>NW_022589713.1:0-57285 GCF_004348235.1 Phoca vitulina | reverse complement strand
TTTTTTTTTAAAAAAGGGATTGATAAGATGTTGGTTGAAAAAGGGAAAAAGAAAAATTCAAAAAAAAAGAAAAAAGGAAAAAAGAAAAAAAGACAGTTAAAAAAAATAATTAACTTTGAAAGACTAAAGAATCATGGTAAAAAAGCCATGAATTCTATGTGCAGTATTCCCCTAGCGCTGGAGTTCTGCCGTTCTCATTGATCGGTAAACCTGGTCTTGGCTGGCTGTTCTCGCTGATCTTCTGGGGGAGGGGCCTGTTGCCGTGGTTCCCAAATGTCTTTGCCGGAGGCAAAATTGCCCCGCCCTTGCTGGTCCGGGCTAAGTAATCTGCTCGGGTTTGCTCTCCGGAGCTTTTGTTCCCTGCAAGCTTTCCGTACAGCTTTGGAGGCAGAGAGTGAAAATGGCAGCCTCCCAATCTCCGCCTCGGAGGAGCCGAGCACTCGGGGCCCCGCTCCTCAGTGAGCCCCCAGAGAAAAGCAGTCAGTCACTCCCGTCTCCCCGGTGTCCGGCCACACTCCGCGCTCACCCGGCCTGTGACCGCGCCTTTCTATCTGGCACCCGACCCCGGGTGGAGTCTCCAAACCCAGCAGATCCCCGCGGTGCGCTCCCGCACCTCTCCTCCCGGGGGAAGAAGGTGAGTCTCCCTGGATCTGCCGCTTGTTGGGTCCCTGCTGGAGGAGCAGTGGCCCGACTGTGCCGCGGATCACGGTCTATGGCAACCCCGAGCTGAGAGCCCGCGCCTGGGCTCCGTCTCTGCAGCCGGCTTCCCTGCTCCGATACCTGGGAGCTCTGCCGCACTCAGGCACCCCCGGTCTTTCTGTGACCCCGAGGGTCCTGAGACCACACTGTCCCGCGAGGGTTCCACCCCCCACTTCGCCACCAGAGTGACGTCCCTCAGCGGAGCAGACTTCTAAAAGTTCCGATTTTGTGCTCTGCGGCTCTATCACTTGCCAGAAGCGGCCGACGGAGGCCCCTCCCCCGCCGTCTATCCTCCTGAATATCGCCTCGGATTCACTTCTCCGCACGTCCTACCTTCCAGAAAGTGGTCGCTTTTCTGTTCAGAGAGTTGTTGCTATTCTTTTCTTCGATCTCCTGTTGAGTTTGTAGGTGTTCAGAATGGTTTGATCCCTATCCAGCTGAATTCCTGAGAGGAGACGAAATCCAGGTCTCCTATTCCTCCGCCATCTTGCTCCGCCCCCCCCCATGATGTGTTTTAAGTAAGGCTAGTGGGTCATGTGTCACAGTGTAGGGCAGGGTACAATTTGTAAAGAACAAGTAGAGAGAGGTAGAACAGAAAAACAAAACAATATTTATTGCAACATGAGAGGATGCTGTCTTGTGTGTATATAAACAAGCATAGACAGGGCAATAGACAGACCTTAAACACCGCCTCAAATGCAAAAGGCAACCAAGTAAGTAGTTCAGTGACAATAGATATAATCCACTCAATACTTTCAGCTGGGCACCTACCCCTTTCCCAATTTTAATATTTAGAAGTATACTGAGAAATCAAAGAATGTTGTTAATCATCTTAAGGCAATGTAGAACCATGTCAAGGTTTTTCAGAGAAGAGCATCACATCTGACGTTGGCTCTGTTGTTAAGAGCATGAGCAGTGACACTGGTTGTCTGTGGTTCTCCATGGGTAAGAGATTTTCTGTGCATGCAAATAGGTGTTAAGGCCACTTACCACACTGCTTATGCATGTGGCAAAGAAGGAAAGATACTAAATAAGATATTCTGGGACTAGGAAAAAAAACTCTCTTTAATATAAGGATAGAAGAAAGAATCTAGACTCTTACACCAATATTCATTAATATGCATTGGACAATTATGTACTGGACACTTACTGTACACAGAACTCCTTTAAGTCTGGAAGCAGAAAGAGACTAATACTCTGTGATCTTAGTAGGTTATTCATCTTGGTTTCAGTTTGCTCATCTGTAAAATGGAGATAATAAGAACTGCCTTACAGAGTAATTGCAAGGATTGAATGATACAATTTATTAAAATTCTTGACCCTTGGTAGAAGTTTAATAAATGAGAAATCATAGATATTTTATCACTAGGTGCCCTCAGGAGCAGATCTTGAAAGTTCTTTGAAACAAAGCTCCAAGGAATTCTAGATGAGATGAGAATATCTCTTCAGTGAAGCTATGGTCTTCTATATGAAGAAAGTTCCTAGGATATTACAACTTACATAGTTGCACTTAAACAAAGCAGGGTTAGGGGTGCTGACCTCTGCATAGTCAAAAATACATGTATAACTTTTGACTCCCCCCCAAATTAGTGATCACTGATAGACTACTGTTGACTGGAAGCCTTACTACTAACATAAACAATCAATTAAAACATATTTTGTATGTTATATGTGTTAGATACTGTATTCTTACAATAAAGTAAGCTAGAGAAAATAAAATGTTTTTAAAAAAAAACCATAAGGAAGAGACAGTACATGTATAGTGCTGTAGTATTTATTGAAAAAAAAACATGTATAAGTGAACCTCCACAGTTAAAATTCATGTTGTTCAAAGGTCAACTGTATCTGTTAAATTTGGGTATAGTTCTTATAGAAAATGGGATATATATCTCTATATATTCCTTTTTTTTAAACTGGAACCATGAGACTAAAACTTATGAGAATTAGTATACTATATAGTTCTTCAATTTACTCTTCCTAAAGCATAGTATGTTATTTCACATACTTATTCCTTTGTTTATCTAATCATTTATTCTACAACCATTTTTTAAGCATATACTATAAATGTCAGGTATGAGGAAGACAGAGAAGTTGAAATTTCTATAAATATCCTACAGTCTATATGTAAAGTCAAACTCTCTCTATATAATATTAGGTATACAATGCACATATAAATTATGCAGGTTAAGTAATACTGCCAGACAGTATAGATTAAGAACAAGGATGAAGTGTGTGATAATGAATATTGTAATTGTTTGAGTGGAAATGATCAGTCTGAGTAGAAATGGTGAAGAATGGTTCACAGACAGAGGGCTTAACTTGACTTTGAAGAATGACTCAGATATTATTTAGTAGGGAACAGGAGCCTGACTTCTGTATGAATAAACTGGACAGTGACAAAGTCAAGCCAGAGAAGAAAGTTATGTTATAGGAATTAATGGAAAATAAGGCTGTGAAAGTAGCAGGATTCAAGCTGCAGAAAGATTTCATTGCCAGACCAAGTAATCTGGCAAATAGATCAAGATCATGAACCAAAATGCCTTCAGGAGTCAGTAAAAGTTCGAGGTAGTCAAGGTAAAATGTAGGGAGTGGTGGAGACTGTGGGAGTTCTGGAGAGTATAAAGGTCTTTAAATTCAAAAATATTTGAAACACTGGGCACTCCAAACAAAACATGTCTCCAGGCCAAATTCTGTCATCCAGACCTGGTTTCTAGCCACTATTATAGACTATTTTCTGGGCTACCCATTGCTATGCCACGTGATTAGCAGACATCATCAAACAAACAAATCAAATCACAATCTTTTACTGAGCCTAGGTAATCCCTCAGAATCTTTCTCAATATAATAAGTCATGTGCATTAGTTCTATATTGATTTTCCTCTCACCCTGTTCCCCAGTCTCAATACGACTGTCATAACAAGTTTGCAATGCACATATTTGCAAAAACACATTAACTGATGAGGGAGGGGAGGTAGTATTTACTGTATAAATCTGCAGTTTCTTGATACCCCCTTACTGTAACCCCCAAACTTTTTTCTTTTGCATTCATTTTCAAATATGTATTGATTCTGCATTACTAGGGTCTTGAGGCTATAAGGTTACCCTCCCCTAGGATAATCAAAGTCTCATTATGTCCTGTGTAGCCTAGGAGTTTAGAGATCTAGTCAGGAGTAGACCAGGAAATAGAGTTATTTAGGGAATTGGGAAACTGATTCTTAGCTCCATTGCTGACTGGTGAGTAACTTAGCCTCTGAGTCTCAGTTTGCTCAGCTCCCAGTGAAGGTAATCATCTCTTCCTTGACCACCTGATGATGTTATTATGTGGATCAAATAAGTTCATGGATGTATTAGGGTTTGGCAAACTAAAAGCCTTTTAACATTATTCTTCTGTCTCTTCCTCTCATTTATTAATCACAACAGAACTGAGGGCAGGGTTAAGGTAAACATATGTGTCTGATGAGCCTATTATGTGCTGATTAAGATGTATAATTTTAAGATTTACCATAGAATAAACTGTTTTAAAGGGTGGCCAGGAAGTCGGGAGAGCTTTCTTTGCAGGGAATCATGTTTGATGATAATAAGCACAAAGAATGGAAGTAAAACAAAGAAATAAACCGTCATTTTGCAGATTGGTTTTATCCTGTGCTATAGATAATGAAACTTGTTCTTCTCCCCCCTCTAAGATCCCAACAACCCTTACACTCTTGTGAACTCATGTGGTCCCTACAGAGCACCATAAAGTGGTGTAGGAAGAGATGATTACTCTTAGTAAGAGCTGAGGAAATCAAGGACAGAGAGAGAGGGGAAGTTACTCATGCCTGGTTAGCAGTAGTGCCAGGAATTGGATCTGGGCTTTCTGACTCCCTGTATAACCCTGTCAATTTCCCTATCTTTCCCTATCTAAAAATATTACACAACTCATGTTCCAAAAGGATGATGGGAATGGTAAAGAAAAAGAAATCAAAATAAGGCCATTCCTCCCTGTGTCTTCAGTTTAGGGCCAGAGATTGCACTCCCAGATTTCAGCTGCCTTAGCTTGCATAGTCATGTCCCACTTTAATCATTTGTGTAGAAGTGGCCTTACTTGCAACTAACCTGATGCCCTTCTGCTTTGCCCAAATGCTAGAAGGGATGGATTTACACTTAAATCAATATTTAATCTAATGTACCTCTCTTGACTCTATTTGTAAAATGGTGTGTGGATTTTGGATAAGAACACAAGCCTGTGAGGTGAATCAAAGCTTTTTGTAAGGTGGTGAACTCAAGAAGGGGACAGTAATACGTGGTAATACATGCAGGGGAGGTTTCTTTGGCAAGGACCAATATATTTTCTTACCTTCCCCCCTATTTATTAGAGATATGGAAAAGGGAGTCAATAGTGATTTAATTGTTGCAAAAGAGGCTCAGGATTCCATTAGGCCCAAAGACATTAGCAATAATGAAAAACAATACCTTAAGAACATGGGTAGGAATTCTTTTCAGCTAAATATCATAATACTCCACAGGATATTTTATTTATTTGGAGGACAAAAGTCCCCATGTACGTCATTTTTCCATATCATAAAATAAAAAATAAACACATAGATACTAAATTAAACTTAGACCCAACTATTTCATTATGTAGAACCTGAAATCCAGGGGTACTTTTCAAAGTGCCCCAATACAAAATAATTTGTCCAATGACATTTAGATTATTAATTTCAAACTAGAAATGAAATTTTCAGCCTACTATTTCAGAAACGGGACTTGAACTTCAGTTTCCCAGCCTGTAAAATAAACTGTCATTTGTGGAATGGAGATGGTGAAGTAAGTGAGATTGAAGGAGGAATGGAAAGGGGGAAGAAGGAAAGATAATAGAAGAGAAGAGAAAGAAAGGGAAGAGAAGAGAAAAGGAAGGAAGGAGAAGGAAGAAGAAGAGAGAGGGAAGAGTATATCTTTAGTAACCTGAAGGAATCAAAGTCTCTTAATAGTAAGCTTTTATATCTTTCTTATTGGCAAGATGAGACTCATTTTTAATTAAGAAATTTTAAGGTTTTAAGTGTAGTGAATTGGTCTACTTAATTTAAAAGTGTATTCACCCTCCCTATGCTAAAATATTTTCCCACATTCAATAATGTTCTACATGACCATGGTTTTGATTGACAATAAAATCACAGCAAGGGATTCATACCATAAACTTACAATTAAGTGACTCTATGAGGCATATGAAATGAGCAGCATTTCATCAGTGAATTCTATTGCCCACATCTAAGCATCAACAAAGTGCCTCTAAATCCAGGTTGCCTTTGGAATCACTTATGTTGATAGAAAACTTTAGTTATATGTTTCTAAATACACAGTTCCAACAAGCAATAACACTACTCATAACTAGTATTGCTAATATTACTCAGGATAACTAAGGCTTTTGGAAGTCAACTCAGATTTGGAACAAGGAGCATGTTTTGATACACATCTGCTATGGAGCTTGAGTCTTGGATTTCTATGATGATGAAAGGCCTTCTTATAGTCTCCTTCAGCCTCTGTCCCAGAAGCCTCCTCAAATAGATATATAATCAAAGCAGAAATATGACGCTTGCTTTGCAAATGCAGCTTCAAGCCAGCTGGCTTTCTCCCCTTCAATCTGATGACCTCCCCTAAGACCATCCCATATCAAAAGTTTAGAACATTTACTGGAACAAAATCATTACATTAAAGATGTACAAAATACCTAACTTTGCTCAATTAGTACTCTTATTGTGGCTATGAAATTTTGTATTACTTCTATTAATTCATTATATAATAATACATATAATTCATTATAATAAGCTGAGATTTTGATACCTACATACAATTGAGAAGAGCAGTCTCTACCTGGAGAGTAAATGTTATAGTCTACTGGAGTGGTCATTTGTAAGTTACTGCTTACACTTCCCTCTTAATCCTGATGACACTTATCTGATTATATTAATGGGCAAGGGAGTGTTGGACAAAGCCACTGTGGTCAAAATAACAGGGAGAGCAGATGGATAAACCACATGAGAATCATAGCCATTCATCTGTATCCTCTTTAAGGACACACATTTCCACTGTGAAGGTCTGATAATGGTATTTACTTTGTCATTTTAGGTTTAACTAAACAGACAGTCAATTAGAAAAGCATGAACTATGCTTTAACTGACCTTCATTGTAAATTAGATTATACCACTTGTGTTGTATCCATCTGAAAGATTAAATCAATACTTTCTTTAAAATTCACCTCCAAGAATTTTTAGTTGACATCTGAATCTGTTCACAACTGTTCAAGCACTTAGTCAACACATGTTTATTGACTGAATAATCTGTCTGGTGCTATGGAAGATGCAAAGATAAGTAAGACTGTCTGCCCTTAGGGAGTTTAGAATCTAGAAGGGAAAATAAGATGTACATAGAGACCCATGATATAAAGCAGAACATACTACAAGGAATGCATGTATAAAGTGCTATGAGAGCTAAGAGGATTGGACTGGAGCCTGTCAAAAGACAGAGATCAGAGAAGGCTGAAGGAACGGTTGGGATTATGGTGGTTATTTAAAAAGCCAGTTAGATTTTGACCCCCAGATAAACTTACTTCTTTTTCCCCTTCCTGAAAAGGGAATCCCAGCTTTCATAATCTTACTATGAGGATGATTACACAAAGTGTTTAAGAAAGTGAATCATATGGGCTAAATGGTCTGTGTTGTATGCAATTATTTCACCTAGATACCTAACTTCATTCAGCCATGGCAATAAAGCGCCCCCCCAAAAAAACTTGAAACATCTCTTATAACAGATTTTCTCTACTGTCAGAGCAAGAGAGAATACAAAAATGCAGAAAGAAAGCTAGTAAAACATTAGATGACAGAAGTTAAGTTGGCTCAGAATTCTTAGAAAACCAAACTTTTCTCTCTATTTAACTTCATAAACCTTGTCACATGGAGCTGACCTCTGAATCAAATTGGGGACAAAAGTCACAACTAAGTCCTATCAGTGTAGGACCTCCCAGTCAGTAGTTGCTCTCTCTTCATCTTTTGCTGCTCATTCCAGCTAGGGACTCCCAACCAATTCTACTTGCAGAGCCCAGGGCAGCCATAAGTGGAGGCAGTGTGGGACCAAAAAGGGAGTGTTCACCTGGACCTGGAGTCAAGGCTCTTCCTTTCAACCAGTGGTATGACCCTGAATAAGTAACATCTTGTTTCTGAGCCTCAGTTTTCTCATCTGCACAATGTCATGACAACATCACATGGTTGCTGTGCATTCCCAATGAGATAAGCTACATGAGAGTGACCTTTAAACTGTAAAGTGCTGCCTAAATATCAATGAAGGTCTGTGTCAGCACCATCACCATTGCCAGTTGGTTTTTGCCCCAAACAAGAAAATTTCCTTACTGAGGCAAAACACTTATTTTGTCACCAAGACCATTATTGCTACTCTTAACTGTGTGACCTCAAAGAAGCTATTAGACCTTTTTGAACCTCATTTTTCTCACCTACAAAGTGGGTATTGAAATTATGCCTGCCCTGTCTATCTTAGAGATTCACTATAATAGTCAAATAAGAAAAAGGGCTATGAAAGCAATTTACAAACTTAAATCATCCCATAAATATTCATTGTTATGCCCTACAGAGGCTTCAAGCCTGCATTCCTAACCTAGACTCCTTGACTGAGTATCTGATCCTTGCTCCTCAGACTACCTCCCTGGATGTAGCTTGTCACATGCTGTCACCTTTAAGCATTCAAGCCTTCAGGTCATCCTTCAAGCCTTGCTTGCCTCATTGGTTCTAGCCCACTGGGTGCTGATATAGCACATGCCCTTACTCTGGAGTGCTCCACTCTACCCTGCCCTTCATTTCAGGAATCCCACTGCAGAACCAAGCCACTCTGTGCCATGGTCCTGACCCTGATCTCCAGACAGGCCACAATATTGTCAAGTCTTGACAATTACAGACCTCTTTGCCCTGAGCCTATAATTCTCTGTTACTTAGACTTTCAAAATTCCCAGCTGTTTTCATCTCACTTCATGCTTAAAAGGTTCATAGAGGGCAGTGATTCTCAACATTGGCTGCATATTGGAACCATGTGGGAAACTTGAGAAAATAACAATGCCTGGGCCCCACCTTCAAAGATTTTGATATAATGGGTCTGGAGTATAGCTTGAGCATTAGGATTTTTCAAAGATATCCATGTGATTCTAATATGTAGCCAAGGTTGAGAACCACTGAACAGGGGGTTGTTCCCAACCAAGTTGTAAACTGAGATGGGAGTGAGGTTTGGTGACAACCTACATTTCATCTGCATTGGGTGTGGTGGCCAAAATCTACAACAAAGGTGAGCAACATGTTCAATGCTCACAATCCCAGTCCTGAAGCTAAGTCCTAAGGAGACTGACACAAAATGGTACCTTAATCCAACTGACCAGGTCTTAGGTAGAACTCACCAAAGAAAGGGATGGTAGTGGCAAGACTAAATCTGGGCCTCTAGCTTAGGCATTGTTTGTATCACATCCTGGGTTGTATAAGAGGGTAGGTCCTTCATAGTTAAAAATAATGGAACAGTGTTCCTTATAGTGGGAAAGATCAGGATTTTTATGGAACCCAAAGTCAGCTTTTAGCTTATTCTTATTTGTGCATATCTACAAGTTTGGACTCACTCTGAGCCCAGGAAGACTTGATCTCATGTCCAGAGTCTTTGATAAAGAATCAGAAATGAAGGTGGCAAGGCCAACCTTTTCATTTTACATGTGAGGAAACTGGGACCCAGAGAGGTCAATGGCTTGTCCAAGTTGGAGGCAGAGTTAAGAGTAGGGTCTGGGTCTTCTCTCATCCTCCAACAATGGGCATGGAAACACCTTGTGTATGATGTGATTTATTTAAAGGCAAGTCAAGAACTACTAGAAAACTTTCTTAAAGTAGATTATGTTTTTCAGAAAATTTCTGACTGATGTAGATATATTTTAAACTCTTCATTCTGAGACTGTAGATCAAGACACTTTATTAAAAGTGGGGCCCAGGGGCACCTGGGTGGCTCTGTAGGTTAAGCATTCAACTCTTGGTTTAGGCTCAGCATGATCTCAGGGTCGTGAGATCAAGCCCTGTGTCAGGCTCTGCACTCAGCAGGGAGTCTGCTTGAGATTCTCTCCCTCTGTCCAACCGCCCTTCAAATAAATAAGTCTTAAAAAAAAATGGGGGCCTAGCAGTTGAGAGTCAGGTGCTTGCCACTTATATTAGAAGAAAAAATAATCTGGGTTTTTTTTTTTTAATTTTTTTCCAGTTAGCTGGAGAGGAATTAGTGAGCATTTCTAATATCTTTGCTCTGTGATTGCTGGGGGAGTGCAATTAGTAGTCTTTGGTGCATTTTTCTCCTAGAGGTAGGGTATTGGTTTAAGGACTCACTCTGTGGCAGATGTATACTATTTCCATATAGGTGAGTATCAGGCCAAGGATGAGCCACCAGAAGACCCATCTCCGTGGAGGAGTTGGCTAAACAGGAAAACAGACAAAGCAATAAAAATAATACATGGCATTGCATTTTACAGATGATAAAACATTTTTAGGCATTGTTGTAGCCATTTCTATTTCCTAGAAAAGTATACACGTCAAGCAAGGGTCACATAATAGGTAGAAACAACTCAAGCTATTTTAAGAGAGAAAGAAGGACACTTTATGAATGCCCTGTGGTTTGGAGATAACCATTTATTAGGTGTGAAAACTAAGTTCAGCAAGATCATATGACTTGTCAAGATGACACAAGAATAATAATAATGATCAAGTTTCTTATTTCATATTTAGAGTCTATTTTATTATCACACATAGTATATGGCAAAGAATGGTAGGCAGAGTTGAGAGGCGAAGAGGCCAGAATTGGCAAAAACAGCTCTAAAAAGCAGGTTTGGCAAGCCCCAGATGCCAGGCTTGGTATGAGGTTTCCTGGGTTCCTGGGGTAGTGAGGGGGTAGAAGTAGGGCAGATGCCTGGGGCTTCAGTGGACTTGATGAGGCAGAGGTGTCATTATTAATGACCATTATTGGCTTGTCTGTATGCCCAGGTTGTACCTGCACTGAAGGGCATCTAGCCAGCTGAGCAGCTCAGCTAGCTGAGCTAAGTCTGTCTCTGAAAAGACCACTCAGATATAGCCTTGACCTAATAAAATAACTTAATGGAATTTTTCACTCTGATCAGATGGTTTGGGGATGACTGATCACATTCCCTCTGCCATTCCCTCATCCTCCCTTCAGTAGAGCTTGTTGGATTGGCTTGTGGCAGGATTTGAATGATGTTGCCTTATGGTTTGCATCTCTATTTCACTTGGATGAATATTGTGGGACTTACATAAATTGTTTAACATAAAGAGTAAAAGTATTTCTGTGCCTTTTCTCTACGCTGAGAGAATAGTAAGATAGAATAATGGACTTTATTTTAGATAAAATCAGATAAATTGATCTTTTCATTTGTATGGATACTGGGAACTTTCATACTTTAAATTGGAAAGATGAGCCCAAATTCATAACCAACCAAATGCCTTATGTCCCAGAAAAGTCTCCTCTATGGAAAAGTGATCTTATAAGAAATGTAAACCACATTCTCTCCAGCCTGTGAAGACTGTGATCATTTTTCACAAAGTGATATGTTTATAGATTAATTAATACAAAAGCTCTAATGTAGAAAAATAAACCACATGTTTGTGAAAACAGAACATTTCTTGAGTGCAGACTCCGGTGCCTGACTATCTGAGTTCAAATTTGACTCTGCCGCTTACCATCTGTGTGTCTGTGGGCAAGTTACTTAAGCTCCCTTTCCCTCAGTTTTCTCATCTATAAAATGAGAATTACCTAGAGGGTGGTTAAGAACATTTAGTCAATTTGTGTAAAGCGTCAGAGGGCCTAGCACATGGTAAATACTCAACTGGATCATTTTAATGGTCTCCTCACTCTTGTTTCTGTTGAGTCTCCCTTTATCCAATTCCTTGCTTATCCAACCCATTCTATATCTGGTTACTAAACAGTCTTCTCAATGAGCAGCATACACAATTTCCCTACTCAAAAATTCACATTGAGAAAGTCCTTTTGCAAAAGAAAGTGGAAACACTTTCACATATTATAATTTCACATCTAATAGATAATTGAATCAATATGTCTATGCCTATATAAACTGTCTAGATCATGGGGGGCAGGGAAGAGGGAAAAGAAGAGCACATGAAATTTTAGGGAAATTATTAATAGGTTTTCAGAATGAGATTAAACTTTAATAGGTAACAGACTTCCACTTCATAAACTAATTCATTAAAATCTTAATGGGCGTTTTTCTATCCCAAATCTGTTGGTCATCCTGACCTGGCCTTAGAAGTATCGAAGTATCAAAGAGTGAGAAAGTCACATGTAGCCATTTTGAATAAGTGTGTATACTCCTATAAAGAAATAGAAAATTTTAAAGATCATGATTTTTTTTTTAAAGATTTCATTTATTTATTCATGAGAGACAGAGCGAGAGAGAGAGAGGGAGGGAGGCAGAGGGAGAAGCAGGCTCCCAAGGAGCAGGGAGCCCGATGCGGGACTCGATCCCAGGACCCTGGGATCATGACCTGAGCCGAAGGCAGACGCTTAACCATCTGAGCCACCCAGGCACCCTAAAGATCATGATTTTTAATAAACGGTTTTATAGAAGCACACAATAATACCAGAAGAGTTGTTAAAAACAAAATAATATTGTCTTCACACAGTATGTATTTATCAATCTGAATTTATATAATTAAAGTAGCAAAATAAAACCCTCAATCAAATTATGATTTGGGATTTTTTAAAATAAGAATTTTTGCCATAAATTAAATAGCCTGTGGACACAACTATTTCCCTTGTCTGTATAAATATGTATATGATGTATGTATATACACACACATATACATGATATTTTTAGAATAAGAAATGATGAGAAATTTTGGACATGGATACTGACAACCATGCCTTTAATTAGCTCAACTTTCTCATTAGGGAATGATGCTTTTAAAATGGAGGAGATTGCCAAGAATAATAGCTTATCTAATTGAAGATCATTATAAACAAATTAGAATGTATTTGTGAATTGTGCTAATGATGCATGTTAAATGTATGAAGTGATATCCTGGTGTAGAAATATGGTGAATATCTGTCTTTCACATTTTTAGTAATTGTTGTTTTCTATTGTGTATGTGTTATTTACATTTTTAAAATATGTATATCATTTTGGAGGTAGGAAACTTGCAAAATTGGTTCTGTGCTTTGGGAAAATTTTTCTAGTAAGCAAGTATAAGTTGATTGGATAAGGAAGGGAAGATCTTTTTTTTTTTTATGTTATGTTAATCACCATACATTACATCATTAGTTTTTGATGTAGTGTTCCATGATTCATTGTTTGCATATAACACCCAGTGCTCCATGCAGAATGTGCCCTCTTTAATACCCATCACCAGGCTAACCCATCCTCCAGGAAAGGAAGATCTTAATGGGAGATCCTTTGATAAAGGGAAGGGAAGAGGCTGTAAAGAAAATGTTAACTTTTATTAATATCTGATTTAAAATATTACATATCAAATGTTGATTCAGCAAAATTTTATCATAAAAAAATATGAAATGTCAAAGGAAAAAGTATATTTTTAAAGAATGCTAGCAAATATATATTAAACCTCAAAATTGGCTTAGCAATTAATAAAACTTTTGAAACTGTCTTCTGTGTAGGGAATTTAAAGCACTTTATCATGTATATATTTTCAAAGTGATGCAGAGTTCTGAGGAAATCATCCAGAAGAAACTTAAAAGAAAAAATAGTTTGAAATCATCATGAGTTATTTTCATGCAAATGTATCCGTCTGTATGACTTTGTGGCATTGATCCAGTGATACTCCTCCTCTCTTCACCAGTGGTGGTTCTTTCTCAGGAACAGATGGCCAAATCTGCCCCACATGCATCTCTCTCCTGAAAAAAAGGTCCACCTTTTCCCCAGGCCTCTCTCTGGCCCCCAAGTACACTCCCACATGTAGCCAAAAGGACTACAGAGCAGAAGGGCAATCTCATGAGGCATGCTGGGTATCAGAAGGTTTTTAGGGCACAAGACTGGCCTTCTCTGGCTCCTGAAAACAAAGGAGAAAGGAGGTAACCGGACTCAGCATCGGTGATTGTAAAAAGTTTTTTTTTTAAGATTTTATTTATTTATTAAACAGAGAGACACAGCGAGAGAGGGAACATAAGCAGGGGGAGTGGGAGAGGGAGAAGCAGGCCTCCAGCTGAGCAGGGAGCTCGATGCGGGGCTCCATCCCAGGACCCTGGGATCATGACCTGAGACGAAGGCAGACGCTTAACGACTGAGCCACCCAGGTGCCCTGTTGATTGTAAAAAGTTATACATTTAGTTCAACCTCATAACAGATGAACTGACTTTTTTATTTTTTAAGTTAATGGTTAAGGATGTTAAAATAGCTCCTTGTAAGAAGTAGTAAAAGCGTTTTGTGGATTAAAGCCAAACTTACCATCAGTGGAAAAGCCCATGAAGGTGATTGCTCAGAGAACTTGTACACTGAAGAAGAACAGTTCATGACATTTTAACACAATAAATGATGGTGAAATGTCATTCAGGAATTAATCTCTACTCCATGTGAGCTAGAGAGGTGAGAAAGAGAAGAGTAAAACTATTCTTTTATCTGGCTTTGGAATGAAAAAACAAAATCCTGGGGGAGCTGCATTTTCCCTGGAAAGTGCAGCACTTCCCTGAGATTGTGCTCTGATTAAAAAAAAAAAAATAAGACCTTTTTAAAAATGCATTTTAACATACATCTTCATGTGTACTTCTGCATTTTTACTGAATACCTTTATGCTATTTCTGTGAGCATATTATTCACCATTGTTCTAAACTTTGGCATCTAAAATTACATATATATTTGACAATTCAAAAAGATAATTGTAAGTTTCTCTTCTCTCCTTTTTTTATTATGCAAAATATAGTGAAGGCACATTTGCTATTTCTATAAACACAGTACTCAATCATGCTTGCTGTTCCTGCCCATTATTCTACCACTCTAAAAGTTCCTATGCCACTGATTGCTGTTATCCCAGGTACTTTGTCTCCAGACCCAGTGGTGGTTTTATAATGCTGGGATCAAAGCTCAGTGATTTAATTGTAGCCATTTTAAGGTTATGGCCCAGAAAATACTAATCAAAAAGTTAATAAAATGAATAAAATGAAGGTTGAGAGGAGCACTTCTTAGCCTTGCTCTTCCAGGCTTCTTGCTCAAAATGAGAATCAGTGTTTATTCATTTGACAAACATCACAGAGTCTGTCTAAGGGGCTGGAGATAAGCGATATGAATAACAGAGTCCTTGCATGAAGAAGTCTACACACAACCAAGTGCAGTAGGTCGACGTTGGAACAAAGTATTATCGTTGTATGTGAAAAGTGCTATATAACCAAAAAAAACGTGATGAGGCTGTATTAAATAGTAATATTTGAATGCAAGTGAACTAAACTAAAACTGCAACTAAAACCCAAGGCATCCCAAACAGCAAAGTTAATTTATTAGCTTACATAACTAAAACAGATATTTCTGATCCAAGGCAGCTCAGAAGTAAGACAAAGGTCCTGATTTTCCTTTATCTTTCTGCTTTACCTTCTATAATATGGGTATGTTATGGGCTGAGTTGTGTTCCAAAATTCATATGTTGATGTCCTAACCCCTAGTACCTACAATGTGACTGTGCTTGGAGATAGGGGCTTTAATGAGGAGATTAAGTTAAAATGAGGTCATATGGGTGAGTCCTAATCCAGTATCACTGGTATCTTATAAGAAGAGATTAAGACATAGACATATATAGAAGGAAGACCATATGAAGACACAGAGGGAAGACATCCATCTACAAACCAAAGATAGAGGCCTCAGAAGAAACTAACCCTGCTGACATCTTGACCTCACACTTCTAGCCTCCAAATTGTAATAACGGAAATTTCTGTTGCTTAAGCCACCCAGTCTATGGTACTTTGCTATGGCAACTCTAGCAAACTAATACAAGGTACCATCTCAAACTTAATGGTGGCTCCCATCAACTCTTGGCACCACCCTTGGGGCTACAAAATACCATCAGTAGTTCCAGACTTTATAGCCTCACTATATCATCCAGGTGCCACAAAAGGAAGTGTCTAGTAGCTCTCCACAAATTTTAGGATTCTCACTCTTTCCTATGCCTTTGTCTGAACAGTTGCCATGCTTGAGGAATGGGGTCCGTGGATTGGCTTAAGCCAATCAGAACCTACCCCTGAGGATGGGTGGGGTCACATCTATCCAAACCACAGAACGTGAAGTCCTCAAAGGAAAATCAAGTCATGTTGGTGAGGCACACAGCTATGGAGATCACCCACAAAGATCCAAAGAAAGGGATCAAATAAGTCCACCTAGGAAAGCTGAGCAAAAGTAACCCCACGGGCAATTGGGATGGGTCTTGGAAAATTAAGACATTCATCTGATAAAGAAGGACTCAAAAGACAGTCCAGACAAAGGAAACAGCATATGAGGGGGCATAAAAGGTACAAAAGGGCCTCTTGTATTTGGTAGGGTGATCAACTTGTCCCAGTTTGCCGGGGACTTCGAGTTTTAGCACTGAAAGTCACACGTCCTGGGAACCCTTTAGTCCCAGGCAAATAGGTAGTTTGTCCTGGGACTATATCTTATTTAAAATAGAAATCTTATATCCCAGGATCCCCTCAGTCCTAGACAAACTGGAATGGTTGGTCACTATATGTCTGGAGAATTATGGGCAAAGTTTATGTGGCACAATGGCTGGAGATAAGATTGGAAAAGTTGGTTGAGGCTAATTGGGAAGGACCTTTTATGCACAGAAGTTTAGACTAGAGAGAAAATCTGTATTGTTCCTCTGAAACACTTGCTGAAAAAGTAAGTCGTAGGACATTATTCTATGGAGCGTAAAAGGACTCTGTATAAATAATATAAATTCTGTGGACATTTTGCAACTTGACCTATTTCAAGAAGTTCATGGAACTTGAGGTTTATATAGCATTTGGGAACAGCAGAAAGTTCCAGGTCAAGTCTTCTGACTAGGAGGCATTGTTCCCTGGGGTCAATGGTCAGCACACTGCTGGGCACATTGTGACGCTCTACAAATACTACTTGAGTCTTGGTTATCAGGCTTCCCTTCACAACTTTAATTCCTTCTTTGCCTTCAACTACCCTCTCTGTGTATCTATCTCTTAAAACTGTCTCTCTCTTTTTTAACTTCATGCCTTCATTTTGAACAGTCCACCTGGGGCTTCCAACTCATAATATCTACCACTAATTGCTCACCTTCCCTCCAGTATTACCTCTTTTGCCTACTGCCTTACATCTGTTGAGAATGCTGCTATTTTATTCTCCCAGTTACCCAAGCCCACACTATGGAACACATGGTACCACTGAAAAGAAGAGGCTGGAGAAAACAAAGTGGCAAGCACTAGATATTTAGAATGATCCATATTTATAAAAAACAAAATATGTGTATTTTCACATATATGAAAACATAAAGGAAAAATGCCCAGAAGTACCAAACTCTTAACAGTTATGATCTTAAAAATATCTGCTAAGAAATGGGGGTGAGGGGAATCTTTTTATTTTTTACTTTACATACATCTCTATTGTTCAAATGTTTATAGAATAAGCATATATAGCTACTTTCCAAATAAATATATACATGTTCACTATACAAATTTTCAATTGCAGATAAACACAAAGAACAATAAGAAAACCATCTGAAATTTTACCACTAGAGGTACCACTGTAAGCAATCTGGGGAACAGCCTACCAGACCTCTCCCTGGGCCCCTGTGCTGATGCAGACACAGAAACTGCACTTAGAAGCTTACCCCAGCCTGCCTCAATACCCTCCCTGCTGCCTAAGACCCCAGTATGTTGCAAAGAAAGTCCTCCTGTCACTTGTGCATCTGCAGGGCCTCTGGAGCCTATCCCTCTCCATTTCCACCACCATCAGCCTTGCTAAGCTCTTATTAACTCACCCCTGTTCTGTGGCAGTAGCCTCCTAATGGCTCTCGCTTCTTTCCTCTCTACCTCCTTGCACCCAACTTCCCCACAGCATCCAGTTTAACTGTCCTAAAACCTAGTTCTGATCATGTTAGTGCTTTGTTCAAAAAGCTTCAGTGACTTTCCATGGCCTATAAAAGAAAGGTCAAACTCTTTTCTTTTATTGTTTCCCTTGGGAACTTTTCTTCCCCTCAACTCTAGTTTATATCGTTTTCTCTGACAGGACAGGAATACCGTCTCACCCAGGTATTTCCATTAATTAAAATTCCCCTCCTTCAGATACTTGCATACATATAAGAAAATGTTTGCACAGGGATGTTCATTGTAGTCAAGTCTATAATAGAGAAAATTAAAGCCAACATAAAGGTCTACCAATAAGAGATTGATTAAATAAATTATGGAAATGCAGGTATCCAATGAAATACAGATATTAAAATGATATAGATATAGCTTATTATATAGACACAGGGAAAGTCTACAGAATATTGTGAATCAAAAGAGTAGGTTATATAATACTTTATAAATACCTTTTTTTAAAGCACATATATTTGTAGAGCTTTCTGGAAACACATCATCAAATAACAGAGGTAAATTCTAATTGGTTGAATTTAGTTGATTTTTACTTTGTACTTGGTACTTTCCTATTTAATTTGAATTTTTATAAACGTAACCACAATTGTAGAAGTGACCATTTGTTGAGAGCTAGTTGCCAAATACTGTGTTTGGTGTTTTGCATTTAATAATTTATTTAGTCCTGGGGCACCTGGGTGGCTTAGTTGTTTAAAGCCTCTGACTCTTGATTTTGGCTCAGGTCATGATCTCAGAGTGTGGAGCCTGCTTAAGATTCTGTCTCTTCCTCTGCCTATTCCCTCCCACCCCCCACTTGCACGTGCTCTCTCTCTCTCTAGTAATAATAATAATAATAATTTATTTGGTCCTTACACCCAAACTTTAAGGATGGTTATCATCACCCTCATAAAAGAGTAAACTGAGGGCTAGGGATTGAAGAGATGTTCCCAGGGTCAAACCACTAGTAAGAGACAGAGATAGAATTCAAATTTCAGGCTTTCTACCTCCAAAGACCATATTCGTAGGCATTATGTTACATAATAATGAAGTATCATTTTTACCAAAAGAATAAAGCCACTAAAATACGTTTTCCCAATCTTACAAGGTCACACTCAATTGTTCTACTCCCCAAAACTTTCCCTTGTCCCCATATCCAGAAGTATGACGTGGTGGGAAGATCAGAACAGAAAGAGAGCTATATCAGAAACACATATAAAAGTTTTTGTTTTTTAATATAAATACTATCATTCTGTGTATATTATTTTATTAGTATACCTGGCTGTTCATACCTAAAAGTGCATTGTGAACATCTTTATTGTAATTTATTGTATGGATGTGCTATAATCATTTAACATGGATGGTCACTTGTGTTGTTTGTAAATTTTGCTATTGTAAACAATGCCAAAATGAGCATCCTTATCTAAATTTATGTCTGTATACATGTGAGACTGTTTTGCTAGTTTGTATTCCCAGAAATGGACTTGCTAGTTAAAAAAAAATATGGGTCTTTTCCTTTTCCTGTATCAGAATTTCAAAAAGTTTTAGCTGTAGTGAGGGAATCTGATCTAGGAACCAGCTGGTTGGACTCTTGCGGCTTTGTTTCCCTCTCACAACCTCTCTAGGCATTGGGAACTGTCTGCACACATGTCATTCCATCATCTCCAAACTGACTTGTAGAGGAAAAGCAAACTGGGCTGTGAATTGCCTGAGTTCTGGTGAATGCTTGACCACCAAGTTGTTTTGTGATCCTGAGCAATAAATGACACTCCTGGTGACTTGCATTTCTTCTCTATAAATAAGATTCCATTCCATGTTTCTTAACTCTGAAGACAAGAATAATGTTTTGTCATTCTAACCTCTTAGATTTTGAAAAATAATATACATACCATAAAGTGTTATCTTGCCTCATTGAAAGTTCAAATGGCATGGTGATAAGACCATGTTAAAGGCATTTATAAAAGTCCATGGTAAAGAGTTCATTATGGTTCATTAAATCCCTCATGCTTTTATCCACTTTAGTTACTGTATTTCCTGTAAATGGAATTTATGGTGGGGCCACGTTAACACCATTTCATATTCTGCTGTGCTATTACCCGTTGAGCTTGAATCAATTGAATGAAAGAAGCCTTTTCAAGTGTATTGATTTTCATTTATTCAGACTCATCTGTTTGCTTTGCTGTGTGTTCATCCATGAGAATAGGGCACAGCTAAACTTCTCCATGGTGTTGCTTTTTTCCCTTAAGCATTTAATACCAGAATATACATATGGAAACAGTGGTATAAGAACTGCAGGATATTTGCTGGAAGTATAGTTTTTTCTATGGGTGATATAAGAGTCTGGATCTCTTACTCATGTCAGAAAGAATGCTTCCTAAAGCAAGATACTACAGGCTCTCTCCCTGCATGATGGCAGCCCCCCCCCCCAGCAACTAGAGGACTCAGTCCAGGGATTCTACCCTCCTCCCTCCAAAAACGAGGAGAGGAGTATCGTCAAGACGATGATTCTTCTAAATGTAAGGTTTTGCTCACTGTCAGGAAGCTGAGTATTCTACTGCTGCTGTGCAAAGAAACATTGCTGTTTCTTTGGCCAGAGATCAAACTGAAGTCTGGACAAAAGAAATGTGTGATAAAGAAATGCTTTAAATGTACATTTTACTGTCCTTTCTCTTAACAACCAGCTTGATGTGTTTGAGAGAGAGAGAGAGAGTGCATGTGTATGTGTGTGAAAGAAAGAATTAATTTTGACCCATAGTTAGGATTTTGGAGGTAAAAAGCATTTTAACAGTTTTGGTCAATGGATAATGTATGACCACATGATGTAGTATTAAATGAGATGTCTTAGACTTATAGTAAATAGATCTTGATTTCTGCTTAAGTAAATACCGAAATTTATTTACCAGGGAGAATAAGAGAATAAATACTGGCTAAGGCACAGCCAAGGTCAATATTTCCTTTGAGTTGTAATAAATATTTCCATACCCTGAAATATTTCCATACCCTGAAATAAGATTTTATGTTATAGTTAATGATTAAATGTAATCCAATGCCACAGGAGAAATAAAATTATCAGGCTAATTCTAAGGCATTTTGTTTTATGTTTAATGCTGTAAAGGATAATCACTGTTGGTTTAGCAAGATCTGATGGTAGATGTTGATATAAAGGTTGGCTTGGCCTGAGTCCCCATTGTCAAATAGAAGATGAAGGAAATTCATTTATGAAAAGCTCAAGTTATTTAAATAGACCAATGAGCAGGCATTACTGACTTAAATAAAATGAGTAATTAACTTTAACAAAAGTTCAAATATGACACTTGTTAATAAATAATTGAGCTAATTATTTTCCCTTATGCATTTCTGTATTATGTGCAGTGTTATACATCTTTATTTATAGAAAGAATTTTTTAGAAAATAAGTATTTTCCTCTCAAAAACAATTATACCATAGTAAGTAAAACAAACAAACAAGCAAACAAACATTTGAATGTTACTTGGTTCAGGACTAGGAACAACATAGAGATATATCTTCAAGATTATAATCTAATTGGGGAAAATAGAAGATACATGCAAATACAATATTTCGCAGTCATTAAGAACGTGAGATTTGAAATCTTAATGAGTTTGAATTCCAACTCTGACACTGTGACCTCCAACAAGATTTTCTGAGACTTAGTTTCCAATCCATAAAAGTGAGGTAAGAAAATAGGCCTCATAGGACCATAATAAGAATTAAAACTCTATAAAGCACTGAAAAGGTGCCTAGCAAAAGGAGAGCCCTCCAGAAGTTGAAACTATTTTAATGACGTATTGCTTAAGTGACAGATGAAAATACTCTTATGGAGGTGATTCAAGGAGGTACACGATTACTGGATTTGGAATGAAACATTATTTTTGACTTAATTTCAGAAAAGAGAGCTCTTACAAGTGGGTTGCATGGTAAGTCAACTCTTCAAGGGAGCGGTAGGATTTGAACTAGAGGTTGAGAGAGGACTAGGGTTTTATTAATTAGTAGATAAAGTAAAGGTAATGAACATTACAACTGCAAATAAAATAGCAGTCATCCACCCAGCCATGGCCCTGAGCACATCCTCCTTAATTTTCTCTCCTTGATTAATTATCATGTTAATATTTCCTCCAGTTTTTAAAAATTTTTTCAACCATTTTTTCTGGGTCTCCTTTGTTGCTACCACTTCTACCTCTTTTATTTACTTCAACTGAAAAATAACTTTAAATAATAAGTAAACAAAATAAAATAAGAAGAGTGAAAATCACCCAAAGTCTAACTTTCTAATTAACATATAGCCCTCTGTTAATATTTTGGCTAAGTTCCTGCCAAAGTTTTCTGTATATCTTTGCCTTTCTGTTTGTTTCTCTCATTATGTGCATGCATGTGCACACACACACACTTATCTAATATGATCTAAATAAGATTATACTGTACATGCATTTTGTCATTGAAAAATTTACAATATGCTATAAATATCTTTCCATGTAAAAAAAACTTTATTATATTTAAATGAGCTTATCACATTTGATTATATAAATATTAACACAATTTAATAAACTGTTTAATGGACATTTTAGTTGTTTCCCGTTTTTCTCTATTAAAAAGTACCACAGTGCTATAGTTACCATCCTTTTACATTCATTTTGGCCCACTTATATGATTATCCCTTTAAGAAAAATTCTTAGAAGTGGGAGAGGAATCAAACAATATATGCACATTTAAAATTTTGGTATTTAGAGCCAGAAATGACACATAAAATCTCCACATTTTCATTTTAGAAGTCTTCTTTCAAAGAAGAACTAGCCCCAATCTTAACATTCATAATAAATAAACAGCTGCCCTTTTAAAACTAATGTTTGAAACTAAAATTTTTAAAAATAGAAATACATAATTAGAAGTAGTTATGTGTGCTTCTATAAGGCAAAGTCTTAACAATAGAAAAAATTATGGAAAGGGAAAAAAATGATCAAATTGGTTTTGTTGTAGAAAGTCTTACCAATTAAACTGACCAAACTTTTTCATTTAAATGCCTGAGTACACAATTAAATCATTTGACTTTCTAGCACAATTGTCTGACATTTTGATGAGTTATTGTGGAATGTTGAGCCAAACTGATCATTTTAAGTCTCTTGCATAGAGAACCCTTGAGCTGGTAATAATTTAATCCATTTTACGTATTTCTCTCTTCTCATTTCTCCTAAGACTATACTGAATAACTCATTTTTTTAGTCATCAGTTAAGTATTGTCACATTTATGTAAGAAGCCCCCCATTTCTGTGACCTCAGTGTTTCCAAGTGTGACTGCTTATTTGAAGTGTGTAGTTTCGTGGTCTATTGTACTAGTTGATTTTGCTAAATTTGGTTTATTTGTCAGAATCTAAGTCACTTTTTAAATTTAATTCTTAGTTCTATCATAGTAAACTGGATCTGATGATTCTGTCCTTTTGGGGTATGTTTCAGATATCAAACCAGTGGTTGCCTGAGAGAAGAAGAGGAAACTAGTTACAAAAGGGCACAAGAGAACTTTCTGGGATGGTGGTGGTTATAGAACTATTTAAGTTTGTCCACACATATAGTACTATATACCTAGAAAGGGTGAACTTTAATGTATGTGAATTATACCTAAATAAATAATAAACAAAACACAAACACGTGGTTAAAAGAAAAAAAAAGATGAACCTTAAAAAGTCCCTCCTGAAAAGGAGTTGTTTGCCTCCAGTCCTATAAGATATTAAAATGTATTCAAAAGCAAAAGAATTAAAGCAATGGCTCATTTACAGGAGGATAGAGAGATCACTAGTAGAGAAGATATGAACACAACTTCATTCTACATGATAATTAAATATATGGTAAAAAGTTCTCACCAAACTAATGGAGACAAACAAGAGTTTTCAGAAAATTGTTTTAGAATATGAACTGGTGAACACTTTTCAATTTAGTTTTATACCTCACATAAAGTAAAATAAGTTTTATATGGATTTTTACATAATCAATATGAAATCTTAAAAAAAATCATTTGCCAAGACTCTAAAAATTTGGAAATATTATAAATAAATGACAAAATAGAGCTAGCTGTCTAGAACATACATTCTCATATAAGTAAAACTTTAAAAAGAAAAATACTGAGTAGAAAAGGTATTCATTCCCAGAAAATAAGAAAAAAGTGTCATACATTTGCTATCCTAACTACAATGTAATTAATAAAAAAGTATTAAACTGTGCAGCAGATAATTGGGCAAAATACTTAATCATATCAGTCACAAAATTAAATATAACCATCAAACCAAATTTATGGAAATATTTTAATATGGTAAATATAAAAATGCATATTATTTTGATCATAGCATCCTATTCTGTTACGTATACAGTAATTTTATGAGGTCTTTTCTTGCTCTTGATGGTAAAAATTTGTACATCCCATTCTGAAAGACACTTAAGAAATATAAAAAACATTCCCTCTTCTGGTCATTTTTTGCCTTTATTAACATTGTAAGTAAAGGAAAACAATATTTACATAAAAATATTTATGATAGCATTATTTATAATAATGAGAAAGGGATATCAATTTAAATGTTAACCCTTGTACTAGATAGAATAGTATGCAGTCATTACAATTTTAATTATGCAAACTATAAAACAGCATGGGAAATAATTATTATGATCTTAAATGAAACAAGCATAATACAACCTTGTGTGCATATTATCTGCTCAACTATGTCTTTCGAGAGTCATGCAGTAGAGGAAAAAGACAGAAAATACTGCTGTGGGGATAACAGCAAATGCTTATACAGCTGACAGGCAGTATTCTAAAATCTTTTTGTGCAATATCTCATTGAATCCTTATAACTCTATGACTTTCATTTTGTCATTTGTAGGAATTTATGCTACAGAGAGGTTAAGTAACTTTCCCAAAGTCACACAACTATGAAGTGCAGTTGCCAGTATTTGAACTCAGACAATCTGTGAGCTGTTATCCTGTATTGCTTCAATGTGCCATACTCCCTGAAACACACAAGTGAATGTAATTGTGTTAGGCTGTCTTTGTGATACTACTACAGATGACTTCTCCTTTCCAATCTTTCTGTAATAGTCTTAATGAAACATGCCTTTTAGAAATGTTTGGGTGGAAGGTATTTAAAGGCTTTATGGGAAGGGGTGGAAGATGTGACAGAGAATGAACAACCACCAGTCTAAGCCAAAGGAAATTTCCCTCGGGCTACAAAGTTGAGGGCTCCATCAGTCTTTCTGACCTGACCAGCTGGAAAGCCAGTGTGTGCTCTGCGTGAATATATGGAGGGTGGAGGAACAGCAGGGCTATCCTGTTTCTTGACTGGCTCTACCTTGAAGTCAGTTAGACTCAGTGGAAGAACCGAGTATACCCTGTGGAATTACATAGAGAGTGGATGCACTTGAATCAAATGTTTGGTCCTCTCTGATTCGCTTGGACTTAACTATCAATACAATAGGCAGCAAGAAATTTGAATGACTAGTCCCAGTACATGGTCATTATTTTGTATCATATAGAAAAATGGAAAAAACACTAGAAACAGAATGTGGTTCTGTTTTCTCAACTCAATAAAAAACATATTGCCCCAGGTCCATTTGGAACAGTTATATTAGTTGTACATATAGTTATAGGCTAAATTAGTTATTAAAGTCCATCAGAACATTATTGACTAAAATTGTGCAATTTATTGCCAATTATTGAAAAAGATGAGACAATTTGCTGTTAATGCTTTAGGCTGCAATTGGAGAAAAAAATCAGAATTATAAAAATTGCCCATATTTTTAAAAATAACAGTAGGAACAAAAAACAACATTGACTTTCTTACTTTGTCATCTGAATATAAAAGCATGTTTATTTTTTGGCAGAAAAGCCAACAATTCTTGTAATAAAACTTACCCTGGAGGGTATGTAAGAATAAGATTAGAAAAAATGTGAATAAAGGAAATCATAAAGAACTACTTGGAGCTATAGTTGTTGATCATGAGGATTAGATTTGACAGGAAAATATGTCCTTTGGGAAATCCTATTAATTCTTAATAGCAAATTTTGCTACAACCTGTACAATTGTTGCAGTGTATCTGCGGCTAAAAACCTATTTTATTTGAGAAACAGAGGTTTCTAATGCCCTGAGATCTACACTACATGAAATGTGACTACAAAATTCTAAATATGAAGATAAAAACCAAAAAAAACCCACTAAAATCTAAAAGTTCATTAAAAAATCTAAATCCAAAAATTGAATGGACAGAGCATCTGGATTTGTAGATATTTTACTTTTGATGTATCCACAGACTGAATTTCAAATAGAGATTCACTGAAATCAAGAAGAAACTGGTATGGCTAATATTTCAAGTGCTAAGTAGATTATAAAACATATTTTGAAAAGATCATCTTCTTTATGAATAATTTGATTCCCTCCTTTTTTCCCCACCCCAGTTGTCTTTCAATCTTCAGTACAGATAGCCTCTTATTCCAAAATACAGGTTAAAAATTGTCTAAATAAAAAGTGACTTGCACTGGGTGTTATACGCAAACAATGAATCATGGAACACTACATCAAAAACTAATGATGTAATGTATGGTGATTAACATAACATAATAAAATTTAAAAATTTTTTAAAAAGTGACTTGTTTCTGATGGACACAAATTCACTCTGAAACAGGCTATTTCTTATCTCTTAGTAAGTGTATTGATCTTCTTTGAAGCATTTTTTGGTAATCTTTAGTCTCCACTATCTATCTGATGTCCTAGAGTCCTGTTATTATGGATACAAAACCAAAATATCCCAGTTTTAAAGTACCTTTAATGGCTCAGTGATTTGGTTTTATAAATGTAATTTCAGCTTTGACTTGTTTTGGACCATTTCATAGAATCTATCAGACCATGGAGTCTTTTAGCAAACCTCAAGAATTCTGAAAGCAACACAATTAGGTAAGATGGACTGTGACTGCAAGGTATGTTCCCAGTGGTCTTTGGACAGTGAGCTTTCACAATCCCCAAAATAATGTGCCAAAACATGCTACAATTGGAGAAACAATTTTAAGGCTCTGATTCTGTAGTATATCCTATAAATTAAGTATGTAGGTTAACTTAAATTTTCCATTTCAGAGAGCTTAATCTCCAAAACTCAGTATTTCAAAAATTTTCCAAACTATATCCAGATACAGTGTTTTAATAGTAATGGAATAAAGTCAGCCAAATACAGGAAATATAGATGAGGTCCCAAACTCATGCCCACAGTTGTGAGCCAGGGAGGTAACATGAAGGGGTGAACCCAGACACATGTTAGCTACGGTAGGGGAAACCTCTTAGGCAGGTGAAGAAGTGGAGAATTCAGGCCCCAGCTAATGGTCAAACAAAACCCATCCACTGGCCAAATCTGGCTCCCAGGGGACACCAGTCAGAAACCTCCAGTACAGATTATCAAATTGAATGTCTCCTATACCAATCCTGGGATGTCTTTTGACTATTATTTTAAGATTAAGCCTTGACCACAATGAGATACGATTTTATACCCACTAGGATGACTACCATAAAAAAGATGGAAAATACCAAGTGTTGATGAGGATGCAGAAAAATTGAAATCCTCACACATTGCTGATGGAATATAAAATGATACAGCTTCTTTGGAAAACAATATGGCAGTTCCTTGAAAAGAGCTACCATATGACCCAGCAAATTTCACTCCTAAGTATATACCCAACAGAATAGAAAACATACACCCATACAAAATCTTGTACATTGTTCATGGCAGCATTATATAAAATGCAGAAAAAACCCAAATGCTCATCAACTGATAAATGGATAAACAAAATATGGTGTATCATACAATGAAATTATTCAGTCATAAAACAGGAAATGAAGTACTGCTATAACATGGGTTAACCTTGAAAGCATTATGCTAAGTGAAAGAAAAAAGATGCAGAAGACTACATATTGCATGATTCCATTTATAGAAAATATCCACAGTTCATAAATCCATGCAGATAATAAATAGATTAATGGTTATCAGGAGCTGGGGAAAGAGAGGAATGGGACATGATTGTTAATGGGTACAGGATTTTTTGGAGGAAGTGAGGAAAATGTTCTGGAATTAGCAGTAATGATTGCACAGCTCTGTGACTATATTAAACACTGCTGAATTGTATACTTTAAAAGAAAGAATTTTGTAGTATTTAAATTGCATCTCGATAAAAATAAGCATTGATACGAGCTAATTTACTTACTGGTTTTACTTTCTTTTCTTTTTTTAAAGATTTATTTATTCGTTTTAGGGGGGGAGGGGCAGAGGGAGAGGAAGAGGGAGAGAAATCCTCAAGCAGACTCCTCACTCAGCATGGAGCATGAAGGTGGGCTCAATCCCAGGACCCTGAGATCATGACCTGAGCTGAAACCAAGAGTCAGACCCTTAACTGACTGAGCCACCAGGCGCCCTGGTTTTACTTTCTTTTAAAAGCTTCATGCTGACAAATATAGAACTTTCTCCTCAAACCCACTACCCACCTTTACGTTTCTTGTTCTTAAATTTTTCATAAATGTGGTCTCACTTCTGCATCTCTTTTTGGCAACGTCAAAAATGTTGTTCCATTATCTTGGAGTCACTCAAAAGAAGAATTTTTTTTAAAAGATTTATTTATTTATTTATTTGAGGGAGAGAATGAGCATGAGCAGGAGGGGCAGAGAGAGAGGGAGAGAGAATCTCCAGCAGACTCCACACTCAGCACAGAGCCTGACTGGGGGCTTGATCCCATAACCCTGAGATCACGACCTGAGCTGAAACCAAGAGTCAAACACTTAACCGACTGTGCCACCCAGGTGTCCCAGAAAAGAAGAATTTGAGAGCTCTGGGAATAGAAACAGGAAGTAAGGTAAAAGTTATGGCAGGAGTTGAAACTTTTATAATGAAGTCTTAGGAGAAATAAAGGAAGCTGTGGACAAGTAAACCATGCAGGGATCTGCACTTCTGTATCTGTAGGAAGTCAGATGCTGAGCTGTGTAAGCCAGAGACTGAGGGGCTGTGCCTCAAAGCTGCCATTTGGGGCCTGAACAGGATATGGAAGCCTCTGGAAGTTAACAGCTCAGAGCTGGAAAAGCTTAAAGCATCTTGGGTTGAAGGGCCAGTCAGAGAACAACTATGCCTCTCAGTGGGCAGCCCATTTGTGACAATTCAAAGTGACTTTCAGGCATTTTAATGAGACTTCAAAGAAAATCCAAGACGTTTAAATGCAGTCAAGGGATGATAAATCAAATTGGTTGTATTGTACCCACTAGCATTAATTTACAATATATAGCATGCCATTGATATGATCCTGAGGTCATAGTGGGTAGAGTTTATTGTCAATATCTATAATGCCTTTAATCTCCATCCTCCAGCCCTATTTTTTTCTATAAGGTCTTAAGTACCTCAACTGAAGATTCCCTTTTAGAGGGCTTTTCATTTGTGGTTGGGGAGGGAATGGCTGCCTTTGGTTGACATGGGTTCTAAATAGCTGGGTACAGCAAGGTTTTACAAAAGCAGATTCAGTGGTTTTAATTTTTATTTAAGCTATTATGCACTGTGATGAATAGACTATACCACCAAGAATAAAATAAAGCAAAACAAAAATTTGATCTATTTATGGAAAAAAAGATTTCCTAAAGTCCCAACATAAAGTATTATCATAAATTATAATAAATATATATAATGAGATGTTATGCAGCAGTTTTACAAAGGTTTTAAAAACATGAGGAAATCCACACATATTAATAAAATATTAAGCCAGAAAAACAGGTTGTCAAATGTTATATATTATGCTATGCTAACAGAAAAAATTGAGAAGAGGATTAGAATTTAATGTCAAAGTTTTAACAATGATTATCTCTAGAGAGAGGGATTTTTTTTAATTTTATTATGTTATGTTAATAACCATACATTACATCATCAGTTTTTGATGTAGTGTTCCATGATTCATTGCATATAACACCCAGTGCTCCGTTCAGTACGTGCCCTCTTTAATACCCGTCACCAGGCTAACACATCCCCCCATGCCCCTCCCCTCTAGAACCCTCAGTTTGTTTCTCAGAGTCCATAGACTCTCATGGTTCATCTCCCCCTCCGATGTCCCCCCTTAATTTTTCCCTTCCTGCTATCTTCTTGTTGTTTTTTTTTTAACATGTAATGTATTATTTGTTTCAGAGGTACAGGTCTGTGATTCAACAGTCTTACACAGTTCACAGCACTCACCATAGCACATACCCTTCCCAATGTCTATCACCCAGCCACCCCATCCCTCCCACCCCCCACCACTCCAGCAACCCTCAGTTTGTTTCCTGAGATTAAGAATTCCTCATATCAGTGAGGTCATATGATACATGTCTTTCTCTGATTGACTTATTTCACTCAGCATAATACCCTCCAGTTCCATCCATGTCGTTGCAAATGGCAAGATTTCATTCCTTTTGATGGCTGCATAATATTCCATTGTATATATATATCACATCTTCTTTATCTGTCTTTATATCTATTCATCTGTCGATGGACATCTGGGCTCTTTCCATAGTTTGGCTATTGTGGACATTGCTGCTATAAACATCGGGGTGCACGTACCCCTTTGGATCACTACATTTGTATCTTTGGGGTAAATACCCAGTAGTGCAATTGCTGGGTCATAGGGTAGTTCTATTTTCAACTTTTTGAAGAAGAGAGAGGGATTATTAATGATTATGTTCCTTTTACATTTTTCTGTATTTTCCAAATTTTCTCATGTTTTATTTTTTTTAACACCAAAAAACCCCCCAAATGTTTGATAAAAATAAAGTTCAAAATTTTAAATTCTGGGTCTGGGGATGCTGAATTTCCCAGGTGCCATTGGCATAGTTGTAGAACGTGTACAAAAAGGCTAAGACAGCAGGATTCTGTGTTCAGAATGTGGAATAGCCTTTCTGTCATAAATTTTGCAATATTCCAAGAAGGCTGCCCCTTTTCTTCCCTGCATATAGTCAGATTGAATCTGTGTATGGTTAGACAAGTTGCTTAGCTTTTAAATAATCAAATCATTTATTTTTCATAATAGTACATAACTGGCTGGATAGTTTGTTTTTATTTCATTAAATTACATTTTAACACTGGATATTTAGACTTACAAGCCATATCTTAAAAGAAGGATTTCACTGAATGTTAGGTCAACACTCCCCCTACATTTCACAGATGAGAAATCTGAGGCCCAAGGAAGTTAGTCAGCTGGCTCTTGGGCAAAAGTCTGATTAGTGAGAGAAGACTAGACTCCAGCCATCCTGATTTGGCAGCTGACAGGATCTATAGAGCAAAAGATGACAGACAAAGAAATGATTAATATAATTCAAATGTTAGCTTCTCTATACACTGAAGATTTCTTGAAATAACTTGCCATTTTCTGCTGTTTAAAACAAATGCCTACCAAAAAAGGCATGTATTTTTGGTCAGAGAAAAAGCTAAGGAGGAGGAGAAGACTCAGCAACTATGAGGATATGTGTGTAGGAGATAAAAATGCTCACAAGCATCTAGATTCAGATTCAAAGTGCCCCTGAAAAATTGGGTTTTGTGGTCCATAGAAACTAAAGTTCACAGAGCCTCTAATGTGCCAGGCTTTCTTCAGGGCTCCTTTCCCTACACCATCTCTTGAAACCTCACAACCATGCTGTATAAAAAAAAAAAAAAAATGTTTTCCATCCATGCTTTGGAACTGGGGAAACTTATTAGGCTCAGAGAGGTTATGAGAATTTCTCAAGATCACTCAGCTAATAACTAGCCAAGACCCCAGAATTCCCATGTAGATCATGTGGACTCTGAAGCCTACTACCCTTCTGAACAGAGAGAACAATAGGCCCCATTGGCTAAGCTTGTGGCCTCCAATAACTAGCACCCTTGATGGCACATTCAGCCGCCTGCCCCACTTGCAGCTGCTTAAGTGGATCATGGTGAAATCCATTTTTCTTTGAAGTTGGGAATAAAAAATGCTCCATCCTGAAAGAAGTAAGGATGGAAGATATATATAGTGTAAGTGTATGTATAAATTATCTCTTGACCTAATATTGTTGCAAATTTCTAGAAACTGCTCCTCCCTCAGAAGATGCCATTAGTAGTATTTGGTCTTAAGAGTACTCATTGTTTCACGTGTTCCTTCCTTACCAAATCATAGTGAGATAAATATAATTTTCTTATTGCTTTTAGGCTGACTTCAATATAAATCATGGCTTGTTGAGAAGGGTTTAGATGGATGATGGCTTTGGAAAATTTAAACTTGTTTCTGTATAAAATACTGAGTACTACCTCTTCTCATTTAGAAAGAACCACATCAAACATTGCCCTCTTCCTTTTTCTCCATCTTCTTCTTTAGCTAAACCAGGCTCTTTCATGGTGTAAGATTGTCTCATGATGACCTGGGTATACAAAGTTCATCTTGATGTCTATTATGACCAGCAGCATCAGCAGCATCTGGGATCTTACTAGAAATCCAAATTCTCAGGCTCCACCCTAGACCTACTGTATCAGAAATCCTGGAGATGGGGACCCAGAAAACTGTGTTTTTTGAAAAACCCTGCAGATGATTCTTAGGTACCCTAAGTGTGAGAGCTATCTGCATATAAATTATTTTTTAATGTTTTTTGGTGATACAGGCCAGAGCTCTAAAAAGATCACTAAGAGTGAACCTAATAATCTAATTCTTGCATATTCAATAACTAATGTTAGCAAATTAAATATAAAATTCCCATTAAATGTGAATTTCAGATAAGTAACAAAAAAGTTAGTATAAATTTGTCTCAAGTATTGTATGGGACATACTAATTCTAAAAAATTGTTGTTCATCAGAAATTCAAAATTAACTGGGCATTTTGTATTTTTATTTGCTAAATCTGGCAACCCTATCACCAACCCATTCTTCTACAATTGAGCTCTGAGAGGTAAGAGTAGCTACAGTTTGGTGGGACTGGCTGACCTCCCTTGTTTTGATTTTGCAGCAGGTCAATCTGGGAAGAAAGAACCATGTAATTCATGCCTGGGCCTTTTATAAGCATTTGGCTGCATGCTGTGATTTGGGAAAACAGTAATTACTACACTTAACATTACTTGTTTATTTTGTATCACAGAAGAAGATAATGCCTTTTCCCCCCACTTTTAACCTAATAGCCTATTAGGAAAGCACAAGGTGTCCTCCGCATTAGTCCCTCCAGGGAATTTCAGAAAATCAGGCAGAGTGAGACAAAATAAGTTGGAGGTTGGGGAGGATGACTTATAAAAGCGCTGACTGGCAGCCAGCATGCCTTGAATGAGCTAGGGCTAAATGTTTAGCCAGTTGTGTGTGTGTGTGTGTGTGTGTCTATGTGTACGTGTACGTGTACACATAGGTGTATGCTTGGATGGGGGATGGGAGAGGGATCCAAAAAAGATTAGGAAACTGATACTTATTGGGTTCCTACTCATGTCAGGCATTGTGCGTGAGTCTTTACATAAATTATATTTCATCTTGATGTCATTACAAAAACTTTTTGAGAAAGGAATGTTGGAGACAAGGGAGTTCAGCACTAATGTCAATCTTACACACACACACACACTTATGCTACTTGTGATTCTTCATGAAGCCATTGTCTCTGTCTTGCCCACTTAGGTGAAAGAATGCACCTAACTATATTAGGGGCATGCCCTTCCTTCAAGAAGACATGAATACCTTTTTAAAAGAGAGAAAAATCCATCCTAAACTGTAAATAGTTTAAAATTAAATTCTGAGTATTTCTTGCATGGGAATCTTCTAACAAGCTACTGAAGCCTTGAATGATTCCATGAGATATAGTAGGAGCCAAGAGAGACTCAGCTGAATGTGGCTCATGAATTTAATCATCGTACTGAGTACACTGACCTACGGGTACTAATTATAAAGCAGTGTGAAAATTATGGCAGAAGTATTTCTTATTAGGTAGTTTACATAAATATGTATTTCATAGCTGGTAATAGAAATCGTTTATATTTTGAATTTGTTTTTCTAGTATATGTATGCTTTTGCTGTTATGGATTAAAAAAAGAGACATAAACAGCCAAATGCCCACCCTATCCCCTACCTCTGAAATGCAAGAAAATTTAAGATGGGAGAGCGATTCATGAATGGATCAACATGAAGATCAAATGGCCTCTTCTACCCTCCAGCCCCCACCTCAGGGCAGGCTAAGTGACAGTGGAGAAAGGGCAGGCAGTCACATTTCTGGTTGTGCCTGATAGTGAGTAGTAGTCCATTTTTGTGCAATGGCAAATGAGCAGATGCCCAGGCAGTGGGATCAGGGGCCGTGGGGTAACAGAAAGGGAGAGATGGGAAGGGGGCCTCCATTATCTGGACTGCCTATGGTGATTGAAGATTGATTGAGGAGCAGGTCAGGACTCCTACCATTTGTAACTTTCCATAAAATGTGACCAATATACTTTATCTGTCTTCAGAGCAGCCTCCCAAGCCATTAGTGTAGCTGCAATTTGGGGATCGCTGACATAGCTCCCACAGTTTTTCGCTAGCCATTAACCAAACAGCTGTTTGGGGGGATTTTTTTTTCCTAAACTAATTCAAATTTAGGAATAACTTTTATGAGCACTCAAATTGCTCTTGTCATTTACCCTTCCCTATCATAGATGCTGTTTTTGTGATTTCTAACTGAAAGACAAAGGAGTGCTTGACATAATGATTTCCTTTTCCTTACTGGGTCCAAATATAATTCAGTTTAATCGGCAGAAAGTGGTGGAAGAAGTGAAAACAACCTAATGTTTTCCAGAAAGCTTATGAAATATGTTTTTTAAACTTCTTGCACTCTGTTTCTACTAAATAGAGACACACTGGTATTTGGAATTAATTGGAAATAAAATTTGTCATAAAATTGATAGTTTTTCAAATATATACTTGCCTCCCATATAAATGAGTCTTGATGCACTGTCTATGCATGGCTGTATATGGATTTATGTATGTAAATAAATGCACAAACATAAATATAAATAAATATATAAACATTACATATGTATATTATATATGTATATATGTATATTATATATGTATAAGTACTTCTTTATATATATGTTTATAATGTTCTGACACATTACAGTTGCTCAACAAATAATAACTATTGTTATTGCTGAGCAAAGCAAAACCCCATTATGGTGAGGTTATTGGAGTCAAAAAATCCAAATGTGGGGTCACTTTGTTGTGCAGGGCATTAAAAAACAGTATTTTCAGCTGCTCTGTAATGTTCCTCAAAAGCCCACAAAATGAAACGAAAAGGGTCAAACTTCTGTAATACCTACACACCGTACTGTGAACTAAGACAGCTCCAAAGAGGCATCGCTTCCTCCTGTCTTTAAAAATGGGGGTAGGAAAAGGACAGAATCAATCACCAATCACATTACAAGCAAAATCACAGGGGTTTATATTATATTCTGATTAGTTGAAAATTATGACTCATACATGTTATAGGTTAGCTGGTAAACCAGATCATTCAACTAACTACTTGCCTCATTTATCAAACATTTAATACAAATTAAAATTTTGCCATGATTTTATTAAAATCATAGTATATTCTAATGTTTACCCTTAGGCTATATCAATATGACATCATTTAAAACTGGTTGAAAAGTGAAAATTCAGTTAAAGAAGCCATCCATGTAGTTAGACCTACTGTGGCAGAGGTAATGATGGCCAGAGTTCAATTTTGCATGGTAGTTGGGGTCTTCCAAATGCAGACAAAAATCTCAGTGACATAAAATGGCAATGGCCGATTGATGCCAAGAAGTTGTTCTAAATTACAATCAGAATTCAGTGTCATTGCATGGTATGAAGGGACTGCATCTATATTTTCTTGATATAACCCAAAGAAGACTTTTTGTTTTCTTAAATACAGGCATTTTATCCTCTTTGAAAAATCAAATGAGAGGCATTACTTAAGTATCGCTCATGTTGCAGCTTCTGTCAAAAAAAAAAACACAAAAAAACCTACATAAACAGTTGCCTAGGCTGATTAAAATCACGTATTATATAGGAATTAAAACTATTGACCATTTAGGGGAATAATTACAAAGCTCTACAACGCATTGGCACAGAATTCCATCAGTGTTTTCTGCCTGAGCCAAAGCAAAATGACTCTTTCGATTCCTACAGCTCATTAATTTCCAAGCTGGGTTATTAAGGATGATAACGTTTAGTTTTGCAATGTGTTGGGTTCTCTTCTCCCTTTTGGTTTTTAAAGAGTAAATGGACATTTTACATCCAAGACATAGATAGTAATTTCACAGCTCTGTCTTTAGTACCTTATATATTTGACCTTGAGGAACATGCCCCAGCTTTCCCTCTGGGCCAAACAGAGCAGAGATCTCAAAATCAGACTTTGGTTCTAAGGAAATTTCAGGAAATCCTTTCCCCCTGCTCCCTCACAGTTCCCGGGCAGCCATACTCCCCCACTTGCCCCTTATCTCAGAATGGCATTATAGTGTCTGAGAGGCACAGAGGTGGTGAGACACTGATGAGACACACTGAGGAGCCAGCCCCTGGGCTCAGATGCCCAGCCACCCGCTTACTCCTCTGGGTGACTTTGAATAATTACCTCGTCTCTGAGCGTCAGTCTCCTCATCTGTAAAAGGTACCAGGCACCTAGTAAACACTTAATACATTTCAGTTGTGGGGCGGCATTCCAGAAACCTCTGAAGGGCTACATTTTGGTGGAGTAAAAGTGGTGCTCTTGGAACATAAAATGATTGGTTGTGAGATTTGAGGCCCATAACTAATCATTTCTGAGTACTTATTTTCTCCTATATAACATGGGAAATATCCTTATGGACTGGTTACGAGGGAAAATAAAGTAATATACTTATGGGAAACATTTTTGAGAGAGCATGGGTTTGGGCATCCAGTGGAGGATTTGAGTCCCAGCTCTTCATTTACTAGCTCTGTGACCTTGAGCGAGTTACTCTGTCTCTTTACTTGTAAAACAGGCACCATAACACCTCTGCTGCCGAGTTGTCATGTGAATTTAGAGTTAATTTCTCAAAAGTTCCCAATGCATAGTAGGGACTTGATAAATGGCAGGAGCATTGTTTTGTGAAATATTGTAGCAGCACTATGCGGATATGAGCTGCCAACCTCGTTACTATCTTTGCCCTTCTGGAAGACGGGTCAGTAAGCCCTTTCCCTCAACACCCATATGCAGTCTGCAGAAAGCTTTAACAGTCGCTACTTCCCAGGAATGCTAGGTATGTGCACCATTGCCTTTGGAACTTAAAGTTCTGATTACTTTTGAAGTCTCAGAAACGCAAGGCCAAAAGAAGGCATTGCCTCAGGAAAGTGGCGCAGTCCGTGATCTGCTTTCTGCAGCAAGTATCAGAAATCCAGACTAAACACGTGAGGATGTATTGATCTCAACGGAAGACATGGGGAAAACAATCCAGAGCAGGCTCAGCCACCCAGCAGCACTGTCAGTGGCATGAGCTGCTCTATGTACCTGCTGTTTCTTCCTCAGTGTGTAGCTTTTGTCTTCGTGGCCACCGTGCAAACACATTCCAGGAAGGAAGAAAGTGGCTGGGGTGGCAACTTCTATTCGTATCTCATAGGCCAGAGCTGGGTTACAGAGCCACCCCCTAGCTGCAAGGGAGTCTGGAGGGACTGTTTAAGTGGACATATTATTGCCCCAGGTGAAATTGGGATTCTAGTAGTAAGGAAGAGGGGAGACTAGATATTGTTTGGCTAACACTGTCTGCCACGTGGTGTGGACTCCTGAAGGGTGTGCCGGTGAGAATGAGCTGGAGGCACCTCCTGCAGAGCAGAGGTCTCTTCGGGTTGCTTCAGAAGATGACTTTGCACTGACAATTCTTGTAATTATAAGGTTCAGACTGTCACGTGTGTGTGTGTGTGTGTGTGTGTGTGTGTGTGTGTGTGTGTGTTAAGAACAGACAACATGAGGGGCGCCTGGGTGGCTCAGTGGGTTAAGCATCTGCCTTCGGCTCAGGTCATGATCCCAGGGTCCTGGGATTGAGCCCCCCATCGGGCTCCCTGCTCCGTGGGGAGCCTACTTCTCCCTCTCCCTCTGCCTGCTGCTCCCCCTGCTTGTACTCTCTCTCTCTCCCTGACAAATAAATAAATAAAATCTTAAAAAAAAAAAAAAAAGAACAGACAACATGAGATCTACCCTCTTAACAAATTTTTAAGTGTATAGTGTAGTATTGTTACACGTGGAATAAGGTACTGTTTGTTTCCTCGCTTTACTCACAGGAAATGGGAATATGCAAGTGTGCATCTGAGCAAAACAGTTCATATCTCTGGTGATTGTTTCGGTTTGGTTTGGTTTGATCATTTTGTTTTTCTGAGGTTTGCAACTGCCTCAAGTACCCAGACTGACACACTTCTGTCAGCAGCTCCATGCCCATGGTCCTGGCTGGAAGTCTGTCTCCTCAAGGCGACTTGAGGACATTCTCCATCCTGCCCTGGACCCTCTGGGCTCTCCGCAGTTCATGGAAATCCTGCCAGGCAGAGCGCGTGCAGGGCAATCAGTAGTAGCCCTGCATTTCACAGCTGGAGCTGCTTCCTTCCGGGTGAAAAGGGGAACACTTGACTGAAATATAAATCCTATTCACATAAGCTTGGCCTTACTCACACAGGCCAGAGGTATTGCTATGAATTCTCTGTCTGAGAAGGGATGATAAATCAAGTACATAAAACTGAGATTGGCGCCGTAAATACAAAAAATAAATGTTAACATACGTAACAGGTCTGTGTGATATATAAGCCCACCTAAGAAAAGCATCTCTTCCTGTTTGTTAGAGGGGATCTCAAAGGGAGGTAGAGTCACCTTCTTGGTTTGAAAGGCCCCTCCACACAAGGGAAAAAATAAAGGGTGATCCATTGGCCTTGACCCCGTGGCTAAAGTTTTTCAATTGCTTAGCCTCACAAGGTCCCTGTTAAATTATGAATGCTATATAGGATGTGACTTATTGAATAGACTTAATCTTTTCTAACACTTGATCTTAGATAAGTTTATCAAATTAACTCTAGAAAATTCCACTAAATTGAAATTTTCCCGGGAGTGAGAATTGGATTTTCTTTCTGTATCCTAGGACCTGGCATGATGTGGGCAGCTGGCACAGAGTAGGCATCAGGGAATGTTGGCTCAAGTTAACAGAGAGGATGGATGTGGGAATGACGGAGGGGAGTGTCTGAGAAGGGCAGAACTGACAAGGCAGATGGCTCTCTAGGGACAAGCATTGGCAGCTATTAGGGAACTAGGTATCTGGGGAGAGGGCGCAGAAAGAAGGCCAGAGCAGCCCCATAGAAAATAGGCATTCTATTTGCATGCATTTGGCAAGAATTATGCTGCCCCTTGGTACCATCAAAATGGAAATCAGGAACCAACTGTGCAGTGCCACAGGAAAAAAAAAAACACTGTAAAAAAGGATAAATATTTGTCACCAGGTCCAGTTCTGGCATCTGCTCTGGATTTATTTTTAAATAAAGCAGGTCTTATTAAAGTAGTTAGCCTAGCTGTGAGAGTTTTGCCATTGATTCTGGAGTTCCCAAGAAAACAGAACACATGTTGAATAAAAAGATCATTCTAAGCTTACATGTTTCTCTAGGGTCTTTTTTTAGTACATGCTTATTGCCCCAATTCATAAGTGTTGAGCTAATGTAATGTTTTAATTGCTCTTACTCCTCTGGCCTATAGAAGAATGCGAGCCATAACACTGATTAAATGTACATTTTGATTAAACAATATAAAAGTCCTTTCCATCCTTTATTTTAATCATGCAATTCTTTTAGAGCATATTCTTTTAAAATTTTGTTTAAGAATGAGGTGCTGATAATTCGTATCTTGATAAATAGTGTTTGCCCATGTCCACTCCCTCTGTCTCTATGAATTTGTGTTCCTACTAGATATAACCACTGATTCAGAAACATTTATTTATGTAAGGAGACTTTTAATATGAGTCTGATATAAAGGGCCCAATATCCTGTGCTAATGTATCACATTACATACATACATATATACACAATCACTGAATTTATCTGGTCACAATTTATGGTGAGGAGATAATTAACCATCTTCCTCTTTAGAGTGGAAATGCCTTGCTCTGGGATCCTGAAAATTATTGGTGAGAGTATAAATAATTGGCTAAGCTTTGGGGGAAAGCAATGTGGTGGCATGTATCAACATTTTAAGCATGCATGCTCTTTGACCAGCATCCATGCCTAAGGGTGTGTCCTACTGAAATGCTTGCACATATGTACAATAGTGATGAATGTTCAATATTGCAGTATGGCTTATGAATAACAGTCAAAATTTAGGGAAAAAATCCCTAAAGTAAAATGTTATTCCAAGCAAAGTGGTCAAATAAGCTACAAGACAACTACACTTTAGATTATTCTATACCCATTTAAAAAGATGGTCAATAGGGCACCTGGGTGGCTCAGTCAGTTGGGTATCTGACTCTTGGCTTCAGCTCAGGTCACGGTCTCAGGGTCGTGGGATCTAGGCCCATGAGGGGCCCTACGCTCAGCACAAGGTCTGCCTGGGATTCTCTTTCCCTCTTCCTCTCCCTCCTCCCTCTTCTCTTCCCCCTGCTTGCTTGTGCGAGTGCTCTCTCTCTCTCTGAAATCAATCAATCAATAAATAAAATCTTAAAAAAAAAAGATGGTCAGTGTGTACAGAGGTAGTAGAAAGAATACCAAGACATGTTGATAAGTAGGGTGGTAGTAGAACAATGCATATGGTATGGTCTCCTTTATATGAAAAATCTATATATTTGTATATGTTTATATATATATAATTTTGGAGAAAGGAGTTTGGAAGGATGCACACCAGATTGTCAACTCTAGCTACTTCTGGGGAGCACACGGGGGGCAGATTGAGTATGAAGAAGGCCTTCAGCATTTTGCTGGGATAATTTTTTAACAATTTGATTCTTTTACAATGAGAAATGCTTTCATGCATTTGGTAATTTTTAAAAATATCTTGGATTTTACCTTCTTCAGGTTTAAAAATAAAATAGCATGCGCAATTTTTAGTTTCAAAAAATAACCAGCATTTGTGAGTACCACAAGGTGATGTGCAAGAGAGAAATATCAGGAAGATAAAACAGAAGTAAGAGTAATTAAATGAGTTCTTATAGCTACATGTGTTACCAAGCAGCATGAGCGCACACACACACACACACACACACACACAGGCATACCCATTTCATTCAACTTCATTCAGTCATTTATCCAACCAATATGTACCTAAACTTGTCAGTGCTAAGATAAATGTATAAGTGCACACACACAAACATATAAACACTGGAAATAATGAATGTAAGAATTAATTGATGTTCTGTTAAGGTCTGCCAGACTTGTGGATATAGAAGGTTGTGTATGGGGAGGAAATGAACTCTAAAATTTACACTGCAAATCGCACAGGAGGAAGGTTTGGGTGTCATAAGGAGGAGTGAGGGGAATTAATCCGAGGTTTTCATCTATAAAATAACTGGAAAACTTCCACGTTTCAAGTTTATACAACTCTTTATATGGAGAAAGGGCTTTTGTAAATGTTCTGTCACATGTCCTTCACAGCCACATTATAAGGTAACAGTTATCCTGTATTGAGGGCCAGTATGTGCCTATCATACTAGCTGCTTACATAGACTATCTCACTTAATCTTCACTATCACCCTACAAATACATATTATTCCATGTTACAACAGAGGAAACTGAGGCCCAGTGGGGTTAGGCAAACTACCAGTGTGATCACATAGCAGAATTAAGATGCCAAACAACGTCTAATTTCTAAGTCAGTGTGCTGTACCCTAAAAGATGAAGAGGAAGACAAAGACCAATAAAAGGGTGGGGGCCGTGGAAGGAAGGGACTAGGGACAGACAGAAAAGGAAGGAAGGAGGAAGAAAACACTATTATCAGTTACATTGTTTTACATGTTTAAAGTAGAGTACTGGAGAGATTAGTTGAGTTTGCCAAGGTGTCAACTAGCAAGTGGCAAAACCCAGAACAAAGCTCACATACTCAAAGTACTCTTCCCACTATGTCATTGCTGTCTCTCCAATGTCAGGAAATAATGAAACCACGATAAATTTAGCAATTCATTATGTGCTCATTTTACATCTGTATATTTTCTCTAAACCAGGACTGGAAGTGTAGAAAACTGATTCAAAAATATTTTTTTATTTCTCCCTGATAGAAATAGTTTTTCTCAATCAAGCTATAATACAAGTGAACAAACTATGTATTATACATTCAAATTACAGAGAGCAATAAATAATTCTCAAAGGAAATAAGCAATGATTTCCAAAAAATTCAATTGACATCCCAAATTAGATCTCCATAAGAAGATCAGCCAATTTACTCTGCCAACAGTTCTTCCTATTTTGCTATTCTCACTTGCATTCTAAAATTTTGTTTATATGATTACTTCAGAACCATAGGGGAAGTAAACTCATTTCTATCTTTTAGGGAATAATTGTCTTATTCAAAGGGCAGCAATTCTATCCATGAATATGAAAAAAGATGCAAAAGAAGAATAACCAATAATTCCTTATACTATGAGAGAAAATTGCTTCAGTTTGCAAAAGAAAGAAAAGGTTAGGAAGATTAACTAAAAATAATCTAATCGTTTTACCTCTATAAATGTCAGAGAAAAAGGAAGTAAGAATTGGTCTCTGGTTTCTCCTTCCTAAAGCAATAACCCACAGAGCTGGGTGGAAGAAGAGTCTGCAATGTGGTGGATTCTTTATGTAGAAATTCAGGAGTGTCCATTTTCAACCTTGGGGAAAAGGGACAATGAATGCTCTGTTCCACCTACATATTTTCAAAATAGCTTTTCCTCAAGACCAAGTCACACTTTGCCTAAGGAAATCATCAGTTACAGAAAAATTCTGACGGGCCAATGTGCTCATAGCCGTTCTCTTTATAATAGCAATAGCTGGAAACCATGACCAAATAAATTGTGGTGCAAATATATGCCATATTTCTTTGCTTTTTAGATGTTTTTGATGGCAAGGAACAACTTCACAGATGTGTTTGGGTGGAAAAGGCACAGTAAATTATATATTTACCAAATATTTTTGATTAATCAACATTGCAATTTATCTCTACAATTACACACTCTTAAATTGAGGTTGGAGTCTTCTTTATCCAGTCTCCTAGGATGAGGTTTCATTTGAGTCCTGTGACCCTGGGAAGCTGGTGTGACTCAGGAGGGACATTTGGCTTATTTAATTCAGGCCCTGATTTCAGCCCCACCCTGTTGACAGCATTGTGAGTGACCATTTAATTTCTAGGTATCTGAAAAAGTATCTGAGTTCTGTCTGCATTTCCTCTTTGGTTAAATTTAGAGTTCTTTCCTCTCCTGAATTACACCGTATATTCAATAGCTTCTCTTCAAAGTAATTTGGAAGTTTTTGACAGAGATGTTCAGTGCCTGATGATAGATCATCACAATGCATAAATCAGGTACATTTATTCTGCCATCTTTTAAAATACTCTGATCTACTATAAAGAATTTGGCAATTTCTACTGCTTTTAATTCCATTATTTAAGGTATGGCAGGCTTTCTTCTGCATACACAATAACTTCTCCTTTCAAAAGCCCTATCATATTGTGATATTTTTGAAATCATTAGGAAATCATTAGCAATCCATACGTAAATTCAAATTCAAATGTATTTGCAAATGGCAAGATTTCATTCTTTTTAATAGCTGAATAATATTCCATTGTATATATATACCATATCTTCTTTATCCATTCATCAGTTGATGGACATCTGGGCTCTTTCCATATTTTGGCTATCATGGACCTTGCTGCTATAAATATTGGGGTGTATGTGCCCCTTCAGATCACTATTTTCATATCCTTTAGATAAATACCTAGTAGTGCAATTGCTGGGTCATAGGGTAGTTCTATTATAACTTTTTGAGGAACGTTCATACTGTTTTCCAGAGTGGCTTCACAAGTTTGCAGTGATGTGGATGGAACCAGAGTGTATTACGTTAAGCAAAATAAGTCAGAGAAAGACAAATACCATATGATTTCACTCGTATGTGGAATTTAAGAAACAAAACAGATGAACATAGGGGAAGGGAAAAAAAATAAAGTAAGATAAAAACAGAGAGGGAGGCAAACCAGAAGAGACTCTAACTCTAGGAAACAAACTGAGGGTTGCTGGAGGGGAGGTAGGTGGGGGTGGTGTAACTGGGTGATGGGAATTAAGGAGGGCACTTGATGTAATGAGCACCGGGTGTTATATGCAACTGATGAATCAACAAATTCTACCCCTGAAACTAATAATACACCATATGTTAACTAACTTGAATTTAAATAAAATCTAAAAAAAAATTCAAATGTATTTGGTATTGCCGAGTTGAGTTGACTGAGATGTTACTCAAGCGGACAGGTATTTTCTACCCTTAGGTAGGATCACATAGTCTCAGGTAATGACAACTATTTTACAGTATACTCCTGTCTGGCCACCCACATGTTCCTTTGACATTTATCACTTCCTAATTTCAAAAGCATTAAACTATTTCAAGAATTCTTAGAAAATAGGGGCACCTGGCTAGCTCAGTCAGAAGAGCATCCAATGCTTGATCTCAGTGTCATGAGTTTGAGCCCCATGCTGGGTGCAGAGATTACATAAATAAATACACTTTAAAAATCCTTAGAAAATAAAAATAATAATAGTAGAATCTCATTCAGTCATTTAAAAAAGTTGTGTTTAAAGAATTTTCAATCATAAGTGAAAGTACTCACCCGCTGTTCCACCTGGGATAAGTTACTTAATCTCTCTGTTGAAGTAATATTACGTATAACGGGGCTTTGGTGAGGATTAAATGAAATGATACAGTGGTTCTCAAAGTGTGGTCTCTGAATCAGCAGCATCAGCACCACCTGGAACTTGTTAGAAATGCAAATTATTTAGCCCCACCTCTAAGTGACTTTGATGTATCATGCTGAAGTTTGTGAACCCACCAGGATTAAGTATTCAAAACATCTAGCACATAGTAAGAATCATAGCTATCAATTTCTAATATGTAGCATGTGGAAAGCATTATGCTAGGGTTTTACCTGCCCAATATTACTTAATCACCACAACAATCCAATGAGGTATCACTACATCCATTTTATAAATGAGAAAATTAAGGCCCAGGGAAGATGAGCTTAGATTTGTTCTGTGCTCAGGTTTCTCGTTTTGAGACATCAATGTAATAATATGCCACAGATTCACTCACCTGGTCAGTCACATGTTTATCAGTCTCATTTAGCTTATCACCTCATTTTATAGGTTTAAAAAAAGTGATTCCCAGAGAAAAAAATTTCCAGGAGTCCAATAGTTCAATGGAAGAGTCAAAAGTAGAACTGAAATCTTGAAGCTTCTAGTCTGGGGCTATTTCCATCACAGCACACAGCCCTTAAATTTGGTGGCTCTGATTTCAAAGTAACAAAGGATAATAAAATGTGAAGCTCTCCAAATATGTTTTTTGTTCCAGGGAAAAATGCTTTTTCCGCCCTCCACCCCTCCCCACCCCCAGAATACTCAAGGACCTCAGATATGTGCCAGGGCATTTCATACTATTCTCTCCATGCCCACTTGTATTAAGATCTATATTGTTGACATTACTTAAGTAGTTAGCTTACTGACTAAAGTATCATAGTGTTCTTGTTATCTTGAAAACAAGTATTATTATTTCATGCCCTAAAGAAAAAAAGACCAAAAGTGTTATTGACCCCAGTGTCGGCTAATACGTTGAAAACTCTTGGTACCTTTTTAGCAGTAGAACATTTACCTAAAAAGCAAAATGTTATCTGGATTCCCCTAAATCACATTTTTCATAATGTTATCATATACTCATATGTTGAATTGTTTATTTACAAATTCAAAGCTGGGCTATTTGTGTAGGATATCCCAGGTTCCAATCACAAACTAGGACTTTATTTTTCTGATGTTTGTTTTAATCAGTTAATTAGTAGTGATGCTCTTGATAGAGATATACATATACAAGCAGTTATTTATTGCAGTGTTTGGAAATTTTCAGAAAAACAGATTCTATAAATTCAGTATTTTCCTGGAAAATCTCAGCATTCTGGGGCCAGGACAAAGTAACTTTTTGTTTTGTTTTGTTTTAAGTATTTTATTTATTTATTTGAGAGAGAGAGAACATGAGAAAGGGGGCAGAGGGAGAGAGAGGAGAGGGAGAAGCAGACTCCCCACTGAGCAGGGAGCCCAACGTGGGGCTGGATCCCCAGGATCACAACCTGAGCCAAAGGCAGATGCTTAATGACTGAGCCACCCAGGTGCCCCCAAAGTAACTTTTTGTACTTTGGGGAAAAAGCTGTGTTGTTTGTTCATTTTTCAAATCAGAGACTCATGGACTAGGACATCTAATTTGGGCTATGTTCTATTGCTGTGACTTCGCATGGCTTACTGACCCCCAATTGGGGACATTTATTTCCTCATCTATTAAAAAGGATGATAGGGGCGCCTGGGTGGCTCAGTCGGTTGAGTGTCTGACTCTTGATTTCAGCTCAGGTCATGATCTTGGGGTCATGAAATGGAGGGAGCCCTGCATGAGCCTTCCCCTGAGCAGGAAGTCGGGTTGAGATTTTCGCTCTCCCTCTCCCTCTGCCCCCCCATGTTTACTCACTCTATAATAAATAAATATTTAAAGATAGATAGATGATAGATAGATAGATAGATAGATAGATAGATAGATAGATGATAGGATGGCAAATAGTTGCATGATTTTAATGTTTGGAAACTAAAGGAATTCTGTAGCTTCACTAACTTAGGACAGATTCACATACTTTAGAACTCCTGCCAGCCCAAACCTTATCATTTTCCCAAAAAGCACATTCACATTTTGTTGCTGATAAATAACACAGTGGAAACTTGCTTAATTCCCACTTGACTAAAATAATAAGGTTAAGAGTGTCAGCATCAGAGATACAGCACAAGACTATGGACTTCCATTTTTGTATTACTTATAGGGTGTCCTCACAGTATATACAAATACCATATACTTCTGACTAGGTTTTACAAGTTTTTACTAGTAAACAATATGGTATAACAAAGTAATACTTTCTTTTTTTTACTAGAGTTATGCTATTTATTCAGTTTCACATATAGCAATTCTAAAATTTAATGTTCACATCTATAACACGAGTAGTATACTACCTGCTTACTTTTTTTCCTAGTTGATATATTAATTCATTTGAAAAATTAGACACATCAATGTGGCACTTTATGTTTTTTGAGGCATTTCAGGAGCACCTGGGTGGCTTAGTCAGTTAGGTTTCGGACCCTTGGTTTCGGCTCAGGTCCTGATCAAGCCCTGGGTCTGGCTCTGTGCTGAGCATGGACCCTGCCTGAGATTCTCCCTCACCTTCTCCCTCTGCCCCTCCCCCACTCATGCACACGCACGCTCACTCTCTCTGTCTAAATGAATAAATAAAAATCTTTTTTAAAAAAAAAAAACATTTCATACACGATTATTTGGTTCTTACACAAATCCTATAAGCCAGTATGATGGATTCAGGGATTTTCATTTTATAAATGAGGAAACTGAATGAGTCTGATCTGTTCATTGTCACACAGCAAGTTTTGACTCAGGTCTCCTGATAACTAATTCTTTTCAAACTTCAGCAGTCTATCATTACCTATAAGTCAGGTCACTGTCCCTTCCATGAGTCATTTGCACTAACAAACTTGGTAAAGAAAAGTTTTAGTTTGTAGAAAGTCAGTGGATGTGAATTTGAGAAAACAAAGTTAATAATGGTGTTAACATGTAATTACAAAAGGGAAAAAGAAATCTAGCTAACCACTAACCTGGTCTCATACTTGCATGACTTGGAGGTACATCAACCTAGTGATACTGGTTACTTCTGGGGAGAGGGAGAACAGATGAGATGTAGACTATAGGTTTATAATGTTATAGTGTGTGTGTGTGTGTGTGTGTGTGTGTGTGTGTGTGTGTGTGTGTTGAGGGTGTGTGAAAAATGGGTATCTGCCATGTTGTTTACATATAGGTGGGCCTAATAGGTGATTATAGTTGGGAATAGGGATGAAGGACAATAAGTTACATCCCCTAGTCTCCTCCCAAATTTTTAACCAACTGAGCTATAGAGGGCAGACACAAAATGATCAAAATCAGTTTTATTACTGACAAGGTCTGGATAGGTGCATACACCTTAAATGTGTGACCACATGGCCTAGCATTTACCTCTTAATTAGACAGAATGACTTGCCCAGGTACCAGTACATTTGGATAACCACAGGCTCCCCTACACAGGGGCAGACCGGCCCCTGCAGGCTTATAGGTGGAAGTGGGGAAAACACAAGCAGATAGACTGACTGTAAGGGGCTAAGTGGGGCATGGCTGGTTCCTTCTCCAAACTCACTAATCAGATAAGTTGTGACTTCTATCCTTGGAAGACACTGGAAGTGAACCCCCATACTTTTCCTTCTTGGGGAATAGACTATTCCATCACTCCATGGAAATGTGGAGGGGTACTGGAGGTAAAGTGTTTCTTCCTAACATTTATCAAAATTTGGGGACAGGTGAGTAAGTATCCCTTATACACAGGTGGCTCCCTAGGCTTAGTGCTATTTGGAACTACCTTCCTCCCTTCATTTGGGAGGCATGGTGATTTTTGAGGCATGTCTTTTTTGACAGCTCATAGACTTTTTATTTGCTTGCTGTTTTTCCCTTGGCCAAGTCCCAGATAGATAAGGCAATATGAAACTATGGCCTCTCCCCATTTTGCATCCATGAAATAGTTTTTGTTTTCCTTTCATCAGTCTTACTGTACATGGTGAATAATAGTAAAGACTTTCAAACCATAGAAGGACACATGGCTTCAACTTTTACAGATGTTATTTTTCTAGTACATGTACATATTCCTCTGGCAATATCATAAGATTTCAGTGACCACTGTCATTGCATCAGGAATCTGACTGTGGAAGCCATGAGGAGATCGCCTGGACTCAGACCTACTGGCTCAGCCACAACTCAACCCTTCCATGTGATGTTCAGGAAGTGTTTAGCCATATGAGTGGATGTTAATGGCATGGCTCTCAAGAAAAAATAGTAATTGAGAATTTTACTAAATTAGCTTCCTTTTGACCAAATAACACCAGTTTTATTTTTCAACATTTAATTAAGACATACGAAATTGTCAGTTTGGTGTCACCAATAATCATTCAGAATTTAGAGAAGCTTTCCTGAGGAGTTGCATGAAAGTAATTCATCTGTCATTTACTGACTAACCATTAGGTGCCAGCCATCATAGATAAAATGAGGAATAACACAGGGTTCCTACCTTTGAGGAACTCACAGTCTAGATAGGGAGAGAATGATAAAAGTGAATAATTATGATACAAAGTGGAAAATAGGGAAGGAAAGATAAGTCAGCAAGAAATGAAGGGCCTTCTATGCTGAACTAAAAGTTTGAACTTGACCCTTTAGCCACTAGCCATTCATCCCAAGCAATTAAAGAAAGGACCGACTATTTAGATTTGTGTTTTGTGACTCTTAAGTGTAGTGTCATGGAAGACAATGGGCAGAGGAGAGAGAAAGGAGAAACATAGCAATAATCTGGGGGAAAGATAGTAAGAGCCCAAATTCAGGCAATGAAAAGAATGAAATTGTCACTTTCCTTGTTTTTAAATCATGTTTAGAAAGCATGAAGTTCTCTACTAAAGATTAAAACTGTCATAAAGAAATAATGTAAGGAGTCTTCAACCTGAGGGTAACCAGAAATTGCTTTGCCAAAATTCTTCTCCCATAGCATACCTCACATTTGAAGCCAGAATCAATTCCTACCTGCTGTGGGATTAGAGTTTCTGTAATCTTAACAGATCATGGTAGTTGCTGAAAATATCAAGAGAAGTTTAAAGTACATTTACATTTAAAATAAAGCACGAGAAATTATAATAAAATGAAATACATTCAATAGAAAACTAATTCTAGTAAGTCTGGGAAGCCAGCTTAACACAATAGCACTTTATACACTTATCTTTAATCCAATAATTCTTACATTTTATTTTGTATTATAATTTATACATACAAGTCTAATCAGCCCACCAGACTGTGAGCTCTCTCCCTGAGGACTCAGTCAATTTTTTATACCTCCAAACTGCCTGCTACAGAGACTTGCTTCTAGTGGAGGTTCAATATTTATATACTCAACAGTATTTTTTATTGAGTACCAACCAGGTGCCAGATGCTGGGACTCCATCAGTGTTAGGGAGACTTTCTTGATGAACTGACAGTCCATTAGGGACAGGAAATTTCCATATCCTGTGAGGAAGCTTATGACGGGAGGTGTGGGAGATGCTAAGGATGTTCAGAGCACAGCATTTAAGCCACATGTAAGGGGGAAAGTAAACCATCTCAAGGGAGTAAGAATAAAAGCAAGCAGAAGTTAAGGAGATGGAAAGGAAGTAAAGAGTGTGCCACACAGAGGGAAAAGCATCTGCACAGACCAGGAGGATGGAGGACAGCATGGGGCATTGGCTCACAGGAAGGAGGGTCCCGATGGCTTGCAGTGCAGAGAGCCAGATGGCGATGTGGAGGGGTGAGGGTAGCAGAATAAGCCAGGTGCAAATCATGAAATTGCCTGTACCATATCAGCACAGGGGCTGGCACAGAATAAGACTTTTCACATTTCTTATTTCATTTTACCTTCTTAGTAACATTATTCTAGATGGAGGACTTAGATTAAGTAACTTTCCTGGGCCAACTAATTGAATGACAGAACCAGGACTGGAACCAGCTGTTTTACCTTTACCATGGCTTCCACCAGCCCAGTTGCCACTCAGTGTGTGCGTAAGAACTCGTGCCATGGTGACTGTCTGAAATGACTTGATTGAAGGGAGAAAGGGGCTCCAAATTGCTCCAAATAGCGCTCTCTAGACAGAGCAGAGCAGATAGCATGCTTCCATAGCAGATGCTGATGGTCAGTGGGGTCCACTAAAGCGGCTACAGAAATGCATTGACAGGGTGGGGGGAGCCTGAGCACCCTCCCTCTTCATGCATTTCAAGACACTAATCCTAACAGTCATTGTCACTAGATTGCAGTGTTCCAAATCCCCTCTCAGGGCATGATTAAACATTGGTCTCTTTAGGTGTAAAATACTGTGTCTGTTTGACAACAGCATCCCATAAAAACAAATTAGGTGAGCTTGGTAGAAATTCAGGTGCGAGATGTAAAATGAACCAAGCATTAGGCAGAAAGACATGATAATGGTTTCAAAGTGGAATTAACTTATGGACATCTGGGAAGCAGATCTTTTTTCTGGCCCAAGCACCTTTCACAGGCAAACCGGCTTCCCCCAAGGGCAGGTCCAGAACATAAGGGTTCAGAAAACTGCCACCATCATTGAAAACTACAAATGTGCATCAGAAAGGCCTTTCCATTTTTGTTTAGCAGAGAGAAATGCAAAGAATGTATCAATTGATGATACACTGAAATTCTTACTTGCTGACACATTTTCATAACTATTAGCCTTGTGGAATTGGTCACTATAATGCATTCAGTTAGTTCAAATGAACTGCTGAGAGGAATTACATATTTGTTCATAAAGTAATTTATAATGAATTATTAACAAGGCTTCAGTTCAGTACATACATGGTTTATTAGCAAATTGAGATCGTCCTTCACTGAGCAGAGTCAGCATGGCTATAGCTGACAGTTCTACCATTTTAAATGAATGGATTAGCCACTGCTTCTTTGCTGAGAAAGAAGGACAGTGAAGCTGTGGCTCACTTTTCTCATGATTCCTCTAAGTTTCTATAGTTGCTGAACTTTTATTTTAAAAAAGATGAGGGTAGCCAGAATATTTTGCATTAAACATTATTTTTATTGAAGACTTTTTGTCCATTGCTTCTAAGTACAACTGGAATTTCAACCTGCCCCATGGCTTCAAATACAGCTAATATGTTGTACTTTACCCCTGAACTCCAGGCTTGGGTATCCAACTGTCTACTCTGCATCTCCATTAGGATATATAATTGATGCCTCAATTTTATCATGTCTGAAACAGATCTTCTTAGTCCTTTACCAAAACTGCTTCTTTAGCAGAATTTCCAATATTGGTTAATGACAACTCTATCCTGCTCATTGCTTAGGCCAAAACCTCAGAGCTTACCCTCCAAGGGCAGGCCCAGAACATAAGGGATCAGAAAACCACCATCATGGAAAACTGAAAGTGTGGATCAGAAAGGCCTCCTCAACTCCTTTCTTTCCTTTACAGTCCATCTATGTATATTTATAACCAATATTTCAGGAAATCCTCTTATTAAGAATTTGACCACATCTCGGGTACCTGGGTGGCGCAATCTGTTAAGCATCTGACTCTTGGTCCCAGTTCAGATAATGATCTCAGGGTTGTGAGATTGAGCCCCACATCAGGCTGCACACTCAGCACAGAGTCTGCTTGAGATCCTCTCTCTCTCTCTCTCCCTCTGCCCCTCCTGCTCATGCTCTTTCTCTCTCTCAAGTCAATCGATTGATTAAATTAAATAAAAAAAAAAGAATTTGACCACATCTCAACACCACCTACACTGTTACCCTGTTTTAATCCACCATCATCTCTTGCCTGAATTATTTTAGTAGTCTAAAAACTCCTGTCTCTTTTTCTGCCCCAGGTCCCCACTAGTTTATTCTCAACACAGCAGTCAAAATGTTTCTTTAAACTAAGGCAGACCATGGAACTCCTCTGCAAGCCTTTAATAGCTTTTCATCTCATTCAGCACACAACCAGACCTGGACCCCCATTACCAACCCCACCTCATCTATTTCCATTCCCGCTCCCCTGGCCTGTTTGACAAAATCCGTGAATGAAACAATCATGGGTTCTATTTCTGGGTTTCAAGGTCAGCATAGTCCTGTACTAAGGGCACAGGTCAAGGTTTAAAATCCAGTTCAGCCACTTAATAGTTTACTTAGCCAAATTACTTAATTTCTTCATTTCTTCATCTGTAAAATGGAGATATATACATTGACTACAAAGTAAATTACATAAACGCCTGCCATATGTTTTGTGGTAAGTACAAGTGAGCTGCTTTTTATAATCATTTCTTTGTCTTTAATGGAAATATTTATTTATCATATTATAGTTTTGAAGCTTATGTGTAGCAAAACTCTTTTTTATTTTAGAGAGAGAGAGCACAAGCAGGAGGAGGGAGGGGCAGAGGGAAAAGCAGTTTCCCCGCCAAGCAGGGAGCCTGTCCAGGGGCTCGATCCCAGGACCCTGCGACCCTGACCTGAGCCAAAGGCAGACACTTAACCAACTGAGCCACCCAGGAGCCCCTGTAGCAAAAACTATTTTGAAAACTATTTTAAAGTAGTGGGGCGCCCGGGTGGCTCAGTAGGTTAAGTGTCCGACTCTTGATTTTGGCTCAGGTCATGATCTCAGGGTCCTGGGATCGAGCCCCAACATAATGTGGGAAATTTTAGTTTAAATGTGCTCAACTAAGAGGTTTTATGAATTATCAGTATTATCAGTAAAGTAATCAATATTATCAGTAAAAGGAGGATTTTATTATATTTGATACTGGATGAGCAATGATCACAGTCTCCTTATTATACAAAATGTTCGGTAAAACAGTTCGCAAATTTAAAGCTGAGTTGGCATTACTTTCTTTTAAATAAATAGAGTATTTTAAGAATGAAAATATAGAAATGTTTTCATTGTTACAAGATGTAATAGCTGATTTGATGTGTGTCTCATATTAAAATGCTTCATCTGTATACCTTAAAAACTTGGAAAATAATTTTCTAACCTGCTTTAAAATTTTCCAAATAAACACTTTCATTGTTTTTTTTAACCTGTGTGTGTGTGTGTGTGTGTGTGTACATATGTGTGTGTATCTCACATCAGAACCTTCCAAATAGTATCCAGAAGCAACTGACATTCAATGGAAGTACATATTCAGGGAAGGTAGCCAATTAAAAAAAAAAATAGAAAACTTCAGCATCACTGGTGGCAGAAATTGAAAAAAGACTTAGTAAATGCAGCTAACAATGCACTTTTCCCATTTGAAACTACATATCTTTGAGCAAATGTTCAATGGGGCATTGTTAGTAATTGCAAAAAAGATGAATTAACCTAAATGTGCATCACTATAGAAATGGACAAATTTGTGGTCTATTCATATAATGTAATTCTATACAACTGTAAAAATGAGAGAACTAGAGCTAATGCAATCATATGGCTAATTTTCAAAAACACTTTTTTGAGCTAAAACAAGTAAGTTGCAGAAGGATATATAAATGTTGAGACTATATACATCATTTAAGAACATATAAAATAATATCAAATGCTGTATTTATTGTTATAGACATGTCCATATGTAATAAAAGTAAAAACATGCATGGGAGTGAGACACACCAAATTCAAAGAATATTGGCTTCTGGAGGAGGGAGAATGGGATCTGGGGAAGGTTCTGAAGGGGCTTCAGTGATTATTTTCATATGATTACTCATACTGGGTAGTGGATATGTGTAAGTTTTTCTTTTATTATTCTCTGTACTTTTATGAATACCCGAAACATTTCATATTTAAAAATGTTTTCTGCTGTTAAAAATGGTTTTCTTATAAAATCCCTTTGAGGAAATTACAGCAATGACAAATTTGTAGACAAATCTGTGGCAAAAGCATTCTGAGATGCTCTATTAATTTTAGAAAGCTGGCATGAAACTGCTGTGGATTTCTGAAAGTGTGGATTATTGTGTTTTCTAGCCATTGAGGAAACTCCCTCAGAGTGTTAAATATAAAATACCAGAAAGCCAAACAACCTAGAGGAACATAACCTCTCAGAATCTAAAAGCAGATAAAAATGTAGGGGAGGGGAATGGGAGCAGCAGATCAGTATTTTTGACTTTGAACTCCAAGCAACTTTCTATATGCCTCTAACGATTTCTAGTACCACAATGTCTTCCATATTCATAAGAAAAATCAAACAAAAATGCATTAGTAATGATAAAACAATCCATTCTCATTAAATCATGTCAAGGATGATTTCAGATTAGATTTTCCAAGAGACCCAAGTAAAAATTTGGTAGAAAATCTACGTGTCTAAGCCAAGATAATGAAAGCTTTCTATTTGTTCAACTTGGGGAAATGTTTCTTTTCAATTTATTTAATAAATGACTTTCATTTAAGAAACCAAACTCTATAACACTAACATTGTTTACCTATGTCTTAGAACTCAAAAAGCAAAATTTAATTTAAAAAAATACTAATACTAATTTAGCAGAGGTAGTCCAAGTTTAAAAGCTTATGATTCTTGGAGTCCATAGTCTCTCATGGTTCGTCTGGACTCCGAGAAACAAACTGACGGTTCTAGAGGGGAGGAGGGTGGGGGGATGGGTTAGCCTGGTGATGGGTATTAAGGAGGGCACATACTGCGTGGAGCACTGGGTGTTATACGCAAACAATGAATCATGGAACACTACATCAAAAACTAATGATGTATGGTGACTAACATAACATAATAAAATTAAATTAAATTAAAAAATAAAACAGTAAAAAAAGATAAAACCATTCATATTAAAAAAAAAAAAAAAAGCTTGTGATTGAATCTCCAACTCAAAGGTGAGGAGAACCACAGTAAATGAAGAAAATGTGGATTCAAAGTCTACCAAAAGAGCCATGTTATCCCTTTTAAATAAAGGAAGAGAGACAATTAAAGAAAGCTTTCAGTGGTGTAAAGAGGTGAGGATTTGTGGTCAGAAATATCCAATTATATTCATGACTTGGACAAGTCATTATAACCCTGCTTAGCTTCACTTTTCTTCCTTGTAAAATGACAATAATAAGATTACTTTGAGGATCAGTGAAAAAAAAATACATGAGGTTAGGAGGAGGGTACTGGGTATTTACTCTATAAAGACAGAGAGCAGATCCTCAAGGCATTTTTAGCATGTAAATATACAAATATATACATGTAATTAAAAAGCTACTGAGGTCCAGGGCCACCACGTACAGTTGTGCAGTTGGGGCACAGCACAACACCACGTGGTACAGTTCACATACACCATGATGGGGAAAGTACAGAGCTATTTTCTTATATTGTGTAATGGATAGTGTTATTGCCAGATACGAATATGAGGAAAACATCATCTCCCTCTTAAAAAAAATTCCCAGCTCAGAGAAGACAGTGCAACAACAGGCACATAAACAGATCGTTACAAAAGAATGTGGGAGTGCAAAGACAGAAACAGTCGCAGAAAAAGAAAACTTAACACCACTGGGGATTTACAGAGAGACCGTGCCTCAACCAAACCTGAAATCATGAATAGCAGTCAGTAGAGAGAGTGTAGGACAGGAGCTTTGTCGGCCCCTGGGGAGTAATGACTGAGGTATAAAGACAAGAAAGAGTCTAATGTATCTGTGGAGCTTCAAGCAGTTTGGTGTTAGATCTGACTGCTCAAAAACACAGATCTGACTTGTGTATTGTGGTCTAGCATTACAGCTACAGATATGACCACTAGCCTTGGAATAGCCCAATCAGTGAAGTCCTGTCTTAGGAAATGGTAAGTGTTGGCGAAGATGTGGAGGACTGTGCACTGTTGTGCACTGTTGATAGGCTTGTAAATTTATGCAGTAACTATGAAAAACAGTATAGAGTTTTCTCAAAAAACTAAATAAAGAAGTACCATATGATCCAGTAATTCCACTGCTGGGTATTTACAGCAGTTAGAATGGCTAAAATCAACAAGACAGGAAACAACAAATGTTGGCAGGGGTGTGGAGAAAGGGGAACCCTCCTACACTGTTGGTGGGAATGCAAGCTGGTGCAGCCACTCTGGAAGACAGTATGGAGGTTCCTCAAGAAGTTAAAAATAGAGCTACCCTATGACCCAGCAATTGCACTACTGGGTATTTACTCTAAAGATACAGATGTAGTGAAATGAAGGGGCACCTACACCCCAATGTTCATAGCAGCAATGTCCACAATAGCCAAACTGTGGAAGGAGCCGAGATGCCCTTCAACAGATGGATGAATAAAGAAGATGTGGTCCATATATACAATGGAATATTACTCAGCCATCAGAAAGGATGAATACCTACCATTTATATCAATGTGGATGGAATTGGAGGGGTTTATGCTAAGTGAAATAAGTCAATCAGAGAAAGGCAATTATCATATAGTTTCACTCATATGTGGAATATAAGAAATAGCACAGAGGAACATAGGGGAAGGGAGGGAAAACTGAATGGGAAGAAATCAGAGAGGGAGATAAACCATGAGAAATTCTTAACTCTGGGAAACAAACTGAGGGTTGCTGGAGGGGAGGTGGGTGGGGGTTGGGGTAACTGGGTGATAGGCATTAAGGAAGGCATGTGATATGATGAGCACTGGATGTTAGACGCAACTGATGAATCATAGAACACTACATCAGAAACTAATGATGTACTATATGTTGGCTAATTGAATTTAAATTTAAAAAAAGTACA
>NW_022589712.1:65593828-65951158 GCF_004348235.1 Phoca vitulina | reverse complement strand
ATGTATAGTTTTTACTTCATATAAATGGAGTCATACTGCTTTATAGTATTTAGTGACTGGCTTCTTATGCTCAGCACTATTGTGTAAAGTTTCATCCCTGTTATTTCTTAGAATTGAAATTAATGTATTTTCCATATTGAATACTAAACCACTCCATGAATATGCCAGTTTTTTCCTTCATTCTACTATTGATAATCACTTATGTTTTCAGTTATGTTTTGTTGTTTATATTAGACATTTTGCTGTGAACATTCCTCCTCATGGAATTTCTTGGTTTAGGGTTAGCCAGTCTTCACATTTATGAAATAATGTCCAATTATTTTCCAAAGTGTACAAATTTACATCCTATACATATCATATGAGAACTTGTCGCTACTCTACATTTTTTCCAACATTGGATATTGTCAAAGGTATAATACTTTTGTAAATCTAGTGGGAGTGAAGCTGTATCTCATTGTAGGCTCATTTTACACATTCCTAAGTTCTAATTAAGTCAATCATCTTTTTATAGGCTTATGTGCTAGCTGAGTTTCATCTTGTGTGAAATGACTATTCAAAACTTTCTCTGGAACTGGGTTGTTTGTTTTAATTATATTGATTTGGAAGAGTTCTGCATGCTAACCCCTTGTCAGTTATACGGGTCGCACATACCTTCTCAATTTATTTTATATTTTTAATTTTACGATGTCTTTAGGTAACATAATTTCTTAATTTTAATGAAGTAAATTTTATCAATTTTTCCTCAATGGTTTATGTATTTTCTGTCTTTAAAATATTTTCATACTCAAAGAATATGAAGATATTTTCCTACATTGTATTCTAAAAGTTTTATTATTTTTCCTTTCTATTTAAATTTTAATGTACTTGAGGGGCGCCTGGGTGGCTCAATCAGTTAAGCATCTGCCTTCAGCTCAGATCATGATCCCAGGGTCCTGGGATCAAGTCCACATCGGGCTCCCTGCTCAGTGGGGAGGCTGCTTCTCCCTCTGCCTGCCCCTCTCCCTGCTTGTGCACTCTCTTTCTCTCTCTGTCAAATAAATAAATAAAATATTTTTAAAAATTTTTAATGTAATTGTTATATATTTTTACATATGGTGTGAGTTAAGAATCTCCTTTAATATTTTTACATATGATTAATCAATTCTCCCAGCATTTTATGTTGATCAAGAAAGGCAGAAAAACCTAAAATTGTCTACCTTTTGTCTTTATGCTTTTTTTAAATAAAATTATTTTATTGTGGTAAGAACACTTAATGTGAGATCAACCCTCTTAACAAATTTTTAACTGTACAATACAGGACTGTTGACTATAGGTACAATATTGTGCAGCAGCTCTCTAGAGCTTATTCATCTTGGTTAACTGAAACTTTATGCTGGTTGATTAGTAATTTCTCATTTCTCCTTCCTTCCAGCCCCAGGCAGCCAACATTCCACTTTTCAATTCTATAAACTGACTATTTTAGGTATGCCATATAAGTGGAATCATGCAAATCTTCTATGATTGGCTTATTTTACTTAGCATAATGTCCTCAAAGCTCATCTATGTTACTGCATATTGCAGAATTTCTTTCTTTCTTTTTTTTTTTTTAAGCTGAAAAACCTCCTATTGTATGTATACACCATATTTTCTTTATCCATTCATCCATCAGTAGACATTTAGATTGTTTCCACATCTTGGCTATTGTGAGTAATGCTTCAGTGAATATAAGAATCCTGATTTCAGTTCTTTCCGATAAATACTCAGGAGTGGGATTGCTTAATCACATGGTAGTTCTGTTTCTAACTTTTTGAGGAACCTCCACACTGTTTTCCATAGAAGCTTACTTACTGTTAAGTATATTGGGTCTTTGTTGAAATTTAATTTGTAAATGGTCCTGTTCCAAATCCCATGTTGAGGGTCCAGTTTTTAGGGCCACTTCTGGTACACACTACCTCAGCCTAGACTTCCCCTATACTCAGTGCTTATAGGTAAAGCTACATGTACAAGTAGTTTATATAGAAATGCGATTCCAGGGAACAGGAATGAAGGAAAGAGTGAGTGAAGCATAAAATGAAGGATGCATTATCAATTTGGTTATAGCAACAGGTTATAAAATTATTGACAAGTCTTATAAGACGCAACTCAGGATCATCTAGCAGAGAAAGGAAGAGGAAAGCATTTGTCCATTGGCTCCTATCTTCTACTGGTGACTAGATTATGAGTTTCAATGTAATAGAGAGGGATTTGTATCTGTTTCATTTGCTGCTATACACCCAGTACTAGAGTAGACCCCGAATAAATATTTATGGGATGAATAAATGAATTTCTTCATAATTATAATCCATTATCTCCTCAGATTTGTTTCTGCCTCATTCTGCTTCTCCTCTGATCATAGAATTTTAAACATATGTAAGTTAGACTTTCTCATTATATCCTTGTGTCTTTTAATAACTCTTGCATATTATGATATTTCTGCCTCACTCCATAAAGGAAAATTTCTTCAGATATATCTTTTAGTTCACCACTGAACTATGCAGCTATGTCATAACTGAATTTTTCATTTCAATGATTATATTTTATTAATAGTGTCTATGTGATTTTTCTTCAAACCTACTTGGTTATTTAAATCTTTTTGTTGTTGTTTTTATTCATATTTTCAATTTATTTCTTTAAACCAACTAATTCAATTATATGCTACATCTGCTAATTCTGATACTAGTTGCCAGTTCTAAGTCTTCTTTCTGTTTTTTTCTGCTGGCTAGAGCTCATGGTACCTTATTTCCTTTGTATTTTATAAGTTTTAACAATGAAATTCTATTTCATGTAACACTCTCCATCAAAGTAATTTGAGAAGCTTCTGAAGGCAGATTTCTGCAAAGAAGATTTGTATTTGCTTCTGTAAAACCACTGGTAACATCAGTTAACAGAACAACCAGCTCTAAACTAATTTAAAATATTTGCAATTTGGAGTCATATGAATGCAGAGTAGAGGCTGCATTAAGGTTGTATGAGTTGTGGTATTCGTAGGGGAGATCTCTTTTTGTTATACTCTTTGCTAAAGACTTTAAATAGGCATTTTTTTATGCTTTTGGGGAGTAAGTTTGGTCAGGTTTACTCTTATATTGATGATGATGCCATTTTGGCTCTCTGGCCTTATGCAAACAGGTATTCAATTATACTATTTAACTTGGCCAACTCTGGACTTTGTAATCTATACCCCATTTTCCATATATGACCAGGAAAATAAAGGCTCAAATTCATCTATTTGGCTCCTAACACAAAACCCAGATTCAGTAACAGCCTACCACTTCAGGATACTAGATTCACTTAATTTTTGGTTTCTCAATATTCTATGATTTCTGGCCAGTTCATTGATATATCTAAAAATACTGAAAATTTTGTTCAATATTTTTAGATACTTTCAAGGAGAGAATTTTCCAATGTTATCTAGTCCAGCCCACTTCTAAAAATAAAATATTAATATGTAATTGTTTATGATTTGCTAAAAATAGTAAAAATAGTAATAAAATTATAATAAAGTATTCATTTATTGAATATCTTCTGTATACATGGCCTACAGTGGGTCCCTTGTATATATCATCTCAATTAACCTCTTATCAACATTAAAAGAAGGATTTTTGTAAGGATTCTCAGCTCAGAAAGGTATGTAATGAAATGCTGAATATCACACAGACTGAAAATAGTAAAGTCTGCATTTAATAGAAGATTGACTTAAAAAAAATGGAACCATAACTGAAGATTTATTCTTTTGGAAATGACTCATTCCTTCAAGAATATTGTTAAATATTTTCTAGGAAATATAAATTTATTTATAGGCCATCGAGAAAGAGCATAGGCCAGTTTTAGATAGACAATGAGCACATTTCACGTTGATGCTGCTGTCCAATTGTCATCCTAATCAGTGCTAAGCAATTTACAACCCTAGAAACCCAATCACATATCATTTCGCATCAGTCAACATGACGAGTCTATTACATCCTCACAGGTAACTCCTCAAACCTTGTTTCCCAAACCAAGTTGTAGTGAATATTCATTAGTAGGTGATGCCAAAGTATTATATAATTCAAGGTAAAAGTAATCACCAAATGATGATTCAAAGAAAAAATACAAAATGAAAAACAAATGAAAAATAAAATTCATAATCAGTTTCTAACAATTTTTTTTTCTAATATCATAGAATGTTCTACAAACTTTACAGTAAGTCATATCATCTTTTATCAAGATAAATTGTCTGATGTCATAGAAATCATTTAATTGGTACTCATTACCTACCAGAAGTACAGTACTAATAGAACCAGAAATTTAACAAAAACAATAGCTCTTTAATAAAAAGCATTTGAGGTACCAAAATGTATTCCATAAAGACCTATCTATATGTCCCTCATTCAAAAGTTAAATACTTTTATTTTCAACATTATTCCACTAATTTTTTTCTAACTTCTTAGTTTATATTTAATTAAAACTTGAAAATATCCAGTAAAAGAAGCACTGGAAGCACAAAATAATGACATATTTTTGATAGGCAATAAACAGATAATGTTTAAAAAATAAGATACAAAAAGCAGTAAATTTCAAGGAAGGAATAAAACACCTTAATATCCCCTCAATTTACCAGTAAAATAATAAATTTTTACCATCACATCTTAAATCACTAAGAATGTTTTTTAAATGAGGATTTATGGAGAATTAAATTCCATTTAATTTAAACATTCACAAAAATACTCCTATTGACATTGATAAATTATTTATGACATTGTTGATCTTCTTTCATTTTAATATAAGTATTTGTGAAATAAATACTCAAACTATTAATCAGTTGCTCTAGAATTATCCTCTTTAGTTTTATCTACTCACCATGTCTGTCTTTTTTAGGAACAGTATCTCATTTTATCTGAGTACTGCTTCCTTTCTCCACTCCAAAGTTAATCACTGACTTGCTGTATGGCTTTGATCCACAAATGGTTGATTTCATCAGAAGTGTTGTCTGACTTTGATGAGTTAAATAACATTCTTCCTTTGGATTTTTGAACTTGAGTCCAAAGAGAACATTAGGGTACCCTCTTTTCAGGTAGAAGAAATAAGACGTAGAATTTGGGCACTTTCAATGGCTGTGTTTTATATCATGTGAAGGAAGCCAATTGTTGGTGAGAGAGGAGTGTTTAGTAATAGGAGGTCAGCAAATCTTTGATAAATAATTGAGGTATAAATTTCCTTCCTCTTATTTATTGTCTTGTTATTTGTTAGTTTTTGGTTTTACACTTTGTAAACTCATTATTCTGGTGTAAAAATGCTCTACAATGCTTTTGCACATGGCTTTTTAAAATCATTTCCTGTAAAGGAATATTGCCTTATAAAACCAAAATAGTCATGTCTCATGAAGATTGTTAGAAGTGATACCAGCAAATAAAATCAATATCATGAGACTTCCCATTAAGCACGTTGAATTGTCCATATGTTATAAATGCCTTTCTTCTCCAGGTCTTACTAAAAAGATTAAAAAAAAAAAAAAAGTAAAAACAAAGAAAGGGAGAGAAGATATCAGTAGATAATACATTTTAACTACCTTTGAAAAAATAGCTAATGGTCAAGTGATAATCATCAGAAGCTATTTCCCATAACCCAAAGGCACACAAGTTTCCAGATCGAAAGGGTCCATCAAATGCTGGGTACAACTAATGAAACACATGCACACACAAACACACACAAAGCACATTATTATGACATTTCAAAGCATTAAAGAAAATATCCAAAAATCTAAAAGTGAATTTCAATGACAAAGAAATAAGAATAAGAATGGTTCCCCACCAGCAACACTGAATATTAGAAGGCAATATTGAAGTATCTTTCAAAATAAAAAAAATATGATTTTTCAACATGAAATGCAAAAACACACTAAAAGTCAATCAAATCTGACCACCCCTCTCCATTTCTCTTAATTTTCTACCATTTTTTTTCTCATTCACACTTCTGTGATTTCTTCCTAACTCCTGTACTTGCATCCTTTAGGGTTCCTGTCCAGTTTTTCCTTCACAAAGAAGCCAGAGTGATTTTTTTTCCAGAGTCCTGTCTTTGAAATACAAATCCAAACATGTACAGTCCATGTTGAACATACTGTGATGGTTTCTCACTGTTCTTAGGATAAAGAGAAATATCCATACATGCCCTCCGTGCTCTACAGTCGTTTGGCCCTAACCTACCTCTCATTTAACCTCAATTTTTCCCTCCCTCTCTGTCTGCCACAGGTTTGCTGCTCTCAAACCCTTATCCTGCCCATGCTCTTTGCTGCAAAAATTTCACACGATATTATTAAGGGAACAAACTCTTCTCTTCCTTCTTCACATAGTAAATTCACACTTACCCTTCAGCCCCAGCTCAATAATCACTTTCTCAAAAAACACCTTCCTTGATCTCACCTACTAGGCAATCCCTTCCTCCATTATACAACTTAATGGTATCAAGCACCTCATACACGAGGCTCTTATCACAGCTGTAATTTTATATTTCTTGTGTAACTAATTCGATAAAATTTCTTTTGGATACAATATAAGTTCCACAAGAACAGAGGCCTTGTCAATTGTCTTATTTCCAAAATATAGCAGAGTGCCTGAATCCCAGTAAGTTCTGTTATTATTTGAAAGGGAGATATATTGCTAGATAGAGGGATAAAGAATGAGTGAGTGAGTGAGTGAATGAATGAATGAATGAATGAATCCTCAGTCTTCCCATACAGGAATATTGTACCTCTGTGTATATATCCAATTCTTAAATTTCTTAGATGAATTTGGTCATTTTCTTGATAGCAATCCTAGATATTTCATGTTTAGTTTGGGATATTTTAACATTTTTGTTTCTGTAATGAATGGGGGTTTCTCCATACAATTTACACTTTGTAATCATTTATGAACTAAATAAGTAAACTGACTAAATCCAGCTTCCCACCTGCCTTTATAAATAAAGTTTTATTAGAACACAACTGCATCCATTTATGTACATATTGTCTATGAATACATTAGTGTTATCATAGTAGTGTTGAGTAGTGGAGACAGAGACTTTATGGGCCACAAAATCTAAAATATTTACTAGCTGCCTCTATACAGAAAAAGTTTACAAACTCCTGGACTAGAGGATAAAAATAAATTTAGAATGACAGTGGTGATAAAAGATATTCTATTGTTTTTTATTTTAATGGGAAAGCCTTGAGAATTTCCCGAGGGACTTAGATTATCTTTGCATGTATAATTCTGGTTATTATGCATCAATTTCAGTATCCTGAACACATTTCTTCACTCGTCTACTGGCTTATGTCACTGATGTCAAGGCTTTCATAAATCTAGTTTCCATTTGCCTTCAAGCTGTTTGTTTTTCCTCTCTAGTAAGTTTTATGTTTTTTTATCTGCCTTTTTTCCTCTAATAAATGGATTTACTCTTACTCATCCCTTGGGACATAGTAGGGCTACTTCAATCTAAATTTAATATCTTTTATGTTCTAGAAAGACTCTCAGTGATTAGTTCTTTGATCATAGCACTTTCCTTATTTTTTCCCTTTTCTAAATCCACAGGGTTTTTTTCTTATTCTCTTCTCCACATTTTTAGACTTCTGTTTTATTCCATCTCTTTTTCTCTCTACACTTCATTCTCAGAGATTTTCTTCTATCTCCCAATTTATTCAGTTCTTCTTCATCTGAATCAATATTAGTATTTTTCCATCTACTGGATTTTTTTTCTGTTGACTATATTTTTTATTTTTAATGCAGAACTGGTACATTTTCATATCCTGTTCACGATCTTCTGATTTTGTTTCCTAACTGCTAACAGGCCTTGATTTCTTGGAGGATTTAACATGCACATTTATAAGAATAAATCCATTCTTATTGTTGTATATTATCTATTTCCTTGAGTCTAACAATATGTACTTGCTGTGTTTGTTGACTGGTTTTCAATGTTGCTAAAAATAGACATTTCAAATTCTCCTTGTGTGTTTTATAATTTGTGTTGAGGAATTTCTGTCCAGTAGGGGTGTTCTTACTAGGGTGCCCACACTTCCTGATTTCCAACTATATTGCAAAGCTATAGTAATCAAAACAGTGCAGTATTGGCATTAAAACAGACACATAGATCAATGGAACAGAATAGACATCCCATGCATATATAGTCAATTTATGACAAGGGAGGCAAGAATATACAATGGGGAAAGAATAGTCTGTTTAAAAAATGGTGTTGGATAGCCATATGCCAAAGAATGAAATTGGACCCCTATTTTATGCCACATACAAAAATTAACTCACAATAGATTAAAACTTGAATGTAAGACTGAAACTTGATACTCCTAGAAGAAGAAATAAGTGTAAGCTTCTTGACATTGGTCTAGGCAATGATTATTTTTTTTTGGGGGGGGGGGGATTTGATACCAAAATCAAAGGCAACAAAAATACATGGGACTACATCAAATTAAAAATTATACATGTTTTAGCAAAATACTCATATATATAATTTTCTATTTGTATTTCTATATTGTTCATGCACATGATGGGCTATTTTCTACCTTGCTCTTTAAGGAATCACCTTCATAAAACTAGACATAAAGTTCTGAGTTTTTCCAATGGTCTTTTAGTGTCCCCACTGAGTGATTACTTGACAGCTCTAGCTGCCAAGTAGCAAGGAATCTATAATCAGTATATTTTTTGTAAACAAGATATATTGGTTAGGATAGACTAACCATCATAACAAAGAACATAATAAATGTCTTTTTCTTACTCATATCCCAGTCCAAATATAGTGTCTGACAACACAATGATTCAGGGACAAAGCTCCCTTCCATATGGTGGCTTTGCAATCCAGTAGGGTTTCCTAATGTCCTTTTGAATGTTGCAGCTAAGAGTTGAGAGAATAGACACCACGTTGGACATTGCATGGAGGTTTTAAGGAACCAGGTCTAGAAGGGGCAAATTTCATTTCCACCGATATTACAGTGGCTAGAATGTAGTCACATGACCTAATCCCGTCTTAAGGGAGTCTGAGAATATCTCTGTGCCAAAAAAAAAGAAGTAAACTTGATTATCTAGGCGCATAGCATAATTGCTAGCAGTAAAACAAATGATTTTTCATTTTGGTGTGTGTTTTTATAAGGGGCTTTTTGTGGCTTTAAACAGTACCCTTCAGTTAAAATACACTTTACAGTACGAAGTATTCCAGAGGATCAGAATAACTTACTGAGAGGAATGTAGTAATTTTTCAATAATAGATAGGCTATTCTGTTTAAATACTTTATCTATAAAAAGAGATATCACCTATCTTTCCTGCAAATTTACACAATAGAATTAGAGAAAAAGCAAAACAGATTTGGAACATATCCACTTCCCCTAAGCTCTATAGGAAATGCCTGAGGATAAAGTACACCTGTTTGAAAACTACATGGACCAAGTTTTTTAACTGTGTCAATAGTATTATTTATATTTTGAACAAATTGAGAGAAAGGTTTTATTTGCACACACACAGATATACATTAAATTGATCAAGCAACCACTGCCTTTTTAAAATTAGATTAATTACAAATAATAAAATGATTTGGTCAAACAATGATTTTCAGGGTTTTAGGGGTACTATTTACTCTTTATTATGTCCTCATTTAGTCTGTCCAATTACTGTTTGGCAGGAGTTAATATGCTTGAGGCAATTTCTTATACCTTGTATGTAAACCAAGTAAAGTGGAGAATGTATCTTTTATGCAGAAAATTTTATTTGCAGATCTCACATATAGACAATATAGTTATTGAATTACAGAAAAAAAATTTTTCTAGAATTTAGCATAAGCTTCCAAGAGGTTTAAAATATTCAGGTATTTGTCCCAACTCTCAATTTCCTTTGTCTGTACAAACTGTAGACTCACTAGAATGTCTACTCTGAAGAATTACTTCAGCAATACCCACAGAATAATTTATGAAGTTGCCATTCCTTTTGGGCCTGGTGTGTAACTGGTAAAATGATCTTCCTCGTCCTATTTCCTCTAGGCTGTTTCCTAAGGTGGCAGAATGCCTCTATTATTGTTTTACTGTTGCTATTTAAAAAAAAAAAAAGAAATCTAGGCCCTCAGGATCTCATTCAAACTTTTGTTCCCACGTACTTTAGATGAAATCAAATATCATGAAATATTTACAATTTGTACTCAAGCTATGAAAGAACTCTTTGGGAGGGGAATAGGGAAATAAAGACTGAAGATAAGAGAGCATAGAACTGTAACCACCATTCTGAAAAGTTGAGGCTCTGCTTGGTAGAAATTGTCTGCATGCCTTAGATACTTGCTTTTGGCAGTTTCTGTTTAATGTCATCCTCTGTTGTAGGACCTGATTGCCAATAGCTGAGCGGAAGGTCCCTGGTGCCAATATACATTTCTGCTGTTTTCTGTTTGGAGGACAATTTAGGAAAAGAGAGTTGATAATAAACAGAACAAGGCCTCTTGAGTTGGAGCTGACACACATTATGTTTGTGACTTCCTATGGAAATAATCTTCATAGGGGAGAAAAAGAGAATAGTATATTTATATTGTCCTCATGAAATGTGAACATGGTGAGCTCACCCCTGCATTGTCAGATTATAATAGAATCCAAATTTAAATGATTGCAACCAACAAACAGAACTTGGACATCATTGAGCAAGCATATAATATTTAAGAATTATGAGGAGTTAGAGGTCATTCCTACGTGCGTTCAAAAGATTTGCACACATACTTAATGTGTGCTCAAAAGAACTCTGTATAGGTAAATGTAGACTGATCCTATTCCCACTTTAGAAACCCATTTTATTTCAATATCTCAGAATAATCATTTTATGGATGATCAAATTAAGTTCCCATCTAGTTCCAAAACTAAGATTCTGTGGAAATTTTTAGTTCATCATAGATCAGGATTATATGGTAGAAATATAATGTGAGCCATAAATCCAAGCCACATATATAATTTTAAACATTTTTAGTAGCCAGATTAAAAAAATAAAAAGAAACAGGTGAAAATAATTTTAATAATATGTATTCTTTAACTGAATGGATCCAAAGTATTATCATTTCAATGTATAATCAATACTTTAAAGTAATAATAAGATATCTCATATTCCTTTTTTTAGCACAGACTCTTTGAAACTCTGTATTTTATACTTAGAGTACATCTCAATTTAGATTAGCTTACATTTCAAGAGCTCAATAATCACGTGTGTCTGTTGGCTGCCATGTTATATACCATATATATATACAACTATATACCGTCTTGAAATCTATCATATTGAACAGAACAAAAAATAGCTTACTTTATCATTTCATAGCCATCTGAATGGATCAGAAACATCAAATCTGGTGGTTTCATTCACACAGATTTCAATGCTCTCACAATTTCATCAATATCATTTTAATATATTTCAAGCACACACATAACATTTTGTGACTCACCATTCCTTTTTCTTTTATTATGAATATTTTCTACAATACCCTGGGCTTTTATAGGTATGCATCATAACCTCCAAATGAAGCTACTTTTCTCTTAGAAACACCAACACTTTCAACATGAAGGCTATGACAAATTAAACATTTTAATTAAATAGCTTGTCTCACAACATATGAATACTAATAGAAAAATAACATAAAACATGATCTAATGGAACTAATATTTAAAACTATCTCCCTGAAAGAAAGCTCCAGGTATTATTCCTCTTTACAACCAATATTTATCAAGAAGAAGAAAAGGAGAGGGATAGGAGGAGGAGAAAAAAAAGAAGGAGAAGGGGGAAGGCGAGGAAGAAGCAGAAGCAAAAGCAGAAGGACATTCAATATAGCAAGGAGGAGGAGGAAGAGGTTGAGACGAGCAAGAAGAGAAGAAAGAGAAGAAAAACGTATTAGGAATGAGCTTGAAATTCTTTCACTGGCAGAAAATTGTTCCTGAAGGCAATCCATTTCTTTCAGTCAACCACAGTTCCTGAATATCCAACATTTTAAAGAAGGCATGGCTCTTGCTGAGAGCAACTGCAGATATAAAGAACAGGTAGCCAGAGCTTAAAGAGACTTTGAGATCCCATACACACTGAGAAATTCTCCCTGCCGCATCTTGACAGGTGTTATCCGCTTAAATACTTCCAATAAACAAAAATTGACTGCCTCTGAAGCCAGACATTTTATCTGTAGAACATTGCATTCACTCCCACGCTCCCTTGTGAGGCCACAGGGGGTCACTTATGTGCTCATTGGGCTATTCTGGCCTCTGGAGACTACATCAATTTTTCTATCTGCTTCATGAGAGAATCCTTAAAATATTTGAAAACATTTTTCTTGTTATCAGCATCTTTTTATTTCTTCCTTCTCATAAAATATAATTTTAGCTTCCTTGCCATCCTGATCTTTGTACTTTTAATGTGTATTTGGTGAATTCTATTTTTAATTGCTTTGCCCAGAACTAAATATTCTAGATACCGTCAGTGATAAATTTATTGGATCATAATTTTTCATTATCTGGGCATTATAAATCTGTTAAAGTGACCTAAGACTGTGCTTACCATTTTATTAGCCACATTGTAAATTCAGTTCACTCATTACAGATATTTCCTGAGAGCCTACCATATATTGGACAAAGTGCTGTGGTTACAAAAAATAAATAAAACACAATGTCTTCCTTAGTTTTTGATGTAGTGTTCCATGATTCATTGTTTGTGGGTGTAACACCCACTGCTCCATGCAGTATGTGGCATCTTTAATACCCATCACCAGGCTAACCCATCCCCCCTCCTCCCCTCCAGAACCCTCAATTTGTTTCTCAGAGTCCATAGTCTCTCATGGTTCATCTCCCCCTCCGATTTCCCCCCCTTCATTTTTCCCTTCCTACTATCCTCTTCTTTTTTTTTTTAACATATAATATATTATTTGTTTCAGAGGTACAGGTCTTGATGTATGGTGATTAACATAACATAATAAAGTAAAAAAAACAAAACAAAACAATGTCTTCCTTAAGTAGCTTATGGTCCAATGGTCCAAGTAGCTTATGGTCCAAGCAGCTATTACAGACACATGCCTAAGGTGCTGTAGGTCTAGAGAAGGGAGGTGCAGCCCAGTCTGGAACAGTATTGATCCCATAATAACTGATCAGCTAAAACCATCATACTTTTTCACCTGTAATGCCACCAAGCCCAATCATTTGGCTACAATTAGAACATATACAAAGTATTTACTGAATCTACATGAAGACATTTACATTTATTCTAGTTAAAAGTCATCATTTTTCATTTATTTCTAAGATGGTTTGGAATGTGAATTTTGTCAGACATCTTTTCTAACCTTTTTTTTTTTTAATCTACAAAGTAGGTACTATGTGTTTCACCCAACTCACTGACACAACTCTTGAAAAGTACTGGGAGTTGGCATAATACCCAGACAGAAACCAAACCACTAATTACCACTTATTACACTGTTCAAATTCTATGACTCCATCTCATTGGTCTCTCATCCAGGTCACACCTTACTATCTTATTCACTAGGATGAGATAGAATAGGTTTCCAAATACTTCTTGAAATAACATGATACTCATGCCATCCTTCTGTGCACCAAGCAAGCATATGTAAAACAGGATTGGATTTGACTTGACATGGTCTTCTTAGTGAATCTATGCTGCTTTCTAATGAATGATTGGCAGAAACAATGTTGACCGGCTATGAAGCCCTGAAGGTTAACTCAAAAGAGGTGACTGAATTTTGTTGTCTTCTATACATAATTACAAATTCATTTGGAAAGAATTGATATATATATATATATATATATATATATATATACACACACACACACATATACATATTATATATGTAAAACTAGAAGAAACAGAGTAAGGATTTGATTCTGATTCTCCTTAATTTGGAAAGAATTAAGATACACACACACACACACACACACATATCTATGTTTCTGTGTCTAAAGCAAAGAATTAGGAGTTATTTTCCTATCCCAAATTGTTATATAATGGTCAGATATATTAAGAATGGCTCAGCTAACACAATATTTTAGGAACATGATAGGTTAAAAGACTTTTCAGAGCTGGTCAGGGAGTTTCACTAAAATTTATAGCATTATTTCAAAGAGAAAATGGGTTCTAAAATCCCAATAATGGATTTTTCAAAATAACTCTTTTAAACACAATCCAATTACAGGTTTAAATTGCCTGAAGTGTAGTTTCAGTTTCACAAAAATCCAAATGTATGAGTAGGTGTATATTATGAATACTTGTTTGTTTTATATGCGTTTCTATAAAACACAGGAATAAGTGAACTTTATATACTTATAGTAAATGTATAATTCAAATCAATTATTATTTTAACTACAATTACACATTTTTATTTTACTTTCAGTCTTATCCATAATAGGAAATAAAATCTGATTATTTATAAATTATCATTGATAAAAGATAATTCTCAGTACATACTGTACTATCATGACCATTATTTTCAAAATTAAAAATTTACAGAAATTTCATGTCCTCCATACCTTTTAAAGATGTCCTAAAAAGTAAAAGAAAGACAAATATTAGGGTCACTTATAGCTAAAAAAATTCTATTCAATCCATACAAGTTAGCATGAATTTAAGCTGTTTTCAGATGAGGTAAGGGATTACGTATTTTTCTGTCACAAACAAAATATCACTGGACAAGTTCTAATATTTTACTGAACACTCAAAATACTAAGTGTAAATATCTCAAATATATAGATTTTTTTCATTCCTTTGAGAAAAATTCCATTTGCAACTTTAAAAGATAATAGTTGTGCTTTTTCCTATAATTACTAATAGCACCGTTTACTGAATATTTCTGTATGCCTGATGCCATATAATGCTGTACATAATTAAGGTAAGTACCTTTATTCCCATTTTACAGAAGAGCAATTGTGGCTCCAGGAAATAAAACATTTTCCAAGATCACATAACTAGAAGAAACTGAGTAAGGATTTGATTCTGGTTCTCCTTGATTCCCAAGCCCTTGTATGTACCTACCATGATATATTACATTTTAATAATAGAAGTTGGTGAGAGAGGAAGAATGTCATTATAGTGGTTATGACAATTATTTTACTGTTACTATGACAGACATGGAACTACATTATTAGAAAGATATTTGTCACTTCTTTATCACTAGACACTTAGAATTGGATTGCTGGGGTCAAGAGGCATTTCACAGACAGAACTTATAATCACTTAGTGATTGAATCCATAGTGGACAATTATTTTGATCACTTCCCCTGGCCAATGACAGTTGTTCTTTTGCTCACTTATTTCTACTTTTCTAACGCCTCTGACAGGCACTTGCCCATCACTAATTCCCATTAGGAACACTAGCGGCTTTGCAGTTTTTCAAGACTTTTCAAGTCTCATGGATTCGATGCATGACATATGGTTTCAGTAGGGAACTACTGATTGCATGGTGAAGCCTGTTATTTCTTCCACTTTTCACTGCTCTGCTCACAGCGTGCTGGCAGCTGAACTGCGAATAGGATTTTAAAGTTCAGCATGAGATCCAGGAGCCCTGAAACAACAACAATAATAAAAGTGGGCTCTGGTTTTATGCTGGAGGCAAGTTCTGCTTTCTGTACTCAGAACTTTTTGAAGGGGAGCACTGGAAGTCAAAGAGACAGGAAATGAAAATGCTACACAGACCCCTGCTTTCCACAAGGAAAAACTCTTGCTCCTTTGAAATTGGAATTTTTTTTTTCCTAGGTACTGATGTAAGCAAACTACAATACAGCTTTATTTCCTTTTCTGTGATGTGAAATGCCACAATCCCAGCCAAAGTTTTAAGAAATGCCATGACACACATAAAAACAGTCGATTATGTTGCTGAAATAATCCAGGCACATTTTTCTCTCTAAAAACATTCTGCTCTATTTTACATGAAAAATTACTACAAATACATTTGTCAAAAGTCCTCCCCAGTGTGAACCCTGGATCCTGTGACATCGATGGATTAACACTTGTAACCTTCAGTTCTAACTGGAATAAAGTCAATGTCTGCCTTTAAAGAAAAATGATTTCAAGAAAACCACTGTGCTTTTAACAACAAAGGCCAAATGCTTTATTGTTACGTGGACATGAGAAGGTTTATTTAGGTCTCTGTTTATGTTGGCTACATGAAATGATCTTACTCATTTGTTTAGGGTATAACACTGACACTTAGAAACAACCCCAAACAATCAAAAGCAGTAAATTCTTGATGACTGGGCCTACAGCTAATACAGAAACAATTTCTGACTCCTAAACATGTGCTATATGATTGAGAAGGAGACTGGGGGTAGGCTCCTAGCATCTTCGTTAGCCACGGGTACTTAAGGATCTAAGGGGCGGTACGGTCAAGTGAAATGACCTGGAGTCACAGGACATGGAGTCATATTATGTCTCACTATTTACAAGCTGCTTGATAGGAGACATGCTTCTTAAATTGTCTGAAATACAGTTTCTTTATTCATAAAATAGGGCTTAAAATGATCTATCTCATCTTAGAAGATAATCCATCATGGGTCTCTCCTATTTCCGCATATCTTTTGAGTGGGAGCACTGGTAGCTTTTGTTCTGGATTACCTTTCCAAGAATGTCTGTACACCAAACTACACTGGAAGTAAAAAGATGGTGCCTTTCTCTGGAAAAGATGGAAAATTTTTTTTTTTTTTTAAAGATTTTATTTATTTATTTGACAGAGAGAGAGATAGCTAGAGCAGGAACACAAGCAGGGGGAGTGGGAGAGGGAGAAGCAGGCTTCCTGCCAAGCAGGGAACCCGATGTGGGACTCGATCCCAGGACCCTGGGATCATGACCTGAGCCGAAGGCAGACGCTTAACGACTGAGCCACCCAGGCACCCAAAAGATGGAAAATTTATTTGTGCTCCTGGACAATAAAAATAATGTCTCTCTAGAGCGAAAGTTGGACAGTTTTTTTTTTTTTTTTTTAAAGATTTTATTTATTTATTTGAGAGAGAGAGAATGAGAGAGAGCGAGTACATGAGAGGGGGGAGGGTCAGAGGGAGAAGTAGACTCCCCGCCGAGCAGGGAGCCCGATGCGGGACTCGATCCAGGGACTCCAGGATCATGACCTGAGCCGAAGGCAGTCGCTTAACCAACTGAGCCACCCAGGCGCCCGAAAGTTGGACAGTTTTGCTATCAGCTTCCTTATACAAGTTTGTTGTTTCTGAAACTTGGGGTTCTTCTCCTGGAACGCTATCCAGTGATTGTAAAGATGTCACATGGCCTTTGTTGTGGTGCTCCGAGGAACAAGGAGCTGGCACAAGTGATTTTACTCTGGAAACTGCGATTGCTTTCACTAATATGCTGTCCTTTGTGTCTGAGCCAAGAATGTCATATTTATGACCAGTATTCATGAAACTATGGAAGGCCAACTTGTTGGCTTGTAACTAGAATAAAATCTCAATTTTATTCATAGTTCTTGACATTCATAAAGTCTCTGTGAAAATTAAAAATGAAATTGTTCAGAAATATTTAATGAAGTGTTTTACAAAATAGAGATCATTTGATTAATCTTGATTATCATTATTACTATCAATATGGTAATAATAGTGATTTCTATTTTGAGTAGCTTGTTATTACAGGAAAGTGAAATAACTTACATGAACAATTAATCACTTTAAACATGTTCTAGAAAAATAGATTCAGTTCTATATTTAAATGAAGAAACACTTATTAAACATCTTTGATGTAAGTTACCATACAAAGATGATATAAGCAATTCGCAACCTATAGAGTGAGAGAATATATTTGCAAATCATCTATCTGATAAGGGGTTAATATCCAAAATATAGAAAGAATTCAATATATGTACAACTCAATAGTGAAAAAAAAATCCAATTTAAAAAGGGGCAGAAGACCTGAATAGACATTTCCCAAAAGAGGACATACAAATAGCCAAGAAGTATATGAAAGGAGGTTCAACATCATCAATTATTAGGCAAATTCAAATAAAAACCACAATGAGATATCACTTTACACCTGTTAGAATGGCTGTTATCAAATTACACAACTGCTGGTGAGACTGTAGAGAAGAGGAAAGGCTTGTGCGCTGCTGGTGGGAATGTAAACTGGCACAGCCATTATGGAAAACAATACAGAGGTTCTTCAAAAAATTAAAAATAGGACTACCATATAATATAGCAATTCCCCTTCTGGGTATATATCTGAAGAAAATGAAATCACTACCTCAAAGAGGTATCTGCACCTCATGTTCATTGCAGCATTATTCACAATAGCTAAGGCATACAAACAACTTAACTGTCCATTGATTAATGGAGATATATATATTCATATGTATATTATACATATGAGTTCATATATATATGAATATATATAAATATTATTCAGCCATAAAAAAGAAGGAAATCCTGCCTTTTGCAATAATATGAATAGAACTTGAGGGCATTATGCTAAGTGAAATAAGACAGGCAGAGAAAGACAAATACCGTATGATCTCATTTATATGTGGAAACTCAAAAAGTGAATTCATAGAAATAGAGAACAGAATGGTGGTTGCTAGAGGCTTGAAACTGGGGAAAATGGGGGAGATTTTAGTCAAAGGGTACAGACTTCCAGCTATAAGATGAATAAGTCCTGGGGATCTCATGTATAGTGGTGATTAAATTTTTTAAATAAAATATATATATATATATAATTTTAAAACATTTTAACATATATATGTAATTTTTAAATTCCCTGCTCTCAAAGATCTCATTTTCTAGTTTGAGAGACAAGACCTAAACTTATAAAAAATGAAGTAGTAATAAAAATTTGATCTATAATCAAGAATAGGTTTGATGTCACAAAACACTTTGTGATTCATTTGCCATATAAGTGATATACACTTGGGAATTTAGACAGAAGTCTAAATGCTTGCCATTCTCGAGTCTCTCCTGTGGTAGATATTTCCTTTTTTTTTTTTTTTTTTTTTTTTTTTTTAAAGATTTATTTATTTATTTATTTGAGAGAGAGAGAATGAGAGAGCAAGCACATGAGAGGGGGGAGGGTCAGAGGGAGAAGCAGACTCCCTGCCGAGCAGGGAGCCCGATGCGGGACTCGATCCAGGGACTCCAGGATCATGACCTGAGCCGAAGGCAGTCGCTTAACCAACTGAGCCACCCAGGCGCCCTAGATATTTCCTTATGTTGGGCATTTTACTTATTACCATAATCTCATTACCTTGACCATGGATATTTTAAAAACTAGGTATTTGATTCAAAGTCTTACAGGGCCTAGAAGAGTACCCCAAATTACTATAGTCTTGATGGTGAGTTTATGAATTGAGTCCAATCTTCTTTCTCAGGGAGTTATATTGTAATATAAAGAGAGAGTCAGTATATAAAACAGTGACACCAATAGGAGATAAAGGGAGAGATAGCAGAAATAGGGAGTCAGAAAATCCAGGAATCAGAGAAATGATGTTGAGAAAAAAAGAATATAGAATCAAGAAGAAGTAGAGTCAGGACAATAGTGGGGCATTAAATTAGGGACACCTACTTCTAAGGAGACAAACCAACATAATCACTGCATTGTTATCTGAGCTTCTTCCAGGCTAGGAGTTGCTGCTGTTATCTCCTGAAAGTCTCAGTATCAGTGAGTTCTGGTTCTGAATCCACTGGGATTTCTTCCTGTCTCCCTTACTTGTCCATGCACTCTTATAAAGTCCTCTTTAATTAAAATAGTCTGAATTACTCATCTGGAGCAAAAAGTCTAACACGTGGGTACTGAGAATAGCAAAATCCTCAAAAAGACTTCCTGGGCGGGACATTGACATAAGCCCTAAATAAGCAAAGACATGCACAAATGATCATGAGGAGACCCATTTGTCTGGAGTAGAGCTTCAGAGAGGAAAGAAGTAAGAGTTGCAATTCTGTGCCAAATAATGGAGAACCTTAAGAGCAAGCCTAAGAATTCCAAATATCCTGCAATTTATAATTAAGAGAATGAGAGGGGCACCTGGGTGGCTCAGCCAGTTAAGCATCTGACTCTTGATTTCAGTTCAGGTCATGGTCTCAGAGTCTTGAGATAGAGCCCTACTGGGCTCTGCGGTCAGCAGGGAGTCTGTTTGAGATTCTCTCTCTCCCCGTCTCCGTCTGCCCCTCCTCATCCCCACACTCTCTCTCTCTTAAAAAAAAAAAAAGAGTATAAGTTCTATTTGTTATGCAGAAAAAAAGACAAGACCAAGACTGTTCATCAATAGGTACAATGGGGACACTAACTTCGTGCAGATCCATGAGTAAAAGTGGTAATGATAACAGCCCACTCTCAACTCTGAGAGGCAGGCGTGTAGCCCAGATCCACTCCCCACTAAATATATTGTTTTAGAACTTCTCTTTCCATCTCTACTTTCCCTTCTCCTAAGTTTTATTTCTATTTTTGTCTCCCACCCCCACATGTATGAATGAGGACACTGTCAACTTAAGTTCCCTAGTGTTCATTTATATAATGTTGAAAGTTTTATATTTATTTCTTTTAAACCCATTTAAACTGAGTTGCTTTTTAATTTTATGTGTCCTTTGATCAAAGCCTGTGCTATAAAGTTTCCCTGGCTCCCCCAGGCTTACCTGAGCACTCTTTAATTTGTAAAGGGAACCCCCATACTTCCATCATTACTTTGCTTTAATAATAGTTTCCCCCATCTGTTTCATCTGCTAATCTATAAACTGTTTTAGGTTAAAATTGTTTTTTAATCATCTACATGTTTCCAGAGACTGGCACATTGCCTGCCATATTATAGGTACTAAATAATTTTTGAATAAGTGAACTAAATCTTTCTCCTCTAGTTTAGCATAAAATTTTAAGAGATTCACAGGTAATAGTCTATAAGAGGCTATGTAATTTGCCAAAATCAATACTCTTCGTCATTTTTGTTTCTGTTACATTAAATGAAATTGCACTGGCTAGTATTGTTTCTTCTTGATTTATATCTTCCCACATGTCATTGTCTCACAGCAGCTGGAGAAGTACAAGAGATTTATGTCTTTTCCAAAGGCATAAAATTAATCTGATTTTTAATTATTTTTCCCAATAGCATATAAGCTTCAATTTAGTTTCTACTTAGGATCAATATTGATTTAAGTTACTTTAGTAGTTTCACCTTTTTAGAAAGGAGCCATGTCACAGCCAACCTCATAAAATTATGGCCTAGCCCTCATTAATATTAATCACAAGCATTAAGTTTGATTTTCTCTTTGGGGTTTAGGAAGGTAGAGGAATAGGCAGGGAAGCAAGTCCTTCTTCCCTGAATTCAATTGAGATTACTACCTAGTGGTAAGCATGGTCCATACTCAATTGCAATGCACTTTCTATTCTATTACTAACACACAAGTTCCACTGTTTGCCATGAAATGTAGTTGGATGCCTTAGGTAAATCTTGGGGAGGGCTAGAATGGTTTCAGCACAGAAATAAGGACACCTAGCTATCTTTTTATATGGAAGACCAGCCTGACCCTCACTGTTCAGCTGGGCATGTAGATGTACAAGGATTATATCTAACATAAGGTAAATCAAGTCAATTCATGGGGACACGGGTGAAAACCTGTAGCATTCATGCCACCATTCCTCTGTTCTGCATCTATGACCAACCTACGCTTCTTTCCTGAGCCTGGCCTCAGCTCAAAACCCTGTGCAAACAATAACTCCATGCACTACAACTAGTCACCAGAATTAAAGTACGTAAACCTACCCTACAGTGTCACATGTGTAAAATCTCACTCCACAAAGATTAAAACCCTCCCATTTTAACTCTAGGCTATAGAACACTAGCTCTGGATGGGAACATATCTCTGATTTTCTCATACAGTGGTGTACCATGGGAATCATGTACTCTATTTCCTGAATTTTGAAACATGTGTTCAGATTTTAACATTTCTGAAACTGAGATATGCATATGTAATGTGGTAGTGTTTGTTGTTTATCATTATATTGTGTTCTGTTTTTGTTTAGTTTGATTTGACATGATTTCACTTGAAAATGTCTTATTAAATTGATGATCATTTATGTAATAGAATAATATCAAATTTGCAAATTTTCAGTCCTTTTTCAGTGATAAGTTTCTGTAATATCTGATTGGCAGAATATTTTGAAATACAGAGTGTCATATAATAACTCACAAGAAAATAAACCTTATTATAATTAACCAATCAGATTTCAGTAGCACCATGATGACTTTCAATTTTGTTTGCCTCTAAGAGACGTTATAACTTAGCAACTAAGTAATAGAAATAGAATAGTAGAAATGGATTTGACATAACTCCAATCAACACAGATCAAAAGCAAAGATATATAGCTTACAGTTTAACATATAATAAAATAATATTTTCTCCATCATAAGAATAATCTAATAATAAGAGGGTATGTGACAAAAGTAGAACATATGAAGTAGGTTTTATGAAATGACAGAGGTAGGCAACTTTGGAAGAATATAACTTGCCTCATTTTTATATTTGCCTAAGGCCTTGCTAGCAGGAGAGGTACCTCCGTTTAGGGAATATATAGACCTTTTCTGCTTTTATCAGTACATATATAGAAATATTCATTTATATATATGTATGTATATTTCACTTTTCTGAGTAAAATGTATATGTTGTTGACGGTGTTCTAAATAAAGAATATAAGCTAAATCTCCTGTTCACATAATTATTGTTTTATTTGGAGCAATAGAAAAGGTTAGTTTATTCTTTTCCTCAGAGAAACTCACAATCAAATCAGACTGGAATATTTATAGAAAGGGAAAAAGCCATTTAGCGACAGTACAGCCTCTAGTCACTAAGAATAAATTAGATAATGCATTTGAAAAAAGTAGAGGAAAGTGTGCAGGCCAGATTAGATAGTCTGTAAAATCTTCCTACAACAAAACATCTAGAAACTCTAAATAAAACATTACAATATATATTGTAAATGTGTATGTGTTGCTTACAAAACAGAAAGAAAACTCCACATGAACCAAAAATATATACCCTAACAACAGAATAATAAATAGGCTCTCAAGTCACAGTGACCAGGGTGCTTGCTGATAGAAATTTAGAGCTCTGGATTTCATGACTGCTTAGGATCAGGAGGTAAGTCCTTGGTCCCCATTATTTGAGGACTTGTGATATACACTTCTGCATGAAGCCAGGACCCTTGAAAGGTTACCCCTTTAGGAAAAGAGGATATTGGATAAAATATCACTCATGAGCAAAAGGAGATTTATTTTTTCTATCTGAGAAAAACTTCTCTGAAAATTTATTACCCCAGGCTTGCTTTCACACAGATGCTAGCTTCTAATATATCCTACCTGAATGTTGATGTTAGATACTTCAAGAGGAACATTAAATTAAACTGAATTGATCCTGGATTGGTAGAGTTTTTATATAACTGACAGAAAGAAACTCAAATTCTTCCTGAAGAAATATACCCTCAAAACAAGCCTCGATATTCCCAAAGATAAGCTCAGCCAAACCTGAATCCACAATCCAAAATTACAAAATAACTAAGGAAACAAGTCACCATAAAGAAGAATTGGGAAAAACAATTAAATAAAAGTAGATTCCCATTTTCCATGACTGCAAATCATAGAATTCCTGGATCTTGAATATAAAATCATATGCTTTACATGTTTAATAAAAAAGAAAATATGTATTTTAAATGAGCAAGAAAGCAAACATACTAAAAAAATAGTTAGGCACATTAAAAAAAAAATAGAAATCCTGTAAAATAAAAAAAAAAATCAATACAGTAAAATTCAATGGATCCGATAAACAGCCATTTAGACTAAAGCTAAAGAAAATCTGTGCTCTGGAAAAGAGATCTGAAGAAATCAACTAGAATACAATATAGAAAGACTAAGAGGTAAAAAAAAAATATGAAAAGATATTAATAAACTAATGGCATAACATGAAATGCAACAAAAATTAAATAGGAATTAAAAATAATTGAATAGGGCGCCTGGGTGGCTCAGTTGGTTAAGCGACTGCCTTCGGCTCAGGTCATGATCCTGGAGTCCCCGGATCGAGTCCCGCATCGGGCTCCCTGCTCAGCAGGGAGTCTGCTTCTCCCTCTGACCCTCCCCACTCTCATGCTCTATCTCATTCTCTCTCTCGAATAAATAAATAAAATCTTTAAAAAAAAAAAATAATTGAATAAAAAATAAAGGGGATATATACTCAATGTGATAATGCCTAAAAACATTTCAATACTTGGTGAAAATTATGAATACTCAGAGTCAAAACATATGAAAAGTATTAAAATTAAGTAGAATAAGGAGAATAGAACCTTTTAAGGAGACCTGCCACAGTAACACCAAAGATCACCAAAGACAAAAAAGAGCTCAAAGTTTCCAAAAAGAAAAAAAGTTTCCTTCAAAACCAATGGAAATTATTTTCAAAGTGTTGAGAGGAAATAACCATCAACGATCTTTCATTATCACTAAAGGATAAGTGCCAAATATATATAATTCCAAAAACTATTGATATTTTTATCACCTACATATTAATAAAAACTGTATTTTAAGAAGTAATATAATTGGGAAAGGAATTTCTGAGAGTAGGAAGGCATGTTAAACAAATGAATTGGAGCAGCAAAACTGGTATCAATAATATGTATAACAATGATTATATGTCCTTTGTGATGTTAAAACACAGATGAAGCTAATATAGTAGAAAACAATGTCAGATGAAGAGAATACTTAGAGAGAAGGCCTTTCATGTCTTTGGATTATTCAAGAGGAAGGTCCAGTCGTTGATTTACCTTGGGCATGATTAAAGTAAGATTTGTGTACTAGTATTTCTCAGGTAATACTCTATAAACATAGTGTGGGTCATTTTACACCAATGCATAAAAAATGATATTAAAAATTCAGTCAATCCATAAAGAGGAAGAACAGGAGAAATACAAAAGAAGCATAGACAAAGCAGGACAAATAGAAAGTATAAAATACTACAGTAGAAATTAATTCATATATATCAATAAGCTCAATAAATAGAAGGGTTTAAAAGAGACACAACCAAGACAAATGAATATAATATGGTTGGAAGTAAAATAATGAAAGTAGATCTAAAAGGAAAAACCAAAGAAAAATTATTTTACTGCACTGTTATCATATAAACATACTTTAAGAATAAAAGCATTATTAATCATAAAAAGCATAAATATGTAATGATAAAATTTGAATTTGGTAGAAAAGCAGACATTGTAATATTGATGCATGTAATAACATAACTGAAATACGTATAAAAATTTGACATAATTACAAGAGGAAATAGAAAAATTCACCACATAGAATTAAAATTCAGTCCTATCAGGTAAGTGATAGGCTGAGCAGAAAACAAATGTATAAGGATATAGATTTAAATACAGGGCGCCTGGGTGGCTCAGTCGGTTGAGCATCTTCTTTCAGCTCAGGTCATGATCTCAGGGTCCTGGGATCGAGCCCCATGTCAGGCTCCCCACTCAGCGGGAGCCTGCTTCTCCCTCTCCTCCCCGCTTGTGCTCTCTCTCGCATCTCTGTCACTCTCTTTCAAATAAACAGATAAATAAAATCTTTAAAAAAAATAAATCACACTGTTAGCAAACTTGACTTAACAAATACATATTCAACCACAAATACAACAATTAATCTCACTTGTAAACATACACAGAGCACTTGGTTTTAATGACTATATACCCTAGACCTATGCTTTCCAAATGTAGCTACTAGCCACTTAAATCTAAATTAATTAAAATAAAATAAAATAAATAAGTTCTTCAGTCCCATTAGCCACATTTCAAGTGCTCAATAACCACATGTAGCTATTGGCTGCTATATTGGGCAGCAAAGATATAGAACACTAACATCATTGCAGAAAGTTCTATTGTACAACACCACTCTAGGAACAATTATAAAGACATTTCTGCAGTACAACCTGTAAAGGAAATTGCTGAAAGTTCAAAGAAATGAGTATCAACTCTGAAGGGGTAAATGGCCCCTTATATCCAAGCCAGTTAAAAAAAAAAAAAAAGATCTCTCTGGTGCAAAAGTTATTTTGTGGGTTTCAAATGAAAAAAAAAAATGAATGAATGAACTCGAAAAAGGATTTCATTATGCATAAAATCTAATAAAGAAATGATCAAATGATCAAGTCACAAAGGATTAGAAAGAAATGGTAAGACTCATACCTATGAACTAGCATTCTTTAAAGAAAAAGCATGATTGTATCCCTTTGAACTTTGGGAAGTCCAAAGAAACAGGAAAAGCACTCTAAATTTGCTTGACTAAAATATATAGAATTAGATCACTTTTCTTTTTTCCTTTTTTTTTAGATTTTATTTATTTATTTTAGGGAGAGAGAAGTGGGGGGAGAGCAGAGGGAGAGGGACAAGCAGACTCCCTGCTGAGTGTGGAGCTGGACGTGGGGCTCAGTTCCAGGACCCCGAGATCATTACACGAGCCAAAATCAAGAGTGGGATGCTCAACTGACCGAGCCACCCAGGTGCCCCGAATTAGATCACTTTTCTAATTCTTTAGTACTGGCATATAAAAATACCCAAAAATACATACATGCATATATGGTCAACCAATCTTCAACACAGATATCAAGTATATAAAAATAGGGAAAAGGAGTCTCCTCAACAAATAATGTTAGGAAAACTGGATATCCACATGCAAAAGAACGAAACTGGACGCTTAAACCATGCACAAAAATTAACTCAAAATGGATTCGAGACTTAAACATCTGACTTGGACTATAAAACTCCTAGGAGAAAACATAGGGGTAACTCTTCATTGATGTTGGCAATGATTTCAGGGATGTGACACCAAAATCATAGGCAATAAAAGTAAAAATAGATAAGTAGGACATCAAACTAAAAAGTTCCTGCAGAGCAAAGAAAACAGTAGAGGAAAAGGCAACCTACAGAATGGGAGAAAATACTTGCAAACCCTATATATGATAAGAGGTAAATTTCCAAGATGTACAAGGAACACTTACATCTCAAGGGCAAAAAAAAACTAATAACCCAACTAATAAATGGGCTAAGGAAATTTTTTTTCAAAGAAGATATATCAATGGCCAGCAGGTATATGATAAGATGCTCAATGTCACTAAGCATCAGGGAAATACAAATCAAAAACTACAACGAGGTATCACCTCACACTTGTCAGTATGGCCATCACCAAAAACAAAATAAAACAAAAGACAAGCATAGGTGAGGATGTGAAGAAATTGGAACCCTTGCACACTGTTGGTGAGAATGCAAAATTGCCGCTATGGAAAACAGTATGGAGGTTCTTTAAAAACTGAAAAAAAATAGAACTATCACATCATCCATTCCTGGGTATTTATCTAAAGAAATTAAAATCAGGATATTGAAAAGACATCAGTACTCCTATGTTCATTGCAGAACTATTCACAATAGCCAAGATGTGGAAACAACCTAAATACCCATCAATGGATAAATAGATTTTTTTTAAATGTAGTGTGTGTGTGTGTGTGTGTGTGTGTGTGTGTGTGTGTGTGTATATATATATATATATATATATATATATATATGCAATGAAATATTATTCAGCCTCTAAAAAGAATATATGACAAGGACAACATGGATGAACCCTGAGGACATTATGCTAAGCTAAATAAGTCATTTACAGGACAAACACTACATGATTCCACTTATATGAGGTGTGTAAAATAGACTCAGAGAAGCAAAGAATGAAATGCTTGCCAGGGGCTGGGTAGAGGGAGAAATGGAAAGCTGCCAATCAAGAGGTATGAAATTTCAGTTCAGCAAGATAAGTAAGTTCTAGAGATCTGCTCTACCGTGTTGGTGCCTAGAGACAACAACATCGTATTATACATCTAAAAATCTGTAAAGGGGGTAGATCTCATGTTAAGTGTTTTATCACATTAAAATAATAAAAAAAAATACCACAGACAAATACACCCAGAGGAGCTGAAACTAACACTGACCACAGCTCCAAGGATGGGCACAAACTGCATTTCTTATAGTAGGCAGAATACACACCCAGAAGATAGCTTGTCCAACTCGTCACCTTGCTAACTTCTGAACTCCTCTTTCAGGTCTCAGGGGAAAAACTCTGCAGCCCTAGTTGCCAGAACAGGGCCCACCACACAGTAGGGGCTAGGAGAAAAATCACTGAATGCAAAAAGGGATAGGTAAAGGGGTAAAAGTTTTCCAAGTGTAACTTTCTGTGATACCATGTTCTATTTTCAGTATCAGTCAGAGGTTATAGGAGTGGTGGGAGAAGGTCAAAAAATTTCTGGAAAGAACCTATCTCATGCTGTGAAACATACTTCCATTTCTCTTCCAGGGGGAAGTCTCAATTTTTTTTTCCTTAGACAACCAGAGCCCTGGAATTAACCCCTATTGAACTAGAGAAACTGCAGCTGCGTACCCAATGTATCTCTGACTGTTTTTGACAGAAATCTGCATTCTATTTTTAAATAAGAAAGATAGTTTCCTTTTGAAAATATCCTTTGCCTACTCACAACAGAGGTCCTCAGTGGAAATTTGCTTCCTACCAAGATTACCTGGAACTCTGAATCACAAGAGAAATCCAATAGAAGCAAGCTTAAATCAAAACGCAGATTGATTTATAGATACTCGGGTCTTATGCATGCAGTACAGTAATACTGAGTAAGGGACAGGTAGGGTAGGTAGGGAGAGATAAGTAGGGGGCTACACGACCAGGCTCACAGAAATCTTAGATGTGGAGAAATGTGATAGACAAGATATTAGCCAGAGAGAAGGGAACATAATGAATCCACCCTGTTTGTCCTAAATATGGATGAAATATTTACATGATCAGTACAAATCCACCTTGTTTGTCTTAAATGTTATAGACCAGAGATATTTACCAAGTTCCCTTTCTACAAAAGACTGACCATACGAAAGAGGGAGTGGCAACCCATTCAGGACCCCCTCACTCTGGAGAGCTTTTTTCTTTTTTTTTTAAGATTTTATTTATTTATTTGACAGAGAGAGAGCACAAGTAGGCAGAGCGGCAGGCAGAGGGAGAGGGAGAAGCAGACTCCCCGCTGAGCAGGGAGCCCGATGTGGGGCTCGACCTGAGCTGAAGGCAGACGTGTAACTGACTGGGCCACCCAGGCGCCCCTCTTACCTTTCTGTTCTCACCTTCACTTAATAAACTTTCACTTCACTTCACCCTTTTGTATCCATGAGATTCATTCTTCAACTCTGTGAGACAAGAACCCTGCAACAATATAATTGGCTAACAGGGTGCCCAGTACCATCAGAGTTACCTTTCCTTTTGCATCTTTGCTCATTTATCTCTCTGTCTTGATTTCCATCGCACAATTACCAAGGGGACAACTTGGTGAAGCTTCAGGGACGTGACCATGCCCAACTTTGCTGAACTGCCAATACCTGAACCAAATTAATTGTGGCCGGAAGAGTAGAGGTAGTTTAAGGAAAAAAAAAAAAAAAAAAGCTCCTCTACAACTATGCTAAACAGGAGAATGAGTTTGCCTGGAAAAGGGGTAAGATGGAACACTGGGCAGACTAAAACAACAGGTGTCTAACATACTGTTTTAATGGGTTGTCTATTTTCCTGAGTACACTGATCTAGAAACTAACTGAGCCTGAATAAAATAGTCCCTAAGCATCTTGCATTGATTCTTCACATTAAAAACAAGTAAAACAAGACATTTGGCAACGTGCATTAAAAAACATTTGTTTTGCCACATGTAGGAACACCACTTATAATACGCAGATGTACACAGGTCCACAGTTTGCCAAACGGCTTTGACCTGCATCTTCACTTTTGGCAGCCATGCAATGTCACAGAAACACCTCTGCATTTTTCCCGGGCTCCTAAAATGCACTCATCAAGCACTAATACCATGAGTCTGAACCTTCAACACTGTGCTTGATATCCCCAAACTCCTGCTTCAAATTTCCATAAAGCTCCAAGAAAAGGAGATGGAGTTGCATAACCAGTACAAAGATGATTTCTACAAGGACTGGGTTCATATTGAGTACCTGTGAGCATAAATAGTAAAATAAACACAGATAATTTGAAAAAGTAATAAATTCAATAAATAAAGTATGGGCGGGCCAGTATAATATGGAGGCTAAACTGCAGAATGCTTTTTAACATAACTCTAGGATGCAAACAACATCGGACCTGGCTGAAAGATATGTTTCCCCTGTTATGATGAAACCATCCTTGGTAAATGTTTGTTTACTCACTCAATATGTTTTGTCTGAGTACAGTATATCAACATTTAAATAACATTGTTTTCCAGATATAATGTGCAAAGAAATGCTCGCATCATAGAAGCATGTCCTTAGTGACCTGGGGATATTTATTCACTTCAAAAATAAATTTACTACAGCAAGAAAGAGGTCCCAAATTATTCAATAAAAAGGAAATTATCTTCACTAAATTTTTTTGATCAATATATACCCTTTGCTGATTTCTCATTATAATGCTGTCAATATTCAGAGGGAAAAGATCAACAGACCTCAGGACCCGCAGCTTCAGGAGGATATTTGCCATTTGAAGACACTGTATTGCTCATAGTAGATTGGTATGTTTCCCTCTAGTGGTTAAAAGGCATTTAACTCCATCAACGGAGTCACCCTTTGAAAAACAAAGTAGGAATTGAGAACAAGGCAGCATTTAGTGAGGCAAAAATTAACATGGGTCTCAAATTAAATGATTTGCAAGTAGAATCAAGTCTGGTTATGATGGAGAAACTAATTCATGGTTTAAATACCTGATCAATTTCCACAGGATGAACAAGGACAGAGAATATTTTAAACTCTGGCTGATGAGAGATGCTGATGATGAGTAAGGAAATGAAAAATCAGAAGGGGAAACAATTAAAATACTTAGTAAAACCAATTCATTTTAATGTGGCACAAGATTAGTAATGAAGCAAGATTAGCAATTTTTAATACCATGCTGCATTACTTATTTAAAAATCCTTTATTAAAATAATTTCATTTTTGAAAAATAAAAATTCATGCACTGGCTTCATTCCAGTGATGACTGACTGTATTTCTCTTGTGACCCTGCAGCCTCAGGGTGGGCAACGTTATACTTCACAAGGAGGAAAAGCAGGGACACTAATCACAGCAATCACTTGCTGAAATACATCACGGGGCCTAAAATATTCCACTAGACAAGGCAAGGTAGTTTCTTTGTGATGACACAGGTTGCATTTAACTCTTTAAAATGCAAGGCAATTACATAAAAGACTCCATCTCTCTTCTTCTAAATACTATGAGCGTGGTAGACTATTGACAATCAACGGCAAAATGCCACACCGCTTCCAAGTATGCACACTGGGGTTCCTTGAGCAATCAAACTTGCTGAAATTAAGGGTCAAAAGATCAGCACTGTAACTTTAGGCAACCCAGGGGAAGACAACAATCTTCCACCTTTGTTGTATTCTGTGAACTGGCCATGATCACAGAATGTGAAAAACAGCTATCAGATCACAGGATCATTTCTGCGCCAGAAAGCACCTGCAGTTATTATGTACAAAAGAAGCTCACAATGCCAGGCTTTCAGAGGCACATAAAGCTAGCTGTCCTTCCAATTTCTCATAGGGAAATATGTGAACGATACAGAGCAAAGAAAATGTCCATGATACAGACACATACATATAAATCCTTCCCAACTCAACTATTCAGAGTTTGGTTTACACTATGAGTTATTGAAAGTGCATGAAAAAGAAGAGCTAAAAACAGAAGCTAGAAATTAACAGCTCATCACCCATAAAGAGGATATAGATCCTCAAGGAGAAGGGCTGAACAAAAAGAAACAATTATTCCACAATTCCTCTTTGTGCTTAACAGGTTATAAACAATGTTGCCAATAAATGTATCTTGCCTTTCTAAGGCAAACAGATGGAAATAGAACTGCCTTCAATTATCGATCATTTACTTTATATATTTGTCCATTGTCCACAATGAGCTGGAGAGAAAATACAAGAAGAGTGGCTCCAGCCTTCTAGAAAATGGAGTCAAAAGGACAGAAATAACGAATCTGTTATTTAAATTTATGTCTTGTTTATATTTAGTAGCAACTATGCAAAGCTACAGAGATTAGCAGAGGCTTCATAGTTTTTTTTAGAAACCTTAGAGAAGGTTATCAGCTGTGAAACCCAAACCCTGAAAATTCAAAATACGCTTATTTTCCCATAGTGTGGTCAGCTCAAATAGATTAGTCACAAATATGTTAATTACTGAGTCCTGTCATGTCAGAACAAAGCAAAGGTGTGTAGAAGACCTTAATTGTATCTTGTGCAAAAAATAATGTGTAAAAGGCTTCGACCAATGATAGAGCACCTTAACAGTCTGAAGTTATTTTTATCTTATTTTGGTATTTTTATTTTCTATTGAGTTTAGGGATATTTATAAAATCTGAAAAAAATTTTTGACCTCTATGGCAAAGATGAGGTTAGAGGATGGGGAGAATTTCATCAAATGTGTCCTGATAGCTATTTAATGAGCTATTTCAGTGATCTGAAATATCATTTGGCCTTTCTAGTTGACATGACATTAAAAATGAAGCTTGGGTTTTTGCATGCAGGATGCCTTATTTAGTCATTGTAATTGTGGAGAATTTGATAGGTATATATAAACAGAAGCATCACTGTGTATGTCATAATCATCATGGGAGAAATCCTATACTATGTTTGAAAAATAGAGCTTTTAATCTAGGAAGTCTGTCCTTTGATTGTAATATTGAGCCAAGCCAGATCTGGAGCTTAAGTTTCTTGACATAGTCCTGTTAAAATGAAAAAGAAAAAAAGAAAAAAAAATGAAGGCGATCTTGGTAAAATGCTATCGCACTGGAAGACAGAAGATGGGCGATGAGAACACAGGGGCTGTGGGAAAGGCAATACACAGATGAAAGAAATAAAAGACCAGCAAATGAGAAATGGAAAATGGATGGCGGACTCCACGCGCTTCTAGAATATCTTTCACGAAAAGAAAAGACCAATTGTCAAGAACCCATATTAGAACTGTATCATGTTTTTTTCTCCCACAGTATACTAATTTCATTTTTTGAAGGATGTGGAGGGGACCTTCTCTCTTTCCACCTCCTATAAATTATTCTATACTGAGTATATGGGCAAACAAAGGCACAAAGAGGCCAGGGCATTAGTATTTCCCAGGATGTGCACAGGGTGCCTAATGGAGGTAATGAGTGCCCTGGCCAGGAGCCAGGATGACAAGCTCCAGCCACAGAGTGGTTAGTCAAGTGCAAGACAACCACAGACAAGTGCGGAGGCCAACCAATCATTTCTGCTAAACAAAAATTTTTCTGCTGCTTGTAACCAGTTCCTCCCCCTCCCCAGCCCCGCTAGGTGGCTATTTCCTGGGCAGTTCTCTGAGCGGTGGCATTGAAATGCCATCATAGAATGGAAAATTGGGATTGTAGGTCTTAAGTGCTTGGTTATGAAGCCAAAAAGAGAAGGCAAAAGAGCCATCCTTTCTCATTGCAGCAAGGAGCTGCTTCTTGCCTCTGCCTTTTCATGTTGAGATTAAGACTCTAAAGAGTCAAAACAATTTTTTTTAGCATATCACATGTACCTCTACATTTTCCTTAACACTGACGGCATAGATGAATTCTTAACAAAAGCCAGTACATAGCATGATGCCCATGAAAGCGAGAAAACATTCACTCGATTATCTCGATGACTTCCAATGGAACTTAGTTTGTGGACTATTGCACTGTTTAATAAGACATCGATTTCAAAATATGTGCTTTGTCTTTCATATATTCTAAAACTCTCTCTCTCCTTGCCCTCCTCCCTCTCCCTTTCAGCAGCACAGTTAGAGAAGTAAAAGGCCATGCATACTAATTAGACGATACACTGATGACCTGAACACCAGAGACAATAGATGAGCACACTCATGCCTTATTTACACTTTCCCTATCAAGCCTGAAAAAGTCAATAAATTGGAAAAATAGTTTTGAAAGTATTTATAAAGAAAATATATTCCTCATATTTTATAGGATTTGTTTAAATGATCTACATTAGGTACCTATAGATTACATAGTCCAGCTAACTGACAATGCATACCTCAACTATTCTAAATAGGAGAAAAGTTCACTTGTACAGGGTTTTACTAGTGAATCCTGAAAGCTTCCCATATGTTCTTTCTAACATAAGTTTTATAAGTACTGTGAGTTTTACCTACAAACCCACCGCAATGTAACACTATTTCACTACAGGTCTGAGAGAGCAGCACTAAGAGATGAAGAGTGGATCCTAGAGGATCTAACTGGGTCAGAGATAAATCTACCCGCTGAAAGAGAAAGGGACAGAGAGCATATACAGAAACAAGATGGCTACTTCCAAGTAAAGGGATTGATACTACTTTCCACCTGCTCCCAGCCCTGTAGTCTTTCTGCAGAAGGGTAGAAATTCCTCATGATTTGCCTGAGCATAGGGCTCTTATGGCTTGGGTATAAAGCATGCTAGACAGGCTACACTTAGAGATGAGTAGATTTTCCAAGCTGTGAAGAGATAACAGACCAATGTTATCTGGGAGGCAGCACTAGCATTATTAGCTTGGTATGTAAAGAAAAGTAGCATTTCAATTCAAGAAAAACTGAAAGGGAAATTTCAGCATTTCCTGAGATTCTACTGGGCAGTTAACATTCCAAAAAGTTCAAGAATGCTGAACCCTTAAGTGCCCTGTATGATGCTGGGGGGGGGGGGGGGGGAGAGATGAAGCCTTTAGTGCCATAAGAGAAGTCAGTAGGTGAGGCTGACTCCATACGGTTCCTGTAAGAGTTTGTAAGAGTTCTCAGTGTCTACAGGCAATCTACATTCTTCATGTTGGATTATACATGTTATATATCTTCTGTGAATTAAACATCTTAGCATAACTTTCTGGCAGAATTATATGTCTTATAATTCACATATTTCCCAGAGTGCCTCAAAGTAACAGGGCTGAATTTGCCACCCAGCAATATTCCAGGAAACTAATTACCTAGGGGAATTCATGAAAGATTGCATAGATTACTGTGCCTCAACAATAAAGTAATGAGACCGGTTTCCACAAGGCATACATAAAAATCACATCTATCTGGTGTATTGATTTATGCACACATTTTAGAAGATCTATGCAAATCTTACCTGACTCAATCCTTTCCTCTTTACAAAGGCTTTCCTACTGATAAAGCTGAACATCATATTTCTCCCCTCTGGACTTATTTTGCATGCCACTCATTTAGAACCTAGTATTTATGCAGCTATTGGTAGTTATCTTGCTATGTGTATATGTATTACCCATTCAAAACTGCCTTTCCACTAAGATGGAAACTCTATTAGTATCTATTGCTGTACAACAAATTACCCCCAAACCCAGCAGTTTAAAACATATCTTATCTTATGTAGTTTTAGAAGGTCAGGCATCTAGTAGTGACTCAGCTGCGTGGCTAGTTCAGTGTGTCTCATGGGGCTTCAGTCAAGTTGCCAGTCAGGGCTCTAGTCATCTGAAGTCATTACCTGGACTGGAGGATACACCTGCTTTAGTTCCCCACTTGTTGGAGGTCTTAATTCTTTACCACGTGAGCCTCTACACAGGGATCCTCATGACAGTGCAGCTTCCCAGAAATCTAAATTGCTGAGAAAAAGAGACAGAGAAACGAGAGAGGGAGAGAGGCACAACCAAGACAGAGCCACAGTATCTTTTAGAACCTAATCTCAGAAAAGATAATATCATCACCCCTACCATATTCTAGTATTCCACCAGATCATGTAAGAAGGGATTACACAGTCATGTGAATACAGGAAGCAGGGATTGCTGGGAACCATCTTAGCAATGAGCGACCACAAAAAGGACTTTGCTTCGCCACTCCCCCTTTTAGAGATTCTAACATGATACACTGTGTAGAATAAGGAGTCAATAAATAGTTGTTAAATTTATTATAACCTCCATATCCTTAGAGTATATTATTCAATTACTCCTTTATTCTTCACCAATTGTCACTTCATTTAAACACATTAATGATGTAACATTATATTACTTTCTGTTTACTAACAATTACAGTGTTACACTAGGACTAAAATGATAGAGGAACATTTTTACCATGAACAAACACATATGACTTTTAGTTAGGTTATTTGGTCACATTTTGTTTTTCTTTCTCAATATTTATTCATACACGAAATATTTACTGACCATTCACATGCTGTTAAGGGCATGAAACTACAATATATTTTGATGAATATCATGGGAAGGGAAATAAAGAGTCATGGGGAGCCATAAATCTGAGACTACTTTTCCTGTAACGTTTAGCAAAATTAAAAATATGAAATGTAAAAAATACGGAATGTAAGATAGAAAACAGGTCTATAAATATACTACTATTTCAAGAAAAAATCAAAGTATGTTCCTACAAGCTTGTGATAGTGTTGATTGGAACAAAAATCATAATAATTGGATATGAAATTGGAACTCCTACTAGAAAATATAGATAAGAGTCCCCAAATATACTTTTATAAAAGAAGGAAACACAATGAGCATCTAGAACCATGAGGAAGCTGTATTAGCAGATACCGTTGATAATCTACCTATCCTTCAACTATTCATCACATTTCATCAAATTTTCTTTCTTGAGAGATCCCAATGTTGTTCAGGTTTCTACCTGCCCCCAACCCACAGAATTTAGAGCCCCAATGACTGTACTCAGTCCTATTTGAATAATTAGTTCAAATCATTTTTCCACCTAGCCTGAAAATTTCATGGAAGGGAGTGACAAGGTGGGCCTTAGGAACAATTTGGAATGAGTTGAAATTTACCTGTACTCTCTGTAGTGGGTGGACCAGTGACCTCCAAAAGACATATCTATGCCCTAATCCCTGGAACCTGCACATTTGACCTTATTTAGAAAAAAAGGTCTTTACAGATGTAATAATTAAGTTAAAAACATTGAGATGAAATCATGGAAGATTAGGTGGCCCAAAATCCAATGACAAGTGTCCTTACAAGAGACACAAATGAGAGACATGCATAGAGAAAAGGAGAAGGTCGTGTAAACATGGAAGCAGAAATTGAAGTTGCGGAGCCAAAAGTTAAACTCTTGGAGCCACCAGAAGTTAGAAAAGGCAAAGAAGGATTTGCCCGTAGAACCTCAGGAGATAATTCAAGGCTCCTGGTAACACAGATCTGCCAATTCCACACTCGTTGGCCTCCAGAACTAGGAAAGAATAAATTCCTTTTGTTTTAAGACACACAGCTTGTGGTATTTTTTCCAGCAGCCTTAGGAAATTAATACACCCTCCAACTGAATAATATCTCAATTCTAATTTACAAGTTCTTTTTGTGGTAGGCTCAGTTTTTCCCAAAGCCAACACCAATAAATGCCAACACCTACAGCTACTCTTCTCCATGCCAACGCTCACACGACTCAGGATTCTCTTTCTTAGAAGGGTGAGTCAGCTCCTCAATAAACTAACTCAAACAATCGGTTAATAAATAAAAATACATTAATTGATTCACACCTATGTTACCTTTTGTGAATAACAGAATTATTAATAGGACCTTTCTAATGGCTATTTTTTTAATTAAACAATTATTGATCAAGTACATACTGTGTATCAGACACTTTGCCAGTTCAGGGAAGAGAGTGGTAAACAAGATGGATAACCACCCATAAAACCGTACATGTTGGTTTTCACCTCAATGTACCATGTACTTAACATATATTATTTAACTTAATTCTCACAACAATTTTATAAGACTGATTATCCCAGCTGACAGATGAGGAAGCAGAGCTTCAGAAGGTTTAAATTCTTTGTCCACATTTACATGTCAATTAAGACTGTCAGAGGCTTGGAACTCTAGAACGCACGCCTGGGCATCACTGGTAGAGCTGGCTCCCAGGGCCAGGGACCTCCTCTTTCAGAGCTTAGCCCCTTGCTGTCTTTACTCTTCCCCTTTCATTCCATACATTCTTCTCTCTTGATAGACAAGATAAATAGTGAGGTGTTGGCAACTTATTATTTTACCGTTCCCAGCAGCAGCATCTTTTGATAGAAGACCTCAAGGAGAGGCAAACACTTAGCCCAGTGGCAGCAAGCCAGTGGGGGCCCAGTGGTGGCAGTAACGGTGGATGGTTAGCAGAACTTATCTGTTTGACCAGGGCTCTTATGTCCATGTTTCCCAAGGCTCATCTCACAGCATCTCCTTTATGAGTCAAGTATTCATTCTACCCCCATATTAGAGAGGAGAAAACAAAGGCCTAAAAAATTACTTAAGTGGTAGAAATCAGATTCGAATCTATATTTACAGACTCCAAATCAAGTATGTATGTGAAAGTCTTTTGTAAGTTACAGAGGATTCTGCCAATGTTTGTGCAAACATCTGTTATCAAAAAAGTGCCTTTTCCATTATGCCATGTGGCCACCTAATGGCTATTTTCATCACATTTACAGTCAGACTAGGAACAGGTCAGCATTTAATAAAACTCAGCTCTCACCACTTAATAACCTCCCATTCTACTCATAGGTTTAGTCCTAGAGATAAATGTGGGATAAACTGTGGAAGATGAATAAAAGAAAATATTTTAGTGACAAAAAAAATATTATCTGTGAAGAAGTTGTGACAAGAATAGAAAATGAGAAAAAGAATGTAGATTCTGATTGAAAGCTTGCAGAGTAGTGTTTCCCAGAGTGTAGTTCAAAGAACAATAGCTCTAGAAAAGGCTTTTCAGGAGAAGTGTTGTCTGGTCAAATAAGCAACTGTGTTTACCTTCATTTTGAAGGTAAAATGTATAATCACTTCAAAAGGTTATGTTGTTTAAAAAATCAGTGGAAAAATGAAGATTGAGAGAGAGAGAAAGAATTTCAATGATCATTCCAGTATATATACGCCTGGTTACTAGTCTAGTTAGGGTTATAATATCAAGATAGAAGAATCTTGGAGTAATACAGACAAACCTGTTTCTAATCTACCACCTACTAGCTAGATGATCTTCAGCAAATTACTTAGCGGTTTCAGTTTCTTCACATGTAAAATAGGGAAATACACTTTAGGTTCTCTTGTGTTCACTTGGGATAATTCATGTAAAACATCTATGCTTTTTGCGTGTAATGTGTCCTATAGGCAGAAGTTCTCAATAAATGGCTACTCTTTTATGTTGTTATCCTTGTGGTTATTATGGTAGTCAGTAGCTGAGACCCTAATAACCAACATCTCTGCTGCCCCCTACCCCACTCACAGAAATGCAATTCTCTGAGAGGTTAAAGTTTTGAAATAAAAAATAATTGATCCCAGCAGAGACGGCAAAATAGACAGAGATATTACTTCATGGGGGAAACTCTTCAGAAACCTGAAGGAATTTATTAGCATATCTAAAGAAAGAATCAATCCATCAAATAGGGCATCAGGCACCCTTGAAAGCCTGGAAAAGGAGAAACAGAAAGATAAAGCTTAGCACTCATGTCCAAGAGGAAGAACTTCAGCCAAGTTTCTCAAGTGTTCTGGTGCTTGAGGCAAAGTCAAACAGATTGTAGAAATGACTGTGGAATCATAGCCACTCGATTTAAAACGTCTTTGCCCTTTTGACAAAATGGTCCTGAGTTTGTGTGTTTGTATCAAGCCACCAGCTTACATTACCCTGGTGCCATTAAAAACTGGATTTATCTAACTTCCCGCACTGAGTTGAAGAGGGTGCCCCCCAAATATGTATCCACCAGGAACCTGTGAATGGGATCTAATGTGAAAATAGTCTTTGCAGATGTAATCAAGTTAGGATGATGATGTACTGGATCAGGGTGGACCCTAACTTCAAAATGACTGTACTTTTATAAGAGGAGGGAATTTGGGACACAGAAACACACAGAAAAAATGCCATGGAACAAAGGGGGCAGAGATTAGTGAGGCACTTACAAACCAAGAAAGGTCAAGGATTGCCAAACACCAGAATCTAGTAAGAGGCAAGAAATAATCTTCCTCTAGAGCCTTCAGGGAAAGCGTGGCTCTGCCTACACTTTGATTTCAAGCTTCTTGACTCCAGAGCCATGAAAAAAATAGTCTTAAGGCATCAAATTCATGGTGATTTGTTATGGCAGCCCCAGGAAACCAATACACTTCCCTTTGTTATGACATCACGATCACCAAGCAGTCTTCTGGATAAGATTCATTTCCCAAGAAGGTGAACACATAAAAGGAAAAATTAATACTTAAGTATACATAAGTTTCAAATTCCTCTCTCTTTGGTAATTACTTTTTTTGCAAACTGGAATTAGAGCTTTTATCCATCCACCTTATGAACTTTTTATTTTTTTTAAAGATCTTATTTATTTATGAGAGAGAGAGAGAGAGAGCACAAGCAGGGGGAGGGGCAGAGCGACAAGCAGACTCCCCGCTGAGCAGGGAGCCCATGCAGGGCTGGATCCCAGGACCCTGAGATCATGACTGAACCTGTCAGATGCTTAACCGACTGAGCCACCCAGGTGCCGCACCTTATGAACTTTTAAACATAGTCTACCCCTGAAATATAAATCTGCTCTTAGAGGATGTGGACAATATCAGCTTTCTGAATATACTATCCTGTGGCAAGAGATAATGAAAGAAGTCCCTCTTTGGGGCTCTAGGCCTGTGGTCTCTCTCTTGCTGATCTTGATACTATATGTTTTCCATGGTACCTTTGCTGGCAGAGCAGCAAATAATTTTTCTTCAATAATATTTTATTGTTACTTTCCCGGTCAGAACACACAGATAGGTTTAATTACAGTTGAGGTACTGAAAAATGGCTTAAGTGACAAAGAATTCACAATAACAGTAACTCCAACAAATCAATGTTAGCCTTCGTAAATGTAACCAGACATTTGAAAATATAAGATTTCTTTTCTTTTTTTTTTTTTTTTTAAGTTCATGCTTTATATCTTAGAAGAATAATAAACATTTGGGTATTTTGGACCTAGCTGAGGTAATGAGATTAAGAAATAGTAATAATCATACCAACATTTCAGTCTACAACTTTCAGGCTAGACAAATTAAAATAATACAAATATATTAGAATTTAGCATTAATTTTCCCGAAGAATCGCACACATGGTATAAGTATACGGAAAACATTTTTCATTCATTAATTTATTCATTAAATCAATTAAGAGACATTTCTTGAGTACTTATGATGGGCCAGGAAATATGCTAAGTGCTGGAAATACAAAAATAAATAGGACCTATGATCCATGCCATCAAAGAACTTATTCTCATAGGGAAACAGACACAAACAGATAATTACAGTAGATTGATTCAAGTGCTATAATAAAGGTATAAACGAAATACTGTTAGGCCCCTGAAAAAGAGCTAATAACTTCTTGAGGGAGGCAGGAAATGCTCATTCAGTTTCCTGGTAACATTATGCTAAACAAGTACAATACAGCCTATTTGGCAATATAGCCATAAATTCTAACAAATTTATTTAAATCAATATTAGTCATGGCCTTTCGAATGAATCGAGTTCTGAGCATTTGTTTTTTAATTAAAAAGTAAATTCCAGTAAAATTCACATCAATTGAACCAATCTTCTTTTCCATGCCCATCATTCTCTAAGAAAATTTCTTTCTTTTTTTTTTTTTTTAAAGATTTTATGTGTTTATTTGAGAGAGAGAGCATGAGCAGCTGGGGGAGGGCCAGAAGGAGAAGCAGACTCCCTGCTGAGTAGGGAGTCTAACTGCTGGGCTAGATTCCAGAATCTAGGATCACAACCTGAGCCAAAGACAGATGCTTAACTGACCGAGCCACCAGGCGCCCCCTAAGAAAATTTCTTATAACTCAGTTGATTTCATTCATCAATAAATATTTTCCCCTGCACACACATGGTGGCAACACCTTAGATTTCTTTTACCATAGTATATCTAAGAGACAAATCAGTTAAAATGTAAAGCAAGAAACTTTCAGTTTCTTCCAGTCTTCTCTGCCATGTAAAGAGATTAAAAGTCATAACTGCCATTCTCCTAGAAAGTAAAAAGCTGAACAAACTGAGAACCAACTCTTCTTGGGCCTATCAAAAAACTCAAGCTGGAAGGCTAACCACCAACCACCCTGAGATCAGGAGAAACAGGCAAATAGTAGCCATGATCTGCTTAGTTGGAGTAGAAACCATAAACTGGTAGGAATGCTTCCATGGTAATTTTGACAAATTGCTGGAGATTGAGTGTGGACTACTTGGAGAGTGAGAAACTATTGGGGACCACAGTCATAGGGAGCAACCACATGTGGGCAATTACCTTCAGGAATCCCACCACATTCTCAGGGTCAGGAGCAGAGAAAAATTCCCATTCCTGGATCTGCCCTGTAAGACATGTTAAAAGAAGTTCTTCTCGGAAAAGAATAATGACAGAGGTCAGAAACTCAGATTTACACAAAGAAAGAAAGAGCAATTGAGAGGGTATAAATGAATTAATTCTCTATGATACTGCAAAGGTGGATACATGACATCGTGCATTTGTCAATTCCCATATAACTTTACCAATGAAGAGTGAACCTTAACATACCAAAATAAATAAATAAATAAACAACAAAACAAGAAACTTTTAGGAGATTGGGGAATCTTAGAAAGGACTGCAGACTATTTTCAGAGAGTCTAACTTACTATTAAAAATGTATGAAAAGAATCTCACCAAAGCACTTGGGGGCAGGGCAGGTGTTGGCCTAAGCAAGTGGAAATGAATGAATACTGTAAGACTGAAGGCAAAAGGAACTATAACACTATCCTTTATTTGAGAAAGTTGTTTCCCATGTGGGTTAACAATTCTCATACTGCTATGCATGCCTTCTGGAGTAAGCGATTTTATTAATGAATGGTGGGTGGTCTGAGTCAAATTTCTCACTATTCAAGTTGGAGTTTACAAATAAGCAAAAAGGAGGTATGGTAACAGTCTAGAACAGGAGACATCAGAATGAACTCAAATTTAGCTTACTATAGATACAGATGGTTACATACAAAAATACTTACAAATATGCGTATATATACAGATTAGTACACACACGTATTTCTTTGCCCATCAGCTAAGAGGGCCTAAAAGCAATGGCACCCCAGTAACAATGAGCATGTTTAGCACACAGATATTGTTTTGTAATACCTTTCTTTTAATCTCTATAAGGAACCATCAACTCTGACATAAATAGCTGATTGTAGGACTGGGGCAGGAAATACACAAGATGGGTCTGCAGTACCTTGCCGAGCCCAAAGACAAGGAAATTGTCAGAAAAAACTCAAAATGATGGGCAGATGTCAAAGGTCACAGGTGCCAACTGAGAGAGTTCCCAGTGGCCACAGCAGGAACAATTTGGTAAACAAAATATATAAAGTGGCATATAAATATCCATGAGTCCATACTGCTGTTAATAAATGATTGAGCAATTAAATAGAAGGGAAAGGAGAAACAAATTGAGGAATTCTAAATAATTTATGAAATACTCTTCCATAAAGAAGGGGAATATAACTCTCTACTCCTTGGGCACCTGGGTGGCTCAGTCCATTAAGTGTCTGCCTTCGGCTCAGGTCATGATCTCAGTGTCCTGGGATCAAGTCCAGAATGGGCTCCCAGTTCAACAGGGAGTCTGCTCCTCCCTCTGCCCCTCCCCCTACTTGTGCACGCTCGCACACTCTCTCTTTCTCGCAAAAATAAATAAATAAAACATTTAAAAAAACAACTCTCTACTCCTTAAGTGTGGACTGTACATAATGACTTCTTTCCAATGAGTACAGTATGAAAAAAGGGGTTAGCAACTTTACAGTGGAGAAACCTCATAAACACTACTTCAGCTAGTGATAAATCAACATCAACAGTGAGAAATCATGCTGATAGTATGTACTATTGATATGATGTGAAAATGGCACTTTACCACTGTGATCTTCCTTATAAAACCCTGTAACTCCTATCTCATAATGAGAAAAACATCAGACAAATTCCAATCGAGGGCCATCATACAAAATGCTTGACCGGTATTCCACAAAACCATCATGGTCGTAAAAACTAAGAAATTCCGAAGAGCTGTCACAGTCAAAAGGGGTCTAAAGAGACATGACAACTGCATGTACTGTGGTATCCTGGGCAGTACCCTGCAAGAGAAAAAGAACCTTAGGTAAAAACTAAGGGACTCTGACTGAATATGGGTTTTAGTTAACAATAAGATCAATTTGGGTTCATTGGGTGTAACAGATTTATCATGCTAACATAAGATGTTAACAGTAGGTGAAACCAGATGTAGGGTAGATGGGAATTCTCTGTACTATCTTCTCAACTTTTCTTTAAATCTAAACTGCCCTGAACAATAAAGTTTATTAAAAAAAAAAAAAAAAAAGAAACCCACTCCCAATTTAAACAAAACAAAACAAAACATTAATTATTCTAACTCTAATAAACAAAATGTAAAGCAAGAATTACACTGCTTCCCTTTTAGTTCTCCTGCTTTTCTATTTTGGGGAGCTTTTACCCCCTATATACTCCAACAATACAAGAGCATTCTCAACTGTTACAGTCAAAAATAGTTACTTTCAAGGATGGTAGAAATCAGTCACCTTCAATCAGCTTGACTGTCAACATAGCAAGAAAACACTGCAGGTTAGAATTAGGATCTCTCCTTCCTCCCCTTGAATGTGTGAAAAATATTATACCATTCTTTATTTTCTGTGGTAATCTTGTACTATTTTTATCTAGGCACATGTTAGCACTGCAAGATACACGAAGGGTGGCAGACAAGAAAGGCTTTAAGTACTATGAATAGTCCTTAGACATTTTCATTAATAACAGGATGGGTGAATTTTCGTCATCCATAAGTTTCATTTCTAATTTTTTCTATTTATTGATTGTGAGGATACTTTAAACAAAATCTACTTGGAATAAGAAGTGAAAACTAAAAAATAAAAGCAGTTTAAAATTTTTAAGGGATAAAGACAACTTGACAGGTGGTTCCATGCTTAACATTATTTGTTTGGTTAAAACAAATGTTAATAGGTTATTAATTGTCAGTAACTGATAAAGTGATAAAAAGAATCTATTGAAGAAAATATTTTACATATTGAACTTTAGATAAAAATAAAACATTTTCAGCAATCCATTCACTTCCTGATTATTCTAATAATATACAAGCTAAGGGCTTTTCAGTAGACATAACTACATAGATATTCAATTAAATTATTTTTAAGAGGAAGGTGAGGTAAATTACTCCTGATCTCCCCTTTCTCTGACTGCTGCCTCTTTTGCCTGCTCTCATCCAAAGTCCATTCATTTTTTTTTTTTTGAGGCCCAATTCTCCATACACTTAATTCACAATGATTTGCTTAAATGTTCCAGCATTAATTGAATTCCTACAGCTTTTATAGCTTTGTAGCAGTCATCCTGGAAATTGCTATGCATTATTAGGTCTTATATTCTCTAGCAATATTTTAATTTTTAGAAATTATATGACATTTTTAGCCAATTGTATATTCCTAGAAGAGCAGAACCATGTCAAATACTTCTTTGATCTAGCTTCCATTATCTAATAAAGTGCCAAACACTACTGGGCATTAAAGAAAAAAATTCTGACTAATACAGTAATGGTGTAATCTAATCTATTCATTTAAGCAAGAATTTGTAAACAACAATGTTTATTTATATGTTGGCTTTATCTAAAAACCATGGTTGAAAATGTTTTGCTAAGTTCTGTAATACTGTCAGTATACTGTCAGTAATACTGTCTTTCTTAATTATTTTGCAAAAGTCAAACAATATTGGAACATTTTCTCACCATTTTAATATACAAAAGGTTATCATATAAGTGAGATAATGTACTTAGTAAAGAACAAGTTTTGTTTTGATAAACAAGTTAAATAATAATAAAAAACAACCATGTATTAGACCATAAATAAAGCCTTGATAAATTTTAAAGATTTCACTTTTATAGATTATGTTCTCTGACAATTATGCAATTTAATTAGAAATCAATAGGTAAAGGATGGCCAGTTTTCAGTAAATGTAGGTTTGGGGTTTTTGTTTGTTTGCTTGTTTCATTTGTTTGTTTGTTTTTTCCAACCCTCTTACTGAAACCAACTAAAAATAATGGATAAAATAAAAGAATAATCTTCATAAAGGCAGCACAAATCTGATGAAATATTAAGAAATTCTTGTTACAATCTAAATGAAAGTAAGAACAAGAGAAAGAATGAAGATTCTAACTCACTCTGCCATAAGGCAGTTGCTGTGGTTGAACCTAGCTGTGGCTTGGAAGGACTCAACAAAGCCTAGGGTCACTCAAGGTGAGGACTTTGATTAGAAAGTTTAGCACATTAGTTTGTAACACTAAAGGCTACATTGTCATAATAAGATGAACCTAAAGTAAACCCTGTATCTCTTTGCAAGGGAGTAGAGAAGAAATCCATCCTTGAGTGCCTATAAATACATGTAACCCTCAAGGTGTAATAGAGCTCAACTTGTCTCATTACGATTGTCCCAAAATAATCTCAAGACCTGAATTTAGTTTAATGTGATCCTGGGATGTTAGTGCCAATGGACACTGGAAAGAAATTAATGCACTTCCCTCTGGAGGATAGCATCTCTAGATGGCCCTCTGAAAATGTTCACAAGAAAATGTTTATGATGATAAACACAAATGGAAAAATAATAAAGTATGCAGGATAATAAGGCACCATGTGTGAAATCTAGCAGAAACAACAGAAAACAGGAACAGAGTAAAAGACTTCAGATAACTTATTAACTGCAAATTATTTTTAAAAATAGAGAAACAGTCTTACTCTATTTTTAAGAAAAAGATGATGAGTTTGGTGAGAGCATGGAATAAGAAAATATTTAAAAATACATATATTATTGAAAAAAAGAGTTGTAGAGGTGAAAATATAACTGAAATTTAAAGCTCAATGCATGAGTATGACAGCAGATTAGTCATAAAAGAAGGAAAAAATTGTAAAATGGAAGTTGAGCAAAAACAATTCTGAAAGTAGCACATAGAGGGAAACAAAGTGAAAAACACAGGAATGAATTCAAGAGGTATGGATGAAAGAGTGAAAAGGTCTAAAATATATTTATTTTAAGTTCCAGACAAAGGGGAAAAGAAAGGGCAGAAAAGTATTTAAAGAGAAAATAGTTGAGAATATTCAATGAACAAAGTAAAAAATATTCCATGTTAAATAAAAATAAATGCAAACTTTGACATAGTTTAATAAAACCACAGAAAATAAAGGACAGCTTAAAAAATCCTAAAACAGGAAAAAATGGCAATGAAAATTAGATTGATATTGAATTCTCAAGTGCAAAAATGGTAGATATTGATGTACCATGCAAATATTAATCAAAAGGCAGTTGATATCAGACAAAAATTTTGAAAGGTAACTTTGTAGCAATATAAAATCTTTAATTTATGAAAATAATATAGCAGTTTTGAATTTTTATACTTTGAAAAACATAGTCTTAAAATTCATATAAGAAGAATATACAAATTTGCAAAGAGAATTAGACCATAATCTGCTTGAGAGATTTTAACATACTTCTTAATAATCGACAGAAAAATCAGGCAAAAAAGGTTAGTGAGCTTCCCTACAATCCAGCAATCATACTACTGGGTATTTATCCAAAGTATACAAAAAACACTAATTCAAAGGGATACATGCACTCCTATGTTTATTGCAGTATTATTTACAATAGCCAAGATATGGAAGCAGCTCATTGTCCATCGGTGGATAAATGGATAAAGATGTGATACACATGCACACACACACACATACACACATAGTGGAATATTATTCAGCCATAAAAAAGAATGTAATCTTTCCATTTGCAACAACATAGATAGAGCTAGAGAGTATAATGCTAAATGAAATGAGTCAGAGAAAGACAAATACCATATGATTTCACTCATATGTGGATTTTAAGAAACAAAACAAACAAGAAAAGAAAAAAAAGAGAGAGAGAGAGGCAAACCAACAAACAGACTCTTAACTACAGAGAACAAACTGATGGTTACCAGAGGGAAGGTAAGTGGGGAATGGGTAAGATAGGTGTTGAGGATTAAGGAGTACACTTGTGATGAGCACTGGATATTGTATGGAAGTGTTGAATCACTATTTTGTTCATCTGAAACTAATATGACCCTATACGTTAACTGTACTGGAATTAAAATAAAAACTTAAAAAAAAAAAGGTCAGTGAGCTTATAGAAAATATGAACACACAAAAACCCACACACATGCATACACACATGAAAACTTTTTTCTAGCACAGACTATTTACAAAAATTGATTTTATATTGGACCATAAAATAAATTTTAAAAAGTTTCAAAGGATTAAAATGAAGGGGGGGAAATTGGAGGGGGAGACAAACCATGAGAGACGATGGACTCTGAAAAACAAACTGAGGGTTCTAGAGGGGAGGGGGGTGGGAGGATGGGTTAGCCTGGTGATAGGTATTAAAGAGGGCACGTTCTGCATGGAGCACTGGGTGTTATGCACAAATAATGAATCATGGAACACTACATCAAAAACTAATGATGTAATGTATGGTGATTAACATAACAATAAAAAAATTTTTAAAAATCATATTAGGATGTTCTCTCATTATAAAACAATTAAGCAAGAAATAAGTAATCAAATACCTTAAAATTTCCCTATGATTGGAAATTAAAATTTAATTTAAAAAGTATCCATGTGGGGCACCTGGGTGGCTCAGTCCTTAAGCGTCTGCCTTCGGCTCAGGTCGTGATCCCGGGGTTCTGGGATTGAGCCCCACATCGGGCTCCCTCCTCTGCAGGAGGCCTGCTTCTCCCTCTCCCACTCCCCCTGCTTGTGTTCCCTCTCTTGCTGTGTCTCTCTCTGTCAAATAAATAAATAAAATCTTTAAATAAATAAATAAATAAAAAATATCCATGATTTAAAAGTTTTTAAAAAGAACAAAAATTAGAATAACAAGTTTGAGTAATAACAATAAATAAAGCCAACAAACTACAGCTGACCCTTGAACAACATGGGTTTGAACTACCAAGATCCACTTAATTTTTTCAATAAATACAAAACAAAACTGGAAATGTATTTTCTATTCCTTATGACTTTCTTAATAACACTTTTCTAGATTACTTTATTGTAAGAATAGTTTATAAGACATAGATAATACCAAATATGTTAATCAACTGTTTATGTTACCCACAAGGCTTCCAGTCAACAGTAGGCTCTCAGTGGTTAACTTTTTGCAGAGTCAAAAGTTATACATGAATTTCCAACTGCACAGGACATTGGCATCCCTAACCCCCATGTTGTTCAAGGGTCAGCTGTAAAATGAAGAAAAGCTGTATTAAGAGCAGAAAGTAGGGGCGCCTGGGTGGCTCAGTTGGTTGAGCGACTGCCTTCGGCTCGGGTCATGATCCTGGAGTCCCGGGATTGAGTCCCGCGTCGGGCTCCCTGCTCGGCGGGGAGTCTGCTTCTCCCTCTGACCCTCCCCTCTCTCATGCTCTATCTCATTCTCTTTCTCAAATAAATAAATAAATAAATAAATAAAGAGCAGAAAGTAATAAAATAAAAGAAAAACAAATATACTATAGAAAGGATCAATAGGCACAGATTTTATTCTTGGAAATTGTCAAGGAAAAATTGTCTATCTCTCAAGAAACTAAGTTAGAAAAAAAAAGACAAGAGTAAGCAATATCAGTAACAAAAGGGGGCATAGCTACAATTTCTACAGACATTAAGGGAATAATGTCTTATAAAAATGTTATGTCAATAAATATAAAAGTTTAGAGAAATATAAAATATAATGTAACAAGAGTGACTGAAAAGAAATGTTAATATAGTCCAGGAGATCAAATCAAATCAGTAATTTTCTTCAAAGAAAACTGCAATATAGTATGTGTCCAGCAGTAAGGTCTAGGATTTTGTATCTTACATAAACTCTTCTGGAGGAGTAAAAAGAGAGAAGAAGGAGGGAGAGGGGAGGAGTAGGGGAGGGAGATGGGGATGGCCCAATTAGGACAAAAGTTGTTCAAATTGGGTATCATAGTATCTCAATTTCAAAAACTCTAGTTCTCTCAATTTGGCTTTCCAGAAAGTATTATGCTTAAGATTGAGTTTGACATACTCCCCAATTATTCATTTTTTTTCTTATTGATATTAAAAATATTTTTTTCTTATTAATGATGTAAAGTTTTACATTAATTACATTACTGTAATTATAGTAATTACATTACTAATGCTATAATATTTTAAGGATAGCCACAGGAAGAGGAAAAAAATAAAATCAGTTACTTTAAAAAATATTTGCTGATATTTAAAATATCATAGCAGTAGTTAAACATTCTAAATTTCCAAACTCATTAAACTCTTAAAATTATGGGTCATAGTAATCTCTGTAAAAGGGTAAAAAATTATTTGTCTTACAATGTTGTTCTATACTTTTAAAAGACACCATCCAGAGTTGGTGAGAATATATTTCAATGCTTCTACAAAATGAGCTAAAAGACAGTTCAATATATTTAAAGATATATTTTTTAAACAAAAAAGATCTCTATGCGAATCTACGAATATTGAAACAGTCCAAATTAAGTAATATAATGTAATCTCAGAAGTTTAAAATGAAAAGAAAAATAACAATTTTCCTACTATCTACTAAGTTCTTCATATTTGGGGTATGCACTTTGGGAAGTAGGATCAGGAGAGAGAGGAACACCTGTCCATAAGAGGAAAAATGTCTCTGCAAGAGGCTACTCAAGGAAAGGGGATGAAGAGCAGGGAAGGAAAGAGGAGAAATGATAATATTGCCAAGGAGACATTGGGAGATTCACATGTGATGCCCTTACTCCAAATATTCAGTAAAGTTCAAGTGAAGTTTATGAAATGTTTGGTATGACTAATGTCTTATGGAAACTCCAAAGGGAGATAGCATGTCTTGATTGACTTGGGGTATGACACAGATGGTATACAGGTAGGAAATGGAGGCCAAAGGAGTAAAGAGAACCACACACATAGAAACACACACATTCCCAAAAGCATATGGAGATTAGAATCAGCAGAGATCTGGAATCTTGAGTGAGATTGTAGGATTTACATAAGCCATAGAATTGGGGTTGAAGAATTGTTCAAGGTAATTTTACCCAGATCTTATGGGGCAGGGAGACCCCAGCTCACATGTTCTGATAAGGCATATGCATGCAGGGAACAACTCTTGTCTTCATGCTTGGAGTCTGCAGCCTCTCATACACATCTTGGTGCCACCAACTATGAGGGTATTAGACACAGAACATCTGAAACTGGAGCACCAGATGTTTTCCTTTATTCTAAGGGTTGGACATGGTAAAACTTTGAAATGCATAGTATAATTTTATCTTGAGCAGTCCCTAATCTTTGATTCAGCAACCTCTTCCTTTATGCCAACAGCCAAAGAGAGACCTAATTCTCCCACGGGGGGCCTAAATATTCTAGGATTCTACTTTTTCTAAAGGTGCCTCACATACTTCTCTTCTCTCACCTCTTTACTGCCATAACTAAAAATATAGTTTCAGCCAGGACATTAAAGTCTAGATTTTTGAGAATGTCATATTATATTTCCTGTATATAAATTAGGCTTTTTAATTCATACATAATAAATGAGAATTTTAAATGAGGCATTTCAGAGTCCATTATTGAAGGTAAAGGTAAATGATGAAAATAATCCATTTCTGGCCAGCAAGGTGGGAGGTCTATGGGTGTGTGTGTGAGTGAGTGAGTGTGTGTGTGTGTGTGTGTGTGAATGGGCACACATGTGTTTGAGAACACTCTGTGACCCTCAAAGCAAAACATACATGTCACTCTTCTCAATCAGGAGAATTCCAGAATTTGTGGGACAGGGAAGTACAAGAATATAACATATTAATCTCTACTATTCATTCAGATACAGAAGCAACAAAACCAGCAGAGTCCCTCCCACAAGATCATGTTGGCTTCCCTTTCCTCTCCACTGTGAACTTTGCCTGAACCCCATCAGATGAATTTGGATACCCTCCTTCTTCACCTGCAACATGTATGTAGTATGGTGCCTTGAGAAGTTCTGACCAACAGAGCCATTAAAGTTTGAGTCTCTGTCCTTCTTGAAGTTCCCCAACATCATCGGACTGGTGCTTAATCCTCCTGAACAGGGAGGCCAGGTCCCTGAGCCTAATTATCCTCACCATTAAAGCAGGTAATATCAGGGTAGAAGAGTAAAGAGGGATTGAGGGCCTGAGGGAGAGAGCCACTCTGAGCCAATAAGGAAGGCTTTGTATTTACTTCTAGTTGCAAGCAGCATGGCAGTGACTTATGACAACCAAACAAACTTCTGTTTTCAGCACATCCAAATCCTTATATAGGGTAGCTAGGTCATTATTGCTGACACCATCAATTTTGGGACTCTTATCTCAGCAGTCACATTGCTTTCTGCCTGGGCCCAGGAGGATGGTTTGACTGATTCAGGCTTGACTTGCATAGTGGCAACCTTTTTTCAGGAGTCCATCTTAATCGTGGCATCCGCTGTCATTACAAGAGTAATATCTCTTGTTTTCACTCAGTAGGAGGAGTGACTTTTGTTATCGTCCCCTTCACATAAAAGTTCTTTGATCCCAAGGAAGTCTAGCCTTGCAACAGTCACATCATTTCTTTTGTTTTTCTTGTGCCATTTTGACAATCTATCTCTGTCGCTCTTAGCCACTAACCCTAAATTTGGGCTATCTCTACTCTAGGACATTTTCTAGGGTAGCAAGGCTGATTGAGTTAGTTTATCTATACTCCTCTGGGTCAGTTTCTTATTCTCTAGTCACCTTCAAAAGCCTTACAAACCCGATCCAGGCAGTAAGAGCCCAAATACTAGCCACTGCCTCATGTACGATTTCCGGTGGGAGTTCAGTTCTCTCATGAATTCTCCCTGAGAGTGCCAAAGCTCCCTTACAGTAGCCAGGACCCACTGCAAAAAAAACCCAAATAAATTTAAGATTGGCATAATAGACTGCAGGAGGTACTGAACTGTAAGATGGCTCAGCTATTACCACTCTTCTCAACAAACCTTATGTGCCTGGCCTCCCCATCCCCCAAGCAAATCAGCCAAGATTCCAATGATTTCCTAGGTTTCTGCAACAGAGGTCATGAATATCCCTTGCCTCACCTGTGTGGTGCATGTCTCTGTAACTGTGTTCTTAAGGGGGTCAGAAAAATCTGCTCTCCTCCCCCCACCCTCAAGTAACACGTGGTACCAGTTGTTATAATTGGGTGGATCTGAGGCTGACTACCAGTTTGTTAAGGAAGTCCTCTCCCACCACCACCACTACTACCCCCAGCCTAGGAGACAGTTAGCAAGACCCAGACAGTACTTAAACGTCTGTATATGAACCTGCTTTCTGGTACTCATCCTTCAACCATCTCCCAATTCCTTCTCATCAACAAGCAACAAAGTATGGGACCATTTATTGCCCATATAACTTTGTCTGTTTAACACATCACTACTGATTCCCATAGATTTTACTCAAATCCTGTTAATTAGCGCACAAGATCCTCATCATTCCTCTTCTGGAAAGCCATGACACTGTAAGCATATCACCTAGGTTATCAAAAATCATCAACAAAACTCTAAAAGGTCAGACTTAGCCTGCCAAACTTCATGGCTGCTGGCAGATGACACATGACTCCAGGGCCAAAGATAAGGTTGGTTTATTGCAATAGCAGTCCTAAGCATCAGCATTTGTACCGTTTTCCTGGGCCCCAGTTTTTACAAGGGGACATAAATTGGGCCATGTGGTCTCTGACTTGTATTTTAGGAGAGGAATATTTTATACTGCACAGTGAGCATTCCTGCCCTTTCCTCCAGAGGGGGTCAACCATCTCAATCTTCCAGGGCTGTAAACAAAACTGTTACTAGCTTTAGAAATTAATTCTACCATCCAAGCGTATTCTCTATAAAAGTATCTTTTAAAAGCTAGTCTAGAACAAAGGGCAGCCAATGTCCCTACTAGCAAAATGTACAGAAATAAAAGAGACCCATGGAGAATTGTCTCCCAAGTTAAAGAAGGGAATTTCAGGAATAAATTGGTTTATCCAGTTAATTTTTGCAACCAGACAGCTATTTGACCATACTCTTTTTGTTAGGATTATTTGGCAGTACACAAATATAACATGCAAGGTGCAAGGACATTTTTTTCATATTATTTTCAAAAAGAAATTTGAAGCCACTTTTGGAACTAAGGTTCTCCAGAGGCGGATAAATAGTACACATTATTTACATCAGATATTCAAAAGGGAAAGGAAGAGGACATGTATGAATGGTATAATGAAATAACTTCAAGTACAAATATAAAATGATACAGAGACAAGAATGATGGAAGAAAATGAACACTTGATCAGATCAGCACAATGGAGTGAGAACCAGAAATACATGGAGCAAGAATACGTTTTGGCTTTGCAGCTAAAGTAGATTTTGGCAGGATTAGATTTATTACTCTGACTTGCTCCTGTCTTTTGAAAATAAATATTGAAGATGATTCTATAATGTTGAATGATATAAAGGAAGTAAAACAAATTTTGAAAAAGTAGAGATAGCTCAATTTTAAGTTTAGGAGGTAAGAGAGGCAGTCTTAAAATAGTACAAGAAAAACAAAGGAATGCACGTGATGTTCTGAGGCTAATCTTTTTTGGGAAAAGAGTACTTACGTGAACAGAAAGATGGGGAAAAAATCTCTCTCCCTACCACTGGAGATTTAAAAAAACTAAATAACTCATTTTATGTGACTCAAATGAACCTTATGAAGAAACTCATCCTTATAATTTGTGTGAATTTAGATTAACCTGGAACTTCAGATTCAGAAAAGTAGTAAGCGTCATCATACTTGTGTTATAATCTCCATATCTGAGTTCTGAGGAATGTGAAGACAGAAAGGGAGAGAGAGAGCTAGAAGAAAGAGGAGGAGGAGAAAGGGGAACATGGAGGAGGGAGGAGGAAGGAGGAAGGAAATAAAGAAGACAGAATAAAGGACTAAAAGAAACACCAAAAAAAGGAGTAAGACAAGGCGATAGTGACAGAGACCTCATTTAGTGCCCAAACACATAACCTATAATGAAATTTCAGTTAATGATATTAGACCAAAAAATTGTAAGCTCTAAGACACTGATATATGATCTGTTTGGTTGCTTTTACTATGAAAAAAATAGAAACAGCCTGCAATTGTGTATCAGTAAAACAAAAACGGAGGCAAGTTAAAAGCCAGGTGTGTTTATAGTAGATGCCCACACCCACTTTCTCCCAGTTCTTTTCTATTCAACCTCAGCACGTAGTCCTCAGACCACAGCAGGGAAGAGGCCAGTCAATGTCTATACTGAATCCTGCTTTTAGACTTCTTAAAAGATAAATGATTAGAAGGTCGGAATCAAATGAATTACAGAATTCCTTATCAACAGTTTCCAAACCATAATTGATATTTTCCAGAATTGTAGATTTATTTAAATGCTTTAACTTATCTTTTCAAGGACTTTTGGCTTAATAATTTAAAATCAAGATGTTTTATTGTTGCATCCTCTTATTGGCTGGAAGATTGTAAAAGGTGTGCTGAGTATCAGTTGATTCCACAAAAATAATTTTAGAAAATAGCTTTTTCTGGGCGCCTGGGTGGCTCAGTCGGTTAAGCGGCTGCCTTCGGCTCAGGTCATGATCCCAGGGTCCTGGGATCGAGTCCCGCATCGGGCTCCCTGCTCAGTAGGGAGCCTGCTTCTCCCTCTCCCTCTGCCTGCCTCTCTGCGTACCTGTACTCTCTCTCTCTGTCAAATAAATAAATAAAAATCTTAAAAAAAAAAAAAAATTAAAAAAAAAAAAAAAAAAAAGAAAATAGCTTTTTCATCAGTGTTATTAGAACATTAAAAGATTTATTTGTATAGCTGAAGTTTACTCCAATATCTGTCTTCCCTTTATCTATCTTACAAAAAGCAAACAATGTAGTCTCAGAAAGGCTGGGTTAATATTAATATCAGAAGCAGTAGGTTGAAAGTTGGGTTGTATTACATTTGATATTCCTTTATTGACTACACCTTTGAATTTTGTAGTGCTATCCAAATGATATACAATATAAACTGTTTGACATAAAATCCCTTTAATAACTTGAGAGTCTGTCAGAATTCAGACATTTTGTGTATTGCCTGCTATTCAAGGGAAAATTATTTGCACCATTTTGGTGTATTGATTTGTCTTCTTTGTTGTTTCCTGGAGAGATTCTATTATTGAACTGAAAGAAATATTCAGCAGTCACTTTGCTCTGACTCTCAGTAAGAAGGAATTGTTTTAATATGATTATAAATCGAAGAGTAGAGTAAAATCTACAATAACTTTCTTGGTCAGCTCAAGTTCTCTTTTTCGACTGAAACTATCTTCTAAGAATTACAAACAAAGCATCAAATACCTGAGAACTTCACAGTTGCAGGGACCTACACTTTCCATTCTAAAATTATAATTTTCATAAAATATTTCATGACAAATTTGATATAAACTCGAGTATCTTGTTGCTCCTTCTAAGACGTTCTTTCACGTTAGTCAATATTGGGTAAATAAGACTGAAAAGGGTGAATTTGAACACATTTCTTTGATCCCATGTGCTGCCCTACCATTGTTCCCCTGAAAATAGAAATGACTATTATCTATTCTCGTTCAATTAGGCCAAATCCTCTCCACCTGGCCATGCTTCATAGCAACATCGCCCTTGATTTTCTCCCTCCCAAAAGCTGAATATTTCAGGCTCTCTACACTAAACTAAAGGTGATAGTTTTAAGATTGTTTCCTTTGTATGCCACTAGAGGTTTCCAACATGTCTCTTTGCTAATATTCAAACAGCCTAATATAAAAGCGGAAAGAAAGAAGAAATAGAAACTTTCGTTCAAGGGTCGTGAAGGTCTTGTCACCTTTGAAATAGATTGGTGGGACGTAGGCTACTCTGTCCCTTCATCTTCCTATCAATCTACCCAACAGCGGGGCAGCTTCACTTACATACCAGGAAGAAATAAAGTCCCCGAACAACTGCTCGCTCAGTGTGTTATTACCTCTCTCAATGTCAGTCGAAAGTGTTTTCATCCTTCAGTGTTTCTCCCAGCCCGGCAGAAAAATGGGTAATGGATGATGGTGTGGATGACAAAGTGCATGGACTCTGAAACGGATGAAGAGGAGAGAGAATTTGATAAGAAAAGCACCTCTGAGGCCACAGCATTATGAAAAACATCTCAAATAAACACACACACACACACACAAGTGGACCCTTTTGTTGCTTCTCTGTTGTTTCAAGCTCTCTTCTGCCAAGCCTGTGCCCCCTTCTCTCTTGGCTAATGTACAGTCGTCAAAAATGCAGGCACACAAAGGCTGTTAATGATCAGGAGCATTATCATCTCTCCAGCAAGTATCAAAGGTAGATTTATAAATCCTCACATTTTCAATTTCCAATTTTTTTTTAATCTTTTAGATCACTGTGGAAAACTATCACTACTAACAATAATTCCTGTTCTGCATATAAAAACCAAAGCTGGATAAGAAGCAAGCTAAACTTACATGCACCAACATTCTGGTATGTTCTCATGATAGGATGGATAGCCCATTTGCCTGTTAATGAGAACAGCAGAAGCTTTTTGGATGGCGAATTGTGTAATATGACAAACCCTAGATAGGTGACCATAATAGGAAAGGGTGAGGTTATGGTGTCAGGGAAGCAAAAGGAATAGAATATATGCAGTTGAATCAGTAAAAAAAAAAAAAAAAAAAATTGTTCATCTGTCAGTTGCTCTTGATTCTCTCAATGATCCTTTTCCATCCAGGCTTTCCTCCACCTTCTCAATCCCTACTGTTCTAGCCCTTGTTATCTTTGTAGTTTTCCCAAATATACTGCCCTATAGTAGGTATTTAGTATTTTTATTTTTGGAATGAAGGATTTGTTTCCTTGCCTCTAACCTGTCCTTAACCATTTTCTTTTGAACTCTTCTCTTGAATACCTGTGATGTGCCTGGCCCCTTGCTAAGGGGACAGCAGCACAACAGACCCAGGTAACACAACATGGACCCTAACAGGTGCTCACTCAAGACTCACTTTGCTCATGTCCTCTTTGGTTTCCACTCAAACAGGTCTTTCTCAATTTTTCCTGATTAAGGTTTGTTAATGTTTCAAGTCTCAGTTTAAACATTATTTTCTCTGAGAGGACCTCCTTAAACCTCCACTGTAGGTTACATTTGCTTGCTATCTGTTCCCATAAAACCTTGTCTGTACCAGGTTTGTCTTATTAAGAGCTGCATTTCTACTACCCTAATACTTTGGCCAGGTAATCAGTGTTCAATGTGTATTTGTTGTTTTAATGGAAACCAAGAAACATGAACTGAAAAATGGCAAAGGTCATATTGTTTTTCATCATAGTTTTATTTTCATGTTTCAAAGAAAACAACAACCATATTTAGAGCTAAGAAGGACAAATATATACATAAAAAGGAGGTCAGGATCCTTTTAAATACAGTACATTAAACCCTCATCCCACCCACCCCCATTTTTGGCCCATTAAATAAGTGACCAAACTGCAGAAATTTTAAAGAAGATTAAAAACTGTGGAAATCCATTATATTTTTCCATTTTTCTTGGAACATGTAAGTGAAAAGTATCGCAACTGCTGAGACTAAATAAAAGTGAGTGCAGTGTGTATTGATTTTACATAACAAGCTAGACAATCAGCATCGTCCAACCTGAGAGTTATGGAATTATTGCAAAAGCTCTATAAATCACTTGTGCACTGAGCTCCATGTTTAATCCAGGTAACCATCCCGGTCTTCCCTAGCCATCCAACACAAAGCAGATTCCAAACTTTGCTAACTCACTCAACATAATCAAAAGTCAGGCTGGTGATCAGAATCTTGAACAAGAGACATGGCGTCTATGTTCAGTGGCTACAATACTGATGTGCAACTTAAATGGAAATATTGTGCTAGTGGGCATATTATGGCAAACTATTTCTAATTCTTATTTCAGTTCATTCTGATCCCAACAAGAGTGATGTGTGCTTCCTATTGGAATAGATTTTCTGTATGTCCCTCCTACTTTCAAAGAATTCTGACTCTATTTATAGTCACCTTTCTGTTTAGATCATGTTTCTAGGCAGAATGAGGCAAAAAGGCAAATAAGCCCTCTTGTCATTTGTCCAACACAATTGCTAGTATGACAAGTAAGCAGAAGAAATGTTAATTTAATTTTTTACTCCTCCTATCTTCTAGGATTAAAAAAAGACTTATAAAAGAAAGCATTAAAAATATAACAATATGATTCCTATAATTAATAACAATAATACAATGTGAGATTAAATCACTTTCATTTTTCTGCAAGTCAGATGAAAGATGTTCGATGCTCATGTATAGCAACATAAAGCATTACCTATTTTTGGAGCCATAATGTTTTTTGTAAGTGACTACTTAACATTTAAACTAAGTTATAGCCCTTTAGCTATATATGATAAGCTAGCATTAGTAAGAGAAAAAAATAATTTCTAATTTTGAATAAATGTTTTGTGTGTTATACTAATTTCCCAGGAATATAAAGAAATATTATTCTGGTTGTGACTGTAAAGCAAAAAGATTAGTTTTCCTATGTGAATCACTAAAATAACCAAATTATTCTGTAATTATCATTTCTCTATGCTTTAGTGCTCATAAATTTTTAATTAAATCAGTACTTAAGATAATTTTCTACTACATACGTTTCATGGTTTTCAAAAATCTCTAATGAGAATTGCGGTCTAAATAAAATGAAGACACGTCGGAGGTGATGTATGTTCATCTTCAACTAAAATTTTCAGTTCTTTCTCTTGGGGCCTCTTAATTTTTCATATTTGCCAAAGATTTTAGCATCATTTGCAACTTAAATACTTTTTAAGTATCGTTTCGTAGTTTTAAGTATAAGGTATAGTGAGAAAATTCTATCACCTTTATCAAAAGTTTTTCTTAGATTTTTTTTTTTCTGAGAGATCTTTTATTTAATATAGATGTTTTAAAGATTTGAAATAAAATGTTTATTTCTGAAAATAAGATCAGCATAAGAATTCACTATCCACCTATATTTCAATGAATTTATGACTTATTTCCCAATCAATAAGATACCTGATAAGATAGTTTTTAACCTCACAAAAAATACCCAAAATCTTAATCAATGGGGGTAAAAAGCACCTAATAGTGATTCAGAAAAAAAAAAAAAAAAATTATGCTTTAGGCAGCAGCATATTCTCAACTGCAACTCTTATCCTAAGATGGTGCTTCAAATAAATAAAAGCCAATAAACAGAGGGTTGCAGATTAAAGGGATACTGACAGAGGGTTGGCATTCTTATGTTTCCGTCCTGCCAAGATCTTTAATCAGAAAAAGACATGGGAGGTCATTTACCTTCTCGTAACAAAGTCAGGGGCAAGTCTAGCTGTAGCAGCAGTGCAAAACTTCCACAGAAATGCTACTTGTGCATATCAAATGCAGAGCTGACATTATTTCTATTATCAGAGACTAAGCAAAACCCTGTGATTGCCATATAACTCTAAAATGTTAAAAAAAAAAAAAAAAAAGAAGTGAGGGCTTTGTTTTATAGTTGCTAGTGTTGGCAAAAATGAAATGTTACTTCCACAGCATAAAATTGACAGTTCTTCCCCTTCTAAAAGTGCAGACTCTTATTAACATTTTGTGTATAAAACGTGCAAAATTTAAGAATGCCTTGAAAATTTATATCTATAGATGGGTAAGTATATAAGTAACTGCAAATTGCACAAATTGCCAAATAGACACTACAGCTTCTGGTAGCCCTTGTCATTTAATGCTCTGATGCAGCCACCTCAGGAGTACAAGATTTATACACATTTCCTTTGCCTAGCTTTTCCATTTCTCTCCCATGTTTTCATCTAGGACTATAATCTTCCCTACTCTGATGGCAGGTGCCGTATTATGGAACACAAACAACCTGAGGTGATGTTGTCTAGTTTTCTAATGGAAAAGCAGAGGAAATGATGATTAATCCTGGGACCAGATTATGGTTTGAGCATAGTTTTGAGATGCTTCTAGCAATAGATTTGGGCCAAGTCTCCAGGGTCATTGTGGTTTTACCCAGAGCTGATTTGAACTCTTTCAAGTGGGGGAACTTTGGTGTTACCCTAGACACATACCCTCTGTGGCTAAGTCATTCATCCAGGACAAGTCATCGTCACATGAGGACAGTTGTTTTCTGAGGATTAAAATGGAAATGAAAACTTAAAAGGTTGGTATTTTCTTAGTGGATACCATATTTAAAAATATGTTTAACATAATAGTCCAATTTAAAGGAAAATGCTATCATTACAGATGTAAGATAGCAGTCTTTTATTCTTAACTACACGCTAATCTCAAAGAATACAAAGCGAAGTGTTTTCGACTACTAAACCTTAATATTACAATCTTTTCTTATTAAGTTTTCTTTCCTCTCCTTTGACTCTCTCATGTACTAAAAAGGCCCCATAAGGAGTTGAGAATCCTTTAGGATTATAACAAGCCATGAGAAATAGTCTGAATACATATACTTTAGTAAATATGTAGAATCACAAAATGCAACTCTCAAAATTTAAATCTATAAATAAATCACCATTCCTCTTGCAGCCAACAGTAAAGAAAAAAGGGGGAAAAAAAAAGTTTAGTTTCTCCACCAACTTTTCTTTTTCATCACAACGTCAATAGATGTAGGTGGGAAGTTATTTTGGCTTTTCAGTTTCCTGATTGCTCTAGATATATCAACTATTCACCTTCATGTTAGTGACTTCATTAAATTCTGATTTAGAAACTAATTTGAAAGAAGCCTGACCTTTGAAATACACAGGGTGACAAGAGGGCAAAGAAAGGAGGTGGGGAAGATACCGCTGAGCAGATCTCAAATCACATTTATGCTTTAAAAGCTACCTTATGAGCCATTCACCACTCACAATTTAGCTTTTTAATCCAAATTTTAACTTGAAAGTAGCCCCTGCTGACTCAAAAGTGTTATAACATGCAGTGGCCAGGTGGGGGAGAAGTGCAACCTTCTCCCTTTGAAGCTTGGCTGCCCAAGATCAATCAGAGCTCACAGGTGGCCACACTTCAAAGAGGAGGCACAGGATCTGTTTAGGTCCAGGCCCTGTAACAGTTATTTTTGCCCCCAGCAGCTTGGAATTGGCTTTCATGTTATACTTTCACTTAAGAAAGTAAATGAAGAGCATTCGAGGCAGATCTTGATTAAAAGAATTTTAAAAGAAGCCAACATCTTGAGAGGACCAGCTACCTTTTAAAACCTATTAATGGGATTGCTGGGTAGAAGGAAAGGTAAACCTGCAGGGGAGAGTTTTAAAAGCAACCCATTTGACATTTTAGCAACTAAGCTACATCTCTTCAACGAATTGTTTTGTTCTGGGCAAATTATGTTCAGAGCCTGAGATTTGTCTTGGCCAATAATTTATTTAACACAGGTTCACTGCAGGAATTCTAATTTATAATAGTAATATTTCACAAGCCAATAGCATATAGGATAATACCTCTTAATGAGCCAATAGAGAAATAACATACTCCAAACCAATGACAGATTAACTATGCTCTTGTTCCAGGCAAAGGGGAGATGATGAAATAAAGAAATAAAGTCGAACTTAGTTGAGGTGTACCTTTATACAAGTTGGTTCTTGGTAGAGTTAGTCTTTCCAACTAAAATCTGGGTATCAGCTTCTGGCTAAGGTCCCTCGCTGCTGGGGCACGTAGCTAGTGGGGGGCAGCACTGGAATTGGCAGGCCGGGCGGGCTGCTCCGAAGGTTATTACTCCAGGGACCATTACACAGATTGCACCACTTGCCCACGAGGAATCGCCTCACCAAGGTAGCAACAGGTGTCCCTCTTCCTGGGACTGCTGGGCAGTTCAGCACCCCCACCGACCAGGAGTAGCCTGACCACAGCAGGAACGAGTGCCTCAAGATCTTCAGAGAGCTATTGAGATAAGCAAAGAATAGCCTTGCCCCCACCAAATACTTTCGGTAAAGCCTCATAGATTCTTGGTATTTGAAGTTTAAATGCCCGTTATGTCACAGTCACTTCTCCACACGTTTGTATCGATAAGCACAGGGTAGAACAATTCTGCCGCTACCATCCTGACTCGGGCCTCGAAATTCACCCTTAGACCCAAACAACTTTACTTGAACCATAAACAAGTAGATCAATACAACTTCACTGAAGTCATAATCAAGTGGATTTGAAATCATAACAAACCAACACACAACAAAATACAATGGGTATTAAAGAGGGCACGTTCTGGGCGCCTGGGTGGCTCAGATGGTTAAGCGTCTGCCTTCGGCTCAGGTCATGATCCCAGGGTCCTGGGATCAAGTCCCGCATCAGGCTCCTTGCTCAGCAGGGAGTCTGCTTCTCCCTCTCCCTCTGCCTCTCCCCCTGCTTGTTCTCTCTCTGTCTCTCTTGCAAATGAATAAATAAAATCTTTAAAAAAAATAAAAATAAAAAAAAATAAAGGGCACATTCTGCATGGAGCATTGGGTGTTATACGCAAACAATGAATCATGGAACACTACATCAAATCTAATGATGTAATGTATGGTGATTAACATAATAAAAAAAGGCACCCCCCAAAAAAATACAATGGTTGTCAGCAAAATGTCCATTTTGTAGCTGGATGTCTATTCGGTAGTGGAATGAGATGGAGAAAATGCCCAAGCTGCTGAGTCCAGGTGGAAAGAACTTAGTGATACTAGTTGAAAATAGCAATGACCAAAGTTTAGCTGTTCAATGTATTTCTTTACAACCAACACACAAGAATATAGTTCTTGGGAGCATTTATACATGACAGTCACTGAATTATATATATAATACATTTAAGTGTATCTTATATACTTCATTTTATATAAACAGAGACCTAACATAATAGTGTTTCTCTTGTCACAGATGAATAAATCAGGTAAATCCCAATAATTTATATAAATAATAAAAAAACTGGAGGAATTATTTAAAGTCCAGAAAAAAAAAATCTTTCTCCGCCTTGGCCGCATCTTGAAATCATCAGGCATGCTTTAAGAAAAAAGATGCCTGGACTCCATCTGGAGATTTTAATTTAATCAGGCTAGAGTGGGCCTGGGCATAGGAATTTGAAGAGCTCCCCAGGTGATTCTCATGTGTACTAAGAGTGAGATGTGCTCACCTAGAACAGAGCCTCTCAAATCCTAAGGTGTATATAACCACCTAGGGATCTTGTTAAACTGACTATTCTGATGCAGTAGGTCCAGCGTGGGGTCTGAAATTCGGCATTTGTAACGTGTTCCCAGGTGATACCAAGCTGCTGGTCCTCAGACCACTCATTGTGGAACAATAATTTAGTATTTCTCAGCTCAGGAAAAGGGCATAGGTTGGAGTCATTAAGCCATTCAGGTTGAAACTATTTATACTCTCATAACCTCCAATCTAGTTAGACACCCACTACCCACTTGCCCCCAAATGCCCCAACTCCATCTGCCACTATTTCTCATCTTTAAGGCTTGTTGCTGAAGGTCATTAAATCTGGTTTCTGGAATAATCTCTGGAAGGCTGTGCTGAGACTTTAAAATGCAGTCACTAATATAAATTGCATACTGGGATATTTCAAACGAAGAAACTGCTTACTAAAGGTAACTAAAACAGCATTTCTGCATTGTCAAATTTCTTTTGTCGGTATATTGAGCTTGAGCCCGGCAAGAATGCTAAGTGGGGCCTTTCCCCTGATTGGACCATATTCATGACATTAATTCAAGGAAAGGATCAGCCGAGTGAAAGAACCACCTGAACCCAAGGAGAAAACCAGATATCCCGATTGGCAGAGGGCGGGTGGTTCTGTGCTCACAGCAGGGGTGTCTCACCAGAACGAGCAGTGTACTTCTCCGTCGCAGCCTGTGTGTGTCCCAGGCTGCCGACCGTGCAGAGTGCTTTCGCCCTGCTATGAAAGTTGCAAGTTCTTTACCCATAGACTTTTTATTCCACCCACCCCCAGGCCTTTTAAATAAACTACAATATTTGAAAAGTAGAAGCAAGAACTCCATATACTATCTCTCGAATCTTCCTGTGTTCTCTGACAATGCATTATTTAGAAAGATCGTGGGCTTTTGAGTATGAAAAGCTTGAGTTTTTGAGTGTGGGCTCCGATAGAATTTATGAGTCTCTAGACACATTAATATAACATCTCTAAGCCTCCCAGTTACCTATTTAGGATCCTCCTATCGTGTAATAGCCTGCTACCCGGGAGCCTCAGTCTTGCATTCTGCAGGTGTAGCTTTTCTAATTAATAAACCCACTGTTGTCCAAGCTCAAACAATGCACTGGAATGACCGGAATTAGGAAAGCTTTCAACACCTACCACAAATCAAGACATGATAAAAACACTTAGCCCTTTCATGGAAGGATAATCAGTAGAGTAAAGATCCTTTGATTTCAGGTATCTCTTCCTTCCTGCCATTTGGCCTTACCTTGGAAACCTTAATTGTCCTGGACTAGTCTTCCTTACTCGGAATCCTGGCGACAAGAATTGAAATTCTTGTGCAAATTGACCCACCTGCTCCCTAGATCTGAATAAGAAAAATCAAGATAATATTGCTGAGACACACAAAGAAACAAATTTGTTATGTCCTGACCCTAGGCATTACCTTACTTGGCGTTCTTTTATCATTTAGTCAGTCACTTGCTTACCGTGTGGTAGACAACCTTCCAGAAACTGAGGATCTAGAAATTAAAAATATAGACAAAACACTTGTCCCTGAACTGCAGATTCTATAGGGGGGTGGTGGGGGGGGAATCTACCATATATAAGAACACTCTATATTTTGTTGCAAATTTACCATTTAGCAGGTATGTTTAGGGCCTTTTATAGATTTATCTACTTACTTCTCCCAATAGTCTCTTGAGACATACATGGAGGAGAGCAAATTTTAGCAGGCATCAGAATCACCTGCAGAGCTTGTGAAACTATAGCTTGCTGTCCCTAAACCCCCAGAGTTTCCGATTCAGTGGCAAATGGAGCAGAATTTTCATCTCTCAGGCGTGCCTGGGTGGCTTAGTCATTAAGGTTGGGCTTTGGCTCAGGTCATGACCCCAGGGTTCTGGGATGGAACCCTGCGGGGAATCTGCTTCTCCCTCTCCCTCTGCCCCTCCCCCCCACTCATTTTCTCTCTCTCTCAAATAAATAAATAAAATCTTAAAAAAAAAAAAGACTCTCAGGTGATGTTGGTGCCGCTAGTCTGGGCACTACTCTCAGAATTACTGGATTAGAGAACATTTATTCAGCAAATAAATAGAGCCAACATTAATGATTACCTAGTGCATGGAAAGTACTGTTTTAAACATTTTATGTGAATTATCTCATTTATTTCTTACAACAATCCTATGAGATATAAATTATTATTACCAGCTCAACTTCACAGATGAGGAGGCTGAGGAATAGGCTAGAGAGCTTCCCCAAGTCACATGGTTTGCAAATCTGTAATTCTGTTGAGGTATAAACTCAGTGCGAACTCTACACTCTTCCCTTGGTGCAAATAGTTGGGAATAATAATAGTTCTAAATTCAAATGGGTTAGGGTAGGAATCAAAGGAGACAATATTTGTGGAACTCCTGGCATAATATCAGGTACATATTAAATGTTCAATAAATCTTCCCCTCATTATGATTTTTTCTCCTTTATGGAATTATTTTAAACAGCTGTATGAAGCTATAATTGACATACAACCAACTGCATTTATTTAGTGTACAACTCAAAAAGTTTCAATATATCTCAGTACTCATGAGATCATTATGAGTAAATACATACATACATAAATACAAAACAAAACAAACCCATAATCTCAAACCATTATTGATTAGTAAATGAGACAGCTTTCTCAACACAGTGAGGCAATATTGAACATGACTTTTCACTCTGTAATATACAACGAGTGTAACAGACAAAAATTATGTATTATAGAAATTCACAATATTGGAACCTATAGCTGTAATGAAAATCCTCTAGCACTATGAAAATTTGCTTCTTATATGATTTAGGAAGAAAAACTTTAGGTTTTTAATTTAAACTATGGTCTCAATAAAGACACCACCGAGGGAAAATATTGTCCAAACTTGATAAGAGAATAAAAAGAGTAAGCACAACAGAATGTTGAAAGAGTGTGATTAGCCTCTGGCTTAGAAAGAGACTCTCAGAAGGCCTGCACCATTGTGCAGATTTCTTTCAGGGTAAGGCTCCTGAACAGGTACTTCATCTAAACCGCTATCATATCCTTTAGGGATTAAAAGCAAATTAAATAGTACATTTTATTCTACATTACAGTGGGAAACCATAGCATAATAGAACAAAGCTATAGGAAACAACATAGGCAAACTATGGCCCTTGTTAAAAAAAATCTAAATAAAAGAGGACCGCCAACATATAAATTATCATCATAACACTGAACAGTTTCCATAAAAGTACAAATGCCTCATGTTTTGCCCATTCTTTTAAATCTTTCTAAAGATTGACTATGCAAGTCTTTGACAAAGGTAGATACTTTCACTTTGACTTCCATTAAAAATGTCACCTCAGTCATCTTCTGTTACTTTAGCCTCATTTCTTTGCTGTCTAGTCTCTTTTAAATAATTAAGTATATAAAGAGTTTATGTGGAATATTTATTATAACTCTTTTTCATACAAATAAGTACCACTAATTAAATTTCTTGAGTCAATTCTAATGTTCAAAGACACTCTTAAATGAGCTGGTTAATATACATGCTCGCTGGAGGCAGAGTGCCTCCTTAAACAAAATGACTTAAATCGTATGTGGTAGAAGAGCAGCTTTCGCTCCACATATTCAATGTTCTAGCCATGAGCAGGAATCAAGAACATTATTCCATTACTGTCAACGGTTGAAAAATAATGTTACTTCTATATATTTGTCTGAAGCACTGAATATTATTCACAAATCTTGCCCATAAACTCATTCTTTACACCTGAGAGATATTGCACACAGTTGCTCTTTATTTCCCTCCTCAATTCTATAGCTTAATATAAATGATCAACTCATTACATGGTATGTTTCATAAAATATATACAACATTTACATTTTCATTCATTTCCTATTACGTGTCTAGTCTATTTTGTTAACCACTATAGGGAGCAAAAATGAATGACCTTTCCTGCTCTTCTCTTTATTGCAGGTTTAAGGTTTTCCTTTTATTTCCCCTGGAGACGACTGAAAGGGAGAAATTCAGGGGACGTAGTTTAGAATGCTGATTCCGAGGATCATGGCCTTCCTGCTTTAATTCAATCAGGAAATCAGTGCTTTCCCGTTAAAACAGTGGGCTTCCTTAAAGAAAATAAATGGGCTTATTCCTATGCAGAGCTAGGTAGGAACGTAATGGAGAACCTTTGGACAGAGTGTTCAGCCATTAGCTGAAATGCCAGCAGAAGCATAAAAGGGTTGAGTACAGAAAAAAAAAGAGAGTAAGCGAGTAGATGAAGTTAGCAAAATTATGAGCTATCGCAGGTACACTGTGGAACACCAAAGCTGTTTGCAGGGCCAGTGGAACCTGTATTGTTCAAAACACTACTTAGCTTTCTTCAATTCCTCTTGACCTCACCGCACTCATCCAATCAACTAGGTTGGCCAAGACTGGTATTCATCTGTTCCAGACCATCTCCCAAATCCCACTCTTCTCTTCATTTCCTCTGGATGATCTGTATATAAATCATCATCATCTCCTAGCTGGTCTCCTTCCTTTCACTAAGGCCCTGAAGTGACCCCTACCTAAGACCATCCCCAAACCCATACACAGGAGCCAGTTATCTTCCCTTACCTGGGTCTTCTCACTCCCCCTGCATTGAATCCCTTCCAGGTTATTAATGGGAGTTAGAATAAACTCTGATTTCTTTGCCAACCTTTCAATCCCAATATAATTTGTGTCCATATTCCTCTGTTCATTTCACACCCCCGCTTCCCTTGTCTCTCAAACTCCAGCCACACCTGGCCTTTGGTTTCTACCCTGGGTCTTTTCACTGTTTCTTCCCTGAGATAGTCTTCATCCTGATTTTTGTATCCCCTGAATGTTCTTCCTTCAGCTTCTCTTGTCAGATTTCAGCTTTCTTGTAAAGAACTTCCCCGACCCCTTTATCTTAACTAGCCCTCTTTTTTCAATCCAGCACTTTACCCAGTTATATTTCTCTGCATAATACTCACCAATAAAATATATCTTCTTCCTGGTTTTTGTTTATTACCTGCTTGCCTTCTTCCACTAGGTTGTAAGCTCCACAATGGCAGGGACCTTGGCTGTCTTGTCCTCTGCTCTACCCTCCAGGCCTAGAATAGTGCCCAGCATGTACACAGCACTCACTGCCTCTTTATTGAATTAATGAATAGGGCACACTTGCTTCTGCTCTTCACCCCATTAAATTAGGGTTGTCTGTGATCTGCCAGCATTTCCTATAGTTATCCCTTCTGGAACTTCATCATTTCTAGGTAGAGATGCTGGGGTAGGGAGGCTCATAAAGTATTTATAATTTCTAATGTGGCCCATTTTAATTGTCTTAATTTATTTCAGTTGGCCTTTACTAAATATAGAAATGTTAAAAATATACTCTAAGAACCCTCAAATTCATGTACGGTTGGAAAAAATCCCAACCAAACTGAATTAATGTTTAGTCCATGTGCTTGGGAATCATTCTGACTTTTGTGAAATAATTTTCTTATCTATTTTTCCCTTTGTTAATTTACCACTGTGGTTACCCTACCTCTATACATCTCAGTGTATTTGTTATCTATTACATGAAACCTAAAACCCTGTGTACTTTAATTATGTGCATTCTTAGCCTTATGACTAAATATTACCCTCCCAAAATGTTTCCTTTTGTACTTTCTTGTGGAGATATTGCAGGCAAGTCCATTTTGGATAAGACTACCTGCTTAGAATTCTTCCTATTATGTTTTCAACACCTGACCTTGGAAGTCTAACAAGCTGCAATTTCATCTCCTATCGAGGATATAGTTATAGACTGACATATATATATATAAGTATCGAATGTCTCTCCAAATGCACACCAAATATTTATGTGCTACTGCCCACAGTCTCACCAAATATTGCTACAATCAATCCTTTAAAAGGGAGATTTTATATATTCAAGCAAACTTGACACCTAAAAAAATCCAAAATTACATACAATATAAATAAGGGCATGGTTATACAGTGAATAGCTCTAAACAGAACAGCATTCCAGAATTCTTGCTTGAAAACTCCCCTTAGAAGTCATCTAGTTTAACCGTGAGAGACGATGGACTCTGAGAAACAAACTGAGGGTTCTAGAGGGGAGGGGGGTGGGAGGATGGGTTAGCCTGGTGATGGGTATTAAAGAGGGCATGTTCTGCATGGAGCACTGGGTGTTATGCACAAACAATGAATCATGGAACACTACATCTAAAACTAATGATGTAATGTATGGTGATTAACATAACAATAAAAAATTAAAAAAAAAAAAAAGAAGTCATCTAGTATACCTATCTCACTGCATAGTTTAGGAACCAGCAACCCAAAAAGGAAAGCTAGATTGGAAATAGATTTGGGAAAAATAATAGAATAATATCTAAAAACTAGTTCATTTGATGTTCATCTACCAAATGTAAGAATTATTTAATTGCTCAGCCTATAGCATGTATTCAATAGAAACTTGTTGAGTTACTGTTAAAGGATGATGTCTATTCTAGGTTAAAACAAATCACAGTACACATCATGTAAAGAAATCTCCTTGTGTTTATAGCATTGCATGATTTACTTGCATTTTTAAAAAATATTACTGAGCAAAGCATGCCTGGGTTCCAAACCTAATCTGCCAATGTCACATTTTAAACATGCAAAGACTGTACTTCTAGGTTAGGTCCCCAAAGTTAACAGTTAGCAATTCCCTTTTTAAGGGAACTGATCATAGGTGTACTTGAGGCTTAACTGAACTGACTGATGGTCTATCCCATGTAGCATTCAGGGAAATATTATCCTTGGGTTTAGAGCTATAGCTACTCTCTGCAGAACCTGGCACAGTTTGCATCTCTGCCTTTTTGAATCATGGTCAATGCCTTTGCCCATAAAGAACCACTCCATTCTGGTTGCACAATGCCAGATTGTTCCAACTGCTATTGTCTCTCAGCAGGCCAAAGCTATGTAGCATCCTTTAACACAGAGGGGTTTGTCGACATTGTCAGTTCTCCATATTTATGAAGTATTGCATTTGTGGGGATGAAATATAGCCAAATCCATATCGTTTCCAGCCTGTCTTTTCCATAACTGTCATTTCTTTGGCTTGAAGTGGGTAATGCTTACTTTTCAGGGAGAAAATCTAGCCTTCTTTCAGAGTGGTGTTTGGAAAGGGATTTATATTCTCACACTAAACAAACTTCCTGTTCTAAGACTATCAAAAATCAGTAGAATCACAAGAAAGAAAAAGACAGGGAAAAGATGCTGAAAAGTCCAGGGAACACTTTGGAGTCTTTCAAAGCACAGCGGGATTGAGAGCTCTTCCACACTAGCAAATATTTATGACATTTGCTATATCTGACATCAATTAAAAAATAATACCTGCTTTAGTGCACAAATATATCACCAATTCAGTCCTGCAAAATGTTATGCCATTCAGAAACATGTATGGTTTTGTACAACATGTGATTTAAGAACGACTGCAATGTGATAGAGGGACTGAACAAAATTATAAGAAATACAATCAAAAAGATGTAAATTCAACAGCCTGGAACAGGAGCATTAGGAGGTCTTAAAACTTTCACCCATTACTAAGTCCAGATAGAAAAATTCTAAGTAAGTAACTGTCACAAAGAAAATCTGTATCTTAAGATAACATTTTAAGAATGCTAAATCACAATAAACCCATGAACAGTTGTAGGGACAAAACACACAGTGGACAGCTTTCTGTTTGGGGCTGATCAGGAGTCAAAAAGCAACAAAAAGTCAGCTCACAGCCATGGCTCTATGAACCAGACTCTGTCTACTGTTGTTTCAAAATATTCCTTTTCCTTCTTAATAATCAAAACACTGTTAAGAAGGCATAAATGCCTGTTTATTAGGATGCATTATTATTAATACTTAATGGACTGTTTTATTGGCTTCAGATGAAAACAAAGTATTATAGGCTTATTTGAAGTAAGTCCAGTTATTTAGTGAGAGGTCAGTTTCTGTTATTCCAAAGAAAGAAAATTCCACTATTTTAAATGGTGTCTTTAACCCTAAATTAAGCTAGAATTAAATTATTTTAGGAATGATCTCTTCATGATATAGACGATACTAGGATACTATTTTATTGTTCTAGCATAATTTTTCTTTGAGAGATTCTACTTTTCATTGTACAACATCAAGGTTGTTTTATTCAGGGAAAAAAAGCTAAAAACATACAGATGATGTAGGACGATAAGAATGCAAACATTATAAGAACATTAATCATGTAAATAGTTCAAATATTATCCGCACCATTGCAGCCCATTTGTCCTTTTTTGTTGTGTTTTATATCACTGTATTATGATAAACTATGGTTTCATATCATTCATCAGCAATTGGATTATAGCTGTATTGCAATTTGCTTAATTGGTATCAAAGCAAAAATTATGCTGTACTGGACAGGTTGTTAACAGAATGTAACAAAGGGAGAAAAATGTAGTCTCTAGCAAATCTGAACATCACGATGTATACTATCCCTATCAAGGCAAGTGGATTGGCTTTAAATGTCATGATGAATAATTAGGAACTGTGAGCATGATCTGTGATCATTCAGAAAGTATTTTGTTACAATACTGTACACATCTGGCTAGATACTTTGAATTTTTAAATCATGTATTAAAAAATACTAAAGAAAAGAGATAATCTTGGCCATCAAAAGTAGAAAGGTAAGTTTTCCTGCCTTAGGAGCAAAAGGGCAATATATTTTTTTTAACTGAAGCTCTCAAAATGAATGTACTTACCCCAGGATGGACAAGAGCTTCATTTTTCATCATCAGAATTCACACTTCTATCCACTTTGAAATGTAATTTGAAAAACTACTGGCCGATTTAAACATGGCCATATTCTAGTTAGATTCTTGACCTCTTTTTTCATCAAAGAATTATGAAAAGAATTCTAAAAATTCATTAATTGGACAAAGTCACAGACTTTCTAAGATCTATTTTATTTAGACACACACACACACACCCCCATACCTACATCTAACTCATGTTCATGTAAACATAAAGCTTAAAACCAACTTTCTAAAATCTACTTGAAAATGGAATATCAGACTTGAAAATGATATAATAGACTTCTCGTACATAAATATAATTATTTGTAATAAATTTCACCTGCCTAATTATATTTAAAGGCCTTCTTTTAAAATCAAATGCATCCCTTCATCTTATATTAAGAGCAGAGATGAGGATGTAGCAGGTAATGACAACTGAAAATCCACTTGCATTTCAAAAACAGAGATAGTAATTTATAAAATGATATTTCTCATGGAAAACCAATATAATTGTGTTGTAGTATATGCCTCATGACATATGCTTTTACATACAAATTCCGCTTTGACATCTATCTGTGTACAAGTAGACAAATATAAGTATGTGAAGGCGAGAGTAAACACCACTGTTCCTTCAATAAGTAATAGTTGAGCATTACTAACATGGTTCTTTGCTATTCCATCGGACAAATTCAAAAAGGGCATCATAGATTCATTGAATATTGTGGCCAAAAGGGAATTTTGAAATCTTTTAGTATAAACTCATCATGCAGTTCAAAATGTCAATCAGAATATATTTAAATACATTATAGATGAATATTTTCATCAAGCAGATCTTATGATAATGTACATACACATTGAGACAGACATTAGTCATTCTCAATCTTGACTACATATTAGAATAACCTGAGAAGTTTTTAAAAAAATACCCATGCCTGGGCTCCCTATCTCCAGAGAGTTTATTTAATTTGGTGAAGTCTGGCCATTAGTGTGTTCTAAAACTCACCATCAGTATATTTCCAAGAACACAGTAGCATGCAGAAGCCAGGGTTGAGAACCGCTGACCCACATGAATCACAGAAAGAGTCACTGTCAGGAAAAGATATCAAAATGCAAATCCAAATATCAAAAATGAGCAAAGTCTATTTCCAAGTTAAGACAAATTGTTAATATTACAAACCAGATTCATACATGTAAATTCATATAAATAGTTATTTCCGTGTTTAAGTGAATCATTATGCATACATATTTTTAAATTTTTAATTAAGGCTATTTTACATTTCTATGACATTGAAGTTGTTAAAAAGCACTATACAAACATTAATTGTGCTTCACAACATTCCTATAAGCTACATATTATTATTTCTGTTGTACAAATGGGAAAACATAGGCATGAAGAGGCTAAACTAATTGCCCACAGTCAAGCAACTAATGAATGTTACATCTGGGAAAACAATATTCTAATTCTTAATTTCCTTATCTAATAATGTTTTCTTTGGGGTCAGAAAGGACAAAATCCTGCAAAAAAACATTTTAAATTTGGTGCTTTCTTTTTTGGAAGGCACTCTGTCATTATCTACACACATTTATTACGTAGCTTCTATGGATAGGGTGACATGCCAGACACATGGAACATGATATAGTACAGGACCAAGAACCTCCATTGCATGTACTGAATCAAGAACTTCATTCCACATATAGGGCCAAGAACTTCCATTCTAAATAGAGGACTAAGAAATTCCATCTGAGATGAGCACATACAAAGTGACCAGCCATGCAGACATCATATATGCTTAGAGCCAAATTTATGGTGAAGGAAGAACTCCAAGAATTTGGAGGTAATCTTTGGAAAAGTTTGGCATCAAACTGGTGTAAAGCCATAAAAAAATTCAAGACAAAAATGTGTACAAATATTTGGGGGTGAGTAATTGCTTCCTTTCTTTTGATCTCAGTATCTATGCAGGAGAGTATGGGTGATAAAGTTTGGAAATGTGGTAAGGACCAAAGGGTGAAAAGACTTGAATAGCAGTCTAGGAAGTTTGGATATTACCATATAGGCAAAGCGCAAAACATTGAAAATTTTTAAGTAGAGAGGTTTCAAAGGCAAAGTACTACGTAAGAACATTTATCCGAAACAGAATTGGTAGGAAAAATTTAAATGGGAGAAACCAGAGGCCAAGACACTAATTAAGATACAAATTGTTGGGTGAGGTGAAACTGGTCAATAACAGCAGATATGGGAATAGAAAGAGATACATGGATTAGCAAGACCTTTGAGTAAAAAATGAGACACACACACACACAGGCAAACGAAACAAACAAACAAAAAACATGGAAAGACCTGGTAAATAACTGACTACAGAAGGAGGTGGAGAAGAATTTAAAGGTGATAAAAATCTATCAGCATATGCATACTCTACATATCATCTAGCTGGGTCTTAAATATGTTTTGTGATGTAGAACTCCCTCTTATATGTGGGAGCCCATCTCATATTAGGAAAGCCCTAATTCCCAGAGAGCTTGTTTTATTTGGCAAATATTTCACTCATAACCTTCTTGTAACATTCATCCGTTGGTTCTAGGTTTATGCTTATATCACTCTAGTTCACAGATGCAATTATTTTTTCTTTAAGGGGTCAGACAGTAAAAATTTTAGGCCTTGCAGGCCATATGGTCCCTGTCACAGCTACTCAACTGCTGTTGTAGGGAGAAAGCAGCCATAGACAATACACAACATGCATGAATGTGGCTTTGTTCCAATAAAACTTTGTTTACACAAACAGATGGCAGGTCAGTTTTGGCCCAAGGGCTATAGTTTGCTGACCCTGCTGTAGCTCATAACTATGTTTAACATATTTTAAGGCATATTTTACCCTTCAAACTTCCTACAAAATCCCCTTCTCCAGCCTAAACATTGACTATTCGTGGTAAGACAGGATTTTGAATCATACTTCCATGCTTCTCAGCAATGTAGCCAGGTACTTTTTTAGACTGTGGCCGTTTAGACTTATGGTTTAATAAATCTCTCTCAAAATGGTCAGACAAGCAATAGAGTGGGGTTATTGACCCTCCTTTTTTTGGACACTGTTGTCTACTAACAAATTCTATGACTGAATTAACTATTCATGAACAGCCACATTACTCTGTTGACTCATGAATTAGGTTAAGACTCTTTCTGCACTTTGAGGAGATAGGCTGCTTTGAGGCCGCTACCCCTGCTGTCTGTGACTTTCACTTTTGCTAACTGTGCACTGTGGCAACAAGATCGGTAAATCTTGTGCTTGACGTTCTAGAAAAGCAGATGCAAACACTCAGTGCCTAATGGACTGGCTCCCTACCTCCAAGAGCCTAGTCCAGGCTATGCCTTCTCTGTTCCAGGTTCTAGATGATCCCCCTAGTTCTGGTGATTTCCTCATTGTCCTGTGAGTTGGGGAGGGTCTGTGGAGTAATGATAAATGCAGCCAGAGCTCAGGTTAATCCACATGTGGCTGTGTTCAGACTGGCCACAGGGAGAGGAGGCATTTGCTGAGACAAGAGGAGTGTCATTTCCATTCCCTGGAGATGATAAACTTCTTGGCTATTTAGTTGAATGATGTCTGCTGTAATTTTTGGTCTTCATTATACATGTTTTGTTTTTTTTTTTTAACTTGAGGTTGAAAACCATCTGAAGAACTGGTGCTTTCACTACAACCAGCCACTCTTTATCAAGTCAACCTTTGTAATTGTCTTCATAGCTACTTATCACTAGGTGAAGCTATCTTTTCTCCCTCCTCCCTTCCATCCTCCCTCCCCCCCTCCATCCTCCCTCCTTCCTTCCTCCCTTCCTTTCTTCCTTCCCCCCTCCCTCCCTCTCTGTTCATTTGTTTGTTTGTTTTCTTTCTCTCAGTAGAATGTATACTCGCTCCTAAGAGCAAAGACATTTTTGACCTAGTAGCTGCAATGTTGCAGGAACTGTTTGGTGTAGAGGCTCAGTGGTAAATTAGACCTAGGCTTTAGGTCCCTTAAGGATCTAAACTTTGGGGAAACAAGAAAATTATGAATAAAATTACAATATATAATCATACCTAATGTGCTTGTCCCCATGTTTGTTTGGTTTTTTTTTTGCATGAACTGTATCATAGCTTCTCTACTTTTTGTTAATAAACTTAACTTCTCATGTCTATTCTAATTATCTGATGCTATGTTACAAACATCCTAAAACTTGGATTGAGACAGCATGTATTTTGCTCCTGAAACTGTCATTTGAACAAGCCTCTCTGCCTCTGTTCCTTTGGCTGTCAGCTGGGATGTCTGGATACTGGAATCCAATGAAGGTGTGTTGTCTCCCAAGTCTGGAGATTGAAATTGGCTGCTGACTGGAAGATTGGCTGGGGCTGTTGGCCAGAATGCCTAAATGTGGCCTCTCCAGGTAGTCTCACTTGTCTCATGACACATGAGAGGAGAATCCCAAGATAGCTTAGTTGGAACTGTGGTGCCTTTTCTAACCTAGGCTTATAGTCATGCAGTGCCAATGGTGCCATATTCTATTCATCAATAGAAAGTGCCTAAGACCAGGGTGCCTGGGTGGCTCAGTTGGTTAAGCGACTGCCTTCGGCTCAGGTCATGATCCTGGAGTCCCCGGATCGAGTCCCGCATCGGGCTCCCTGCTCAGCAGGGAGTCTGCTTCTCCCTCTGACCCTCCCCCCTCTCATGTGCTCTCTCTCACTCTCTCTCTCTCTCAAATAAATAAATAAAAAATCTTTAAAAAAAAAAAAAAAAAAAAAAAAAGAAAGTGCCTAAGACCAGCCACCCTGTTCCAGGGGAGAGGAAACAGGCTCAATTTTTTTTTTTTTTTTTTTTTAATGGGAGGAGTGTGGACATGTTTTAAAACCACCATAGTCCTTGTTCTGTGTGCCACAAATTACTTGCATTTCTTCAACGTGAAAAATACCTCATCCCTTCATAAGGCCTCCCAAAAGGCTCTACAGCATTGGGCTTGCACTTGAAGTCTAGGATTTCACTGCCTTTGTCAGGTTATGGTGACATGAGGCTTCTGTCAAATTCTAGTCAGGCACATGTCGCTAGTGCCAATTTCTGGAAACAGTTCTCAAAAGGTTGTAGTGCTGCTCTCGGAGCTCTTGACTCCACCCTCTGAGTCGTCCTTCTTTTTACATGGAACACAGCTGCTGTTTGTAGCTGATGACTTTCTTTAGCCTTCTTACTGTCCATAATAGTTTCAGAACCCAAAGGACTCTTCACGTTGTAATGTCTCTGCCTCTTTTAGCTCAAGCTGATACAATTAAAAAAAAAAAATCTTTAGACGAGAGCTACCCGCCCCTTCAACAAATTTCTTTAAGATGATTCCTGCTCTACTTTAGGTTCCCTGGAACACTGCTGTGGAGACAGTTCTCTCAAGATTCTTAGAGGGCCTTTGGTCTATTTGAAAGGGTCTATACAGCACCGCTTTAAATCTTTCTGAGGTCTTAACAAAAGGATTTACAGTTACATCCTTGGTTTTATCTTTAGATCATGTTTCTCTGTGAGTGCCCTAGATTTGATCTTTGCCTGGGAGCTGTTATTTAATTATAGCATCTTTTGCAATCCGGAGGGTCTGGGAATAAGAAACCATTTTATTTTTGAACCTAGCAAGGCCAGGCCCTTTTATGTTTAACTATTCTCTTCTTTCTCTCTTCCTTCCTTCCTTCCTTCCCTTCTTCTCTCCTCCCTCCCTCCCTTCCCTCCTCTTCCTTCCTTCCTTCTTTCTTTCCTTCTTTCCTTCCTTCATTTTTTTTCTCTCCCCTTACATTTTACTATGGAGCAACCAGAAAAAGCTCGATGGCAACTTAAGCACTCTACCTGGAAATCTCCTCATCTGGATCATTCAATTCCTTGGGTACATTTTCTATTTTTCATCTTTTTTTTTTTTTTTTTAAGATTTTATTGATTTATTTGACAGAGAGAGACACAACGAGAGAGGGAACACAAGCAGGGGGAGTGGGAGAAGGAGAAGCAGGCTTCCCACCGAACAGGGAGCCCGATGCAGGACTCGATCCCAGGACTCTGGTATCATGACCTGAGCCAAAGGCAGACGCTTAACCGACTGAGCCACCCAGGCGCCCCTATTTTTCATCTTTTGATGGCAGGAGTTTCAAAGAAATTATAGACATCTGTTAAAGCCACCATTATATCCAAGTGCAATGATAAACATGAGGTTAGGGAAAGATTACTGAGCCAGGAGTCTAAACAGATTCTGACTCCATCTTTATTATTAATTAGTAATATGACCTTATTCAGATTAAAATAAAAAAAACTTATAATAAATGAAGGTCTATGTGATTATTTTCAAAAACATTAGATATCTCTATCAGGCAAATAATTTTAATAAATGGAAAAACAATGCAGTTTAGTCTGACATACTGTTCATGTTGAAGTTATGATGACATCTGGAAATATTACTATTTTACAAAATATTTCCAAAATAACCCATTATGAGTATAGCAGGGATTAACACAAAAGTATCGTTTTTTAAAGTCATGATCAAATGACCATTTACAGCTTTCCAGTAACACTCTAAGTTCCCAGCATCCCTCAGAGGATAGAGATAACAGCTCAACATATTAGTGTAAGCTCCTCAGCATCTAAGGTAAAACCTTTTACATACAGTAAGATCGAAGTCATATTAAGTTAGCTAATACTTCAATTACCATTTCTCCATCATCCTTGACCCTCAATTCTATTCCAGGGTGATGAAATTATATCATTTTAGCATTAGAAAGAACCATCACGGTCACCTAGCTCAGTGATCTGCCAATATCAATGACACATAAACTGGGAAACAGGACAAAATGAAATCATAAAGACCTTGTGGAAGCAAAGAGGATTTCCAGGCATTAGCCATTAGGCAATGGAAAAATCACTGGAGAATTTCAAGCATAGAAGTATTGGGGATAAAATGAGTTGGCAATTGTATTAACATTGTATGATAGGAGTGACAATGTGTTATATTTATTAAATATTTAATAAGGTTAAAGTAAATTTAAATATCAGCTTTATACAATTTAAAATATTGTCAAAGATGAATCTTTGATCATAGTAGTAACATGTTGGTCAAAAAAAAAAAAAAAAAAAGGATAAGAACCTGTATTTTTGGTGAAAAACCTTAAGGATTCTTCATGCCTCATATGGTCTCAACTGCACCCCAAAAATGAAATACCTTAGAAAAATTTTCAGAATCTGTGAAAGGATGGAGAATTTTGCTAAAACACATACTAAATTTAACCTGATAATCACTCTTGGTTAGTCAATTGTTTGACCAAATGCTACCAAAACTGTTAGATGTAATGTACACAAGCTATGACAAGGACTAGGAAACTAAAGAATAGAAGATCCTCCAGGATCTATAGAGAGCCAACCAGGGTCTTTGAGAGGAAATTAAAATTAGTTTTCAATTTATGTTAACAGGCTATAATTTGGGGTATGATCTATTGCTTGCTATTAATAATGTTAACAAAGACAAGAGGAGAGGTAAGAGTGATTATTTTACTTTTAAAATAATTAAAAATGATTATTTCTTTCTAAATTAAAAAAGGTACATGTGAAATATACAACAAAAATGACATTCCGAAAAAATATATATGGAAATTAGAATCATAAAATAATTTAAAAATTATGGCTTACACACTTTTGTATTTTGTCATTATGAAGGTATCTTTGTCACAGTAGTAGGGGATAACTTTATATTTAACACTATCTTCATTTGATTTACACACACACACACACACACGCACACACACACACACACACACACATTGTATGTGGACCTCCATTCTTCCCTTTGGCACTGCAAATTTTCTAGGCAGGACATTTTAATTTCTCCAGTCTGGATCCTTCTTTGCCACTCCACACTTTCTTACTTGACATCTCCAATGAATGTCTCACATATATTTTATAATATATATATTATATTTTAAACTTAGCATATCCAAAATAAAATTCTTGATTTCCTCCCAAATTTATGACTCTACTCCTCATTTATATCTCAGTATAAAATACCTCTAATCATTTGGTTATCAATGCCATCTGGAGGTCAACCTCAACACACCCAATCCATCATTTGTAGAGATTCCACATTCAACATATATTTTAAAACCTTTCTATTTCTGGAATTTAAGAAATAAAGCAGATGATCATAGGGGAAGGGAGGGAAAAATAAAAGAAGAAGAAATCAGAGAGGGAGATAAAGCATAAGAGAGACTCTTAACTATGAGTAACAAACTGAGGGTTGCTGGATGAGAGGTGAGTGTGGGGATGGGCTAACTGGGGGATGGGCATTAAGGAGGGTATGTGATGTAATGAGCACTAGGTGTTATATGTAACTGATGAATCACTGAACTCTACCTCTGAAACTAATAATACACTACATGTTAATTAATTGAATTTAAATAAAATTTTTAAAAAACCCTTCTATTTCTGCTACCATTACCTTAATCCAATCCATGATCATATTTTTAAAATACATGTTCTAACTCCTAATTGAGGAAATATTGGTAAGTATAATCGACATAAAAAGGCTCTTTGGGGGTCCTGAATATTTAAAATCAAAACCCTTGAATGGCTGACTAGGCTGTAAGCTCCATGAATGTGGAGATCATCTGTTTTTCTCACCATTGTATACTAGCACTTAGCATAGAGGCTGGCACATGATATTTGTTGAATGAATACATGCATGATTAATGAAACAGTTTCAGTGAAATTTGGGATGAATACCAGATTGCAAGAAGTTAGATAAGGAGTCATCAACATCAGTAAACTACTTCTTCCAGAGGTTTCTCAGCAAGTGAAATGAGATAAACAGGCAAGGTGCTAAGGATGGAGGCACAGCCGAGAGATTGCTTCAAGACATGGAATTTGGCTCTGTTTAATTTGCATGTCCTCATAGCTGTGTGTGCAAGAATGTGTTCTAGATGAATTCCTTTTGGTTCATGTGCCATGATGAGTGTACTTTGTGTTTGGGATCCTTCGATAATCCTTTCCAGATGCCTCCCCTTCCACACTCCTGATATAAATTCACAACATATGGATTAAAGCATTTTGTAAGTCTGATTGCCTTTGGGAGGTCTTCAAAGCACACAACGTGCTCCTGGCTCCCTGTGTATCATGGCTACAAAGAAAAGATATACCAGTTTGACAAGTTGAAATACCAACCATCGTTTTGATAAACAGTCCTAAATGAAAGAAAATGTCCATCCTCCAGTTTGCAATGAGAAAGCAGTAGCAATTACTGATCTCACAAGCCCGGAAAACACCAAGGAGGAATGGAACGCAGTATGACACAAATGCTGTCATGAGAGCATGTGCAAAGCTAGGAAGGAAGCAATCTGGGCAAGCGATTTCACGTGGTGCAGCGCCATTCACTCTCTAGAATAAACCTGTACGATTAACTGTGCTTTTCTCCAGGGTATTTTTATCTCAGTCTCTCTCTTCCTCTCTCTTTTTTTAAACTCTGATTTTGAACTGCCAGCTCCTCTATTTTTATGTGACTTCGCCACTGCCTTAATTCCGTTTAAGGTCAGGTCTGCTTGGCCATTGGGAACACATGTGGTTCTCCCTCTCTGATTGTTCCCATTTGCCAACTTGGAATTAGAAATGGTTTTTCTAGAATCAGAGAAGAAAGAAAATAGATGAAAAGTAAATCCATGGCCTAATTTTAATAAGCACACTAAATGTGAAATAAATGATGGATGTAAAAAAAATGGCTATCTGGAAATTATGTTAGTGTGATAATAACAGCAATTTTCAGCCTAACAAAATGCATGACCATTTCATCAGGATAAGTGAAGAAACGTGATGTTGTGGCCCAAATGGTGGCCCCCCAAAAGATGTGTTCATGTCTGGATCCTCAAAACCTGTGAATGTTAGCTTATATGACAAACGAGTGAATATTACCTTATAGGGCAAAAGGTATGATTAAGTGAGGAGGTGCTTGTCCTGGATCATCCTGGTGGCTGTAAATGCAATCACATGTTTTCTCATAAGAGGGAATTTTGAGACAGAAACACACAGGAGAAAAGAGAGAAGAAAAAGCAATGTGACTACAGAGACAGAAACTGGAGTGATGTGACCACAAGCCAAGGCATGCCTGCAGCCCCCAGAAGCTGGCAAGGCAAAGGACAAATTCTTACTGATTCACCCTGGAACACTGCCCTGCCGACATTTTGACTTCAGACTTCTGGCCTCCAGAACTGTGAGAGAGGACATTTCTGTCGTTTTAAGCCTCCCAGTTTGTGGTTGTTATTGTAGCCCTAGGAAACTAATATACAAGACAAACATTAGAGTCACACTACTTTTGTTTCCTTAGGGTTCAATTGATATATGTATGTATGTATGTATACATGTATGCATGTGTAAATATATGTATGCATATATGTATATAATGATATATATAATGATTGCTACTTTCTTGATAGGCTAATAGGATATTGAAAAAAGTCCAAAACCCAAAATATATGGCACCTATGGGTCAGGGCTGAGCACTAACTATGTGCTGCATCTCTCTCCTATAGACACACATATTTATAGTAGGTGAGATGCTTAAATTGGCAACAAGTGAGTTTTTCTAATGTTGAGGGAACTGTTGATTACACTCATGTAGGCATTAAAACCCCTTTCACAAAATAAATATCCCTTTGCAGCAGAAGGCACCAGTATCCTATGAATGTGTAAGTGGAATGTGATCACAGTCATTGTACTGTAAACATCTGTTTGCATTTCCCAGGATCTTGCCATGATTCCTACATTTTGCCTAATTTGTCACTACACCATCTGTTTGAAGATAGATTGATCACTGGTGGTGGGATTATTGGGTAAGTAGTGCTTATGTTTATTATCATGTGCATAGCAATACCTTAAAATTATATTTAATGTGAATTAATTTTTAGGTGACAGTGGGTGTCCCCGAGGCCCCATTCGTTTACAAGCAGTGGGAACCCCAGCAGAACAAAGATGTAATTGTATAATCAGTTGTATACAAACATACCCAGAAATGAGATTTCAGATTTGATCCTAAGCGTTTTTAGATGTGAAAAGACTCCATTTGGTACTTTTGATAGGATACATCCCACAAGTCTTGCAACCTTTACACCTGATAATGACAGAGTAATATTCTAGCTGAGGAAGTATCCACGTGAACCCTGACAGAGCTCTAGGCAACCTCAAGGCTCAGATTTCTCAAGTTCTGAGTTTGTGGAGGAGATATAGTTGTCAATATGACCCAGTCTTGGATACAGATACTGTGGGCAAGAATCATGAACTCTACCTCAATTTGACCTGTTGAGGGAGTCTTTGAATCTTTGGAAGTATGTTTCAAATTTCAAAAAATTTAACTATAACATAAAAAATCAAAAAAAATAAATTTGGTTACTATGCTAAAACTTCAAATTATTTTAATTCACATATGAAATTTTATTTAATGACCAAATTAGTTTTAATGACTCTAAAATTCCTATGCTATTGTATAACTTGCTCTCATAATCTGCTTAAATTCTTAAGAATCTCTATGCATCCTTTGATCCTATAGTCTTAAAGGCTGTATGTCTTTGTGGACATAATTAAAAATTTATCTAAAATAAATTAATTTTGGGGCACCTGGGTGGCTTAGTCATTAAGCATCTGCCTTCGGCTCAGGTCATGATCCCAGGGTCCTGGGATCGAGTCCCACATGGGGCTCCCTGCTCAGCGGGAAGCCTGCTTCTCCCTCTCCCACTCCCCCTGCTTGTGTTTCCTCTCTTGCTGTGTTTCTCTCTGTCAAATAAGTAAAATCTAAAAAAATAATAATAATTAATTAATTTTAATAATATCTATTTCAAATCAATATGACAACATTTGAAGCTAAGATTCTATATGCCACTGCACCACATATTTTATTTATGTAGAGATATGGTTAAAACTGACACATACTAAACCTGAAATCAAAAGTATATATACACACACATATCTGAGCATTATATCAAATGATTATACTTAGCTATTGATTTGCCTCAGGTTACAATACCTTCCTGCAACCAGCATTAAATCCCACACTCCTAAATAGTCCTCTGAATTTCAAGTGACAGAAATACTTTTCATACATAATTATAAAGTAAAAAGAGATAGTTATAAGCAAACATATTTGCTTAAACATACATATTTAAAACACTGGAGAACTAAGTAAAAGTAGGTGATTTTTTTATCTAGTCACAACAATTTATAATCATACCTTAATTTCTATTCTGCACTCTTTATTACTATCAATATCAAAATGACATTTTCCATGAAAATACTATGACTAAATTCTATGATTTTGAGTGCTTTTCTCCCTACCTCCCCATCTCATAGCCTCATGGATTCAGTGAGGGTTTGGTCTGATGGCCAGGATTCTAATATTCCCATGATCCCAAAACCTCCCAGAGCTATCCAATCCCCAATCTTCTCATCAGCCCAGCCAAGTACACCTGTCTTCTCCCCCATTCCCCAAGAGTACTTTATTTCTGGGTGTAAACTTGAACTAATTATGATAAAAGGACATTCATGCTGAAAAAGTGAGATTTGGTCTCCCAGAAATAAGAGGAGAAAATCTATTTTCCCTAGGTTGCAAGCTGCTGACACAGCCTCTTCTCCCTGGGAACACTCGGTGGGACAGAAGCTTCATGGGCTTTTTCTCACTAGGGATTAAGACATGAAGGGGAAAGGATCAGATGTTTGGTACCAGATGGCTGTCCCTAGACTAAATTGTTCTCAGTCATTCAATCATGAGGACTACCAATTAATCCCTTTCTAGGGAAAGAAGTGTGTATCCTGAAAGGAGAGAAAGATGACATTTTTGTATGGATGATGCCAGTTCTGAAGGAGGATCAATTAGATGCATCACAGCATGGTGACCCCCAGATTATAGAAGGGATGTTGGACAGAGAGGGATTTTTTTTTTCCTCTAAAGGTCACAAGAGCTTGTGAGAGGAAAAGAAGAGAAGCATTTGGGGGGAATGTCCCATGGATTATTTAGGAAGAGACAAACAAACCCTAAAGAATTAGTCCTCCAGGGAGGCCTGGGCATTGTTGCTTAAGGAAAGTCTCTGCAATGTCAGGTTATGTGAAAAAAAGAGTTCAGGATGAGGTATCACCAATAGTAAGAGTACTCTAGAGGCAGGATGTCTAGATTTACTTCCCAGTTCCCACCATAATTTTCTGGATGACCATGGATAAGTCATTATACCACTTACTGCTTCAGTATCCTCAGTAGTAAATCTGAGACTAACAGAGTAATCATGTCAGAATTTACCTTCTACACGTGTTGTAAGATTTGTTAAGAGTTTATATGTGTCAAATATTTAGCACCGTGCCTGACACATAGGAAGCACTCAATAATTGTTAAATGATAATTTTATTTATTTATGCTATTTAAGCCAGAAAAAAAGATGCTGAGAAATACTGCAGGTTCGGTGACTTGAATAAAGGCTCCCCTTGGTCTCACATGGAATTATTATTTTGTTTTGAGATGGAGAGAGTTTCAATCCTATTTTGTTCCCTCAATGGTTGGCATGAGCTTTTGTCTGTGCTTGTTTATCTGGGCTCATTACTGAACCATTTTGAGAGTCAATTACCTCTTCTGTTAATAAGGTGTGTTATGTAAGTGCCAAACTCATAGTAGGGATTCATTATAGTTGATTTTCCTGGGATTTTCTCTGGACTTTGTACTTACATTAAAAAAGAAAAAGTAATGGGGGCCCCTGGGTGGCTCAGATGGTTAGACATCTGCCTTTGGCTAGGGTCCTGATCCCCGTGGCTTGGGATCTAGTCCCACATTGGGCTCCTGGCTCAGCGGGGAGTCTGCTTCTCCCTCTCCCTCTGCCTCTCCCCCTGCCTCTCCCCCCTGCTCATGCTCTCTCTCTCTCTGTATCTCTCTGTCTCAAATTAAAAAAAGAAGAAAGAAAGAAAGAAAGAAAGAAAGAAAGAAAGAAAGAAAGAAAGAAAGAAGAAAGAAAGAAAAAGAAAGAAAGAAAAGGAAAAGAAAAAGTAACATAAGTGACAGAAACTACAATAGGATCTTAAAAATAGAAAAATGTTTGCGCCTGGACCAATCTACATGCTAAATAGCTACAACTTCTTATATTCTAAATTGTGGCTCCTGGGGGAGCAGCCCAGGCTACTTAAGGTTAATCACTGGTGCTCAGAGTTAATTGTTATCAATCCCTTTGTGAAAGGCTACTCAGTTGGAGTCTTCCATACATAATAATAAGATCCCACAATAGTGCCAGGCCTAAAATGAGTTTTCCTTATACTCATCCCCGTAATCAATTATCAAAATATACCAAAGTGTAAAAACAGGCCTCAAATCATTATATTTGTCATCAAGGCATGTAGCTTTTTGGACCTGAGATGCATCAGAATCACTTGGAGGGTCTGTTAGAACAGATTGCGGGCCTCAGCCTCAAAGTTTCTTATTCAGCAGGTCCAGGATGGGGCCAGAGAACATGTTTTTCTCTCCAGTTTCCAGGAGCTACTGAGGCAATTGTCCCAGGAAAGGAAAACAAGGTTTTCTTCTCCGTGGCATTCCTAATGAAGGAAGGCGGGTGAGCCAATCTCTTCTGAGGTATCTCACTTGACTACAAATTGACAATTCTCTTTGTCGGAGCTAAGTCTTTGCTGGGCCCCATTCATTCCTATCCACGCGGCCCAGTCTCTCATCTATGGCCCCTTTAGCCCTCTTCCCCTCTCCCTATCACCTATGAGGATGCTTCTTTGTGCATCAAAGAATATGCTGACTATGAGGCCAAAATCATCTCTAAAGCAGAGAGAGACCTCCAGCAGCTCTCTTCTCCCCTGGACTGCTCAACGTCAGAAAGTTTCGTAAGGGTGGAAAATTTTCCCTTTCTTCCTTTTAGGTTCTTTGGCTGGCCTAATAATTAAATTGACATAAAACAGAGTAACAGGAGAAAAACAAATTTAATTATGCACATACAGGAGCCCCTCAAAGTCATGAGACTCAAAGGAAATTTAGGGCTTATATACCCTTCTGAGCTAAGGAGATTGGGTAGGGGTCAGGGACTTCAAAGGGGAGGATGACAATCACATTTGAAGAGCAAATGTTTGGGAAACAAATGTTTGTCACACCATGCAGATAAGTCTTCCTATATAAAAAGTTATCTCTGATAATAGCTCTCTTCCTGGTACGGGCCTCCTATCTAAATTCTGTTAGGTAGTTAAGGTACAGGTTTTCCTGAGTTTGCTGGGTTTTGATTGCCTTTAGCTCAAAATAATCCATATGGCAAAGTGGCACATTTGGGGTGGAATTTTCTGATCTCCTTCAGTTTCATGTGCCCTTCTGTCTTCACCTGAAACTCAAACTTGGTATCCACAGATACTCATCCCCTCTGGTCCTGTAGCTTTAAAGTAGAATGCCCTTGTTCAGAGAGTAGGGAGTGACCAAGGTGGCCTTAACGTTTCCTTCAGTTTGCACTTTAAACAGGTTTCTTCCTGACTATAGGCCCCTAACCTCCGTTTTTCTTAAAGCAGTTGCTTTAGAAAATGTGCAATTATAAATTCTTTTTCTTCCCCTTTGAGATGTAAATCTTATAAAACCCTAGAATGTTATTCTCAAAAACCTGGGAGCCATCCCTTTGAAATGTAATAATCAAGAAATAGAGTGTCCTTATCTCTCAGTCAATGTGAGAAGGAAGAAGCCAATTAGCAAACACAGATGGCCTAATCACCTTGACCATGCTCCCTCCTAAAATCCTCCAGGTACTTTTACATCAGCTCACTCCAGCTTTAAAAACCCTCCCACCTTTTGTTTCAGCAGAGTTGAGTTCCATCTTTCTCCCCTATTGCAATAGTCTTGAATAACATTTTTTTTTTTTTTTTTTTTTTTTTTTTTTTTGCCTGTTAATTCCATCTGGCGCAATTTTCCTTTGGCAAGAGACTCTCCCTCCCTGATTTGAATAAGCATGTCCCCTCGCTGACTTGTTGAATGAGAGTGTCCCCTGCTCCTAACCCTCACCCACCTTCCTGGCCACTTATTCCTAGAGTCGGGCCTGTGATGCTCATGTTTCTATTCCAGCTACTGAAGAAGATGACAAGTTCAATGGTCTCCTAATGACATAAGGAAATCAATGCATTTCCCGTATATGCTTATATGCTTTCCTGGCATCCAGTGCTAAGCTCTGGTCACACAAAGAGAGATAATGTGTGGCCCTGCCCTGACGGTCAAACATGTTTTCTTGAGCAGCAGAGATGAATATCATACCCAAATGACATATCTAGGCAAACTAGCTGTTGGCAGGAGGGAGAAAACTCCTCAGATTTCCCTGATAACCAGAACTCAGGAGACACCCTGAGGAACGGATCCAGTGCCATTTATCTAGATAGGGAGAGTGACTGAAGATTAAGAAAAATCAGACCTCAATGGTAGCCAGTCATTGATTCCACATGGAACTTTCTGCTTATTCCTTAATACTAAGGTGACCTTTTACTTTATCAGCTAATCATGATACTTTTCAGTGATAGGCATACTAGTAAACTCACTGGGACAATATGTATAACCAGGACCATCCTGGGAAATCTGGGATGTAGGGTAAACCTACATAACACCAATCATGGAAGACATTTGTGGTAATTGAAGATCATAAGATTCTCTCTTCACAGTGCACCTGATACCCATATATATGCATATGTGTGCGTACACACACACACACACAGTCATGAAGAATATAAAATCACATCTTGTTTCAGGATCAAGTTAGTATCAGGACAGCACCCTATATATGCACCTCTGAGAGATCCACAGCTTCAGCCCCTTAACGGACAAAATTCTCCCATTCCTACATCCCTCCTCTTCAATGACAGCCCTTCTGACCTATGTTCTTTTACTGCTGGAGGAGGAGTGGGGAACATTAGGAGAGGTGGTCTTGCCCCAGGCAAAAATATATAAAAGAATGAAAAGAAAAAGCTAAAAGAAAGGCCATCTCATATTGCCAGGTTTAATTTCCTGCTAGCTTATCTTTGAGCATTATCTAAATGGAGTCTCCTTTTCTAAACCTGAGGCACATTATAAAAATCTCTCTTCTGTTACCTCAGCCTGGAAAGACCCAAACCTGGACAAGTGGAAAGAATTAAACACCACCCTTTTTTTTTCCACTTTGGTCTGGAATCTCCCTGGACTCTCCAAGGAGGTCAAAGCAACACTGGTTCAAGCTTCATATTCTCCCAGGGTATGAGTAAATGCAAATCCATTAATTCTGTCTCCTGGCTGAGTTGTAAATGCAAGTAAATACTTTTGGTTTTGTGTTCTTATTCAATAATGCTGTCTTCCTTAGATTACTAGACGTGGATGCCCCTTCATCCATTTTCCCAGCTCTGATAATTGTCAAAGGACTGTGAGAATTAGGATCTCTGGATAAAAGATTAGTGGGTTTTCCTAGAAAGCTAACGAGCCCTGCCCCCTTAGTCAGTCAGGGTTTCACAGGTGGCAAAAAACACTGGAAATAGCAGAGGGTACAGTGTGGAACTGAGCAAAGGTGCCAATGTCACCAAGCCAGGAAAAGGAACCTGAGTATAACAGAAGACCACAAGCAACTCTCAATACTCAGAGCCCCAAGCCAGGTAATAGGCCACAGACACAGAAACATATGTTTAGTAGGCAGGCAGCAAACAGTTCAGAACAAATGCCAGAGGCCCAGATGTCCTGGTTGGTTGACTCTACGGGGGCCTCTGCCTAAGCTATGAAGATGAGCTTCTACTGCCTTTAAACGATCAGAGATAGAACCAAAACGTTATCTGTTAAAGTCTTTGAACATTTTCCCATTTCTTTCCTTCAGGATTAAGCCCATAAACACCTGTACTCAGTACAAAATGTTCTACCTATACCAAACTTTCTAGACTCTTTAATTAGCCTTTCCCATGCATTCCCTCAGTACTCCAGGAATGTCCACCTCCTCATAAATGAAAATATCCTGTATTTTTTATTGTTCTACCTATGCAAAGCCACAGTTAATCTACCGATCTGAAAGCTTCCAATTGCTGTTGCACTATTCTATTCCCCACACTGCAATGTGTTTGGCATATAGAAAGTGCTTGATGAATTTAATTGACTGAACTGATGAGGGTTCCTATGCTTTCCAGCCCTGTGTATGCTCTTGATATCTCCTCCCTGGGGCCTGAATGGTCAAGTCCATGCATGGTTCTTCTTTGATCAGAACCTCTGTTATAGACTCCATCTATGACACCGCTGTCTCCATGTCTGTCTTCTCTCCTAGACCTGAAAGATTTGGGAGGTCAGGGCCAATGGTTACTCTGTAACCCTGACATCAAGAACATTACATAGGTGTTTCATCGATGTTCACACACAAAACTGATGTGAGTCCATGTTGCCTACAAAAATAAAGTATAAACTAAAAAATATAGAAATAGAATTTACAAATAAAATATAAACTATAGTAAAATTTTAAATATAACTTACACAGATACATAAATTATTTTATAATTTTTATTTTTACTATTAATTTTTATTAAAGTATAAATAAAAATATTTATATTAAATGAAAATATGTGTATCAGAGAGTCATAAGTTATAAAAGTGTCATCTATTTTCAAGCAAGTACTGACTACAAAGATAAGAATCCTCTTGGAAAACAAATTCTAGTATTTTAAAGGATTCTAAAACTTGCTATAGAAATAAAGAACAATAAATACAGGATCAAGAAAAAGGTAAGCAGTAATTTAACAGGTAAAATTCCCAGGGGAAAATCTTGTATTGAGAGTTGTTAGAATTCAGTTAGACCGAGGCTCAAATTCTGTCTGCAACATGTGTTAGCTGTCTGTAGGGACATTTTATTGGAATTCACCGAGCTTCTGTGTCTTTGGCCATAACCTGGAGGTAATACTATCTGCCCTGATGGGTTGTTGTGAAAATTAAGTAAGATAAGGACTTGATAGCATCCCACATATTTGTAGGTACCCAACAAACTTTAGGTTCTATCCATATATCTGATACTGAAATTAGGACATATATGAAGAGGATAGCATCTCTGATGAAAAAAATTAAATAAAAAGGGTGATCAATATAGGTGAGATTGATATTAACCAGCTGAGGTGGAAAATTATTATATATTTCTTAAAGAAACAGTTTTGTCCCCAAACTAGATTACAAATAATTGATTTCTAATCATAATTCAGATGTATTCTATTTTTAAAACAAAGCATATATCATTCTTCCCGTTACTTTTATCTCTTGGAAAATAATACAACTTAATATCTGCAAATGAACACCTTAAGTTTTAAATTTACCAACATATTATAGATCACAACAAAAAGAAAAATGTTTTATTTATTTAATTAATTTATTTATTTTTAAAGATTTTATTTATTTATTTGACAGAGAGAGACACAGCGAGAGAGGGAACACAAGCAGGGGGAGTGGGAGAGGGAGAAGCAGGCTTCCCGCGGAGCAGGGAGCCCGATGCAGGGCTTGATTCCAGGACCCCGGGATCATGACCTGAGCCAAAGGCAGACGCTTAACGACTGAGCCACCCAGGCGCCCCAAAAAGAAAAATGTTTTAATTTATATTTTTACATCACTAAAAACAACTTAACGTGAGACTTTCTTTGGTAAGGACAGCAGATTGGGAGTCCTAAACATTTGGACATCTTCCATTGTTAATTCAGAACAAGCTCTTACAAAGCCTTGCCCCCTTCCCCTCCCTTGAAACACTGGGCATGGTCTGCAGCTCCTTTTTTGCCTCCCTTGCCTTTCTGCTGTCTATATCTGCTCTAAAGAAGTGATCGTTAGATGCAACATCACATCAGGGAAAGGAGGGAAACATATAAATAATTATCTTTCTCTTGAAGAGATGAATTCTAATCCTTCTTCTAGGTCACATGTAAATATGACATTTGAGATTTTTATAAATAGAAGCAATGATTTTGAAATAATGCAAAAATAAAGCATAAGAAGAAGCAGCTGGTGGTGAGAAACCAAAAGGGAATTATTATGGTGATTCTTTAGTAAACTGAATTTAGACTGGGGGTGACAGTCAAGATACATCCATTACCATATTTTCCATTAGCTACCTGCCATCCTAAGCAATATCACACTGCTATTCCATTGCTAATTTTAGCTTGAATAATATAAATTATTTCTTATGTTCAATTTACTTATTTGATATGACAATTTAAAAGAAATGTATACCTCTGAACTTAGTGTGAAAAATGGCATACAATATGTCTATTACTGGCAAAAGCAAGGGTCTGTTTCAATCCTTCCTATCACCTTGGTGGTAGTTGTAGCAGTTATTGCTCTTCCAGGTTTTGCATTTTGCTTCTTGTTTAAATTGGTGCTTAAAAAAACAACAAAAAAAAAACCAAAAAAAAATGTGTTCATTTATTCTGCACATTTTTTAAAACCAGTGCACATTAGGGTTCCTGTTAAGAAAAAAAAACAACAACTTTTTTTGAAAAATGCTAACATTACAAAATATATAAAATACCAGCTACAATTGAGGTGATTATCTTTTTGTAGGTAATTGTAGTACTCTGGTGAATATTTTTATTTTAGAGTGAAAAGAGAAAAAATGTCCACTTTTTAGATAGGTATTGAATTCCAAAACAAAGACTTATTAAGATATTAATTTAAATGTTCTATGAGGAATTTGGGTAATGATTGTATTTATTAGAAACATAATTTGAGGAAAAAAGGATTTCACCATTTTTAATATGTGAACTGGAGAATAGTTCAGCAATCTCGAATATAATCAGACTTCCTTGGTAAATAAGTAGGGCTTTATGAAAGGGGAAAATTTTGCAGGATCAAACACAGTTATCCTGTGACATTATAAATATAGTCTTAATAATGTTATTTTAGGGCGCCTGGGTGGCTCAGATGGTTAAGCGTCTGCCTTTGGCTCGGGTCGTGATCTCAGGGTCCTGGGATCGAGTCCCGCATCGGGCTCCCTGCTCCTTGGGAGCCTGCTTCTCCCTCTGCCTTTCTCTCTCGCTCTGTCTCTCATGAATAAAAAAAAAAAAAAAAAAAAAATGTTATTTTATTTTAAAATCTCACTTTTCAAAAGATTACGTTAAAAAAAGAATGTTTTTTTCAAATAAATTAACATTTAGGTTAAGCTTAGGGCGCCTGGGTGGCTCAGTTGGTTGGGCGACTGCCTTCGGCTCAGGTCATGATCCTGGAGTCTCGGGATCGAGTCCGACATCGGGCTCCCTGCTCAGCAGGGAGTCTGCTTCTGCCTCTCCCGCTCCCCCCTCTTGTGCTCTCTCTCTCTCTCAAATGAATAAATAAAATCTTTAAAAAAAAAAACAAAAAAACATTTAGGTTAAGCTTAAAAGTAGCATGCCTCCAGTTCTGTTTTATTTAGGAAAGAAGCATATATTACTTATCTTCTTTAGAAATGCAAAAGCAATTACAGAGGTGGCATTTTCTTTAACATCAGCTCAAAACCAAACTATTTGTTTGGGGAAAAGTTCACAAAATCATAGCAGTTCACGTTGAAAGCCACATTCAATTATAGTGAGTTTTATAGATACTGTAAAATAGCTATTTGAAAAAATATTGTTGAACTTCAGGTCTTCTAAAAGTCCCAAGTCCTTAAATTGCACCTCATATTTTATAACATTTAATAACATTTCCCCTTTCTCGAGCCCTAAAGGTTAAAAAGCCATTTCAAATGTGTTCAAGAAGAAAGTATGTCTTTAAAACGAATGTTTAAGAACAAGTTCAATTAAAAGCCTTATAATTAAAAGTCTTTATATGACTACATGAAACAACTATAAATTAGTTTATTTAAAACTTTTAATTAAGAGTAAATTTTTTTAACAGTCCCTCAATATATAATGCAAATAAGTATGATAATTCAGGTTTATTTTAAAAAATTGGCATTTAAGATATTGATAACAATTATGTTCATAGCCAAATTAAGAGAATATTAAGTAGAGTATTCCAAAGACCTGTCTCATATTTTCTTTAGCCATTTGTTCATTTTTTTCACTCTCAGAATAATGGTTACATTTTACATTAATACATATTTATAATTAATGATTACTTTACCTTAATACACAGTATCTATAGAGTAAGACTAGATACTGTTCATAGGTGGAGGCTAGATTCTGAGCATGTTCTCCCAGGGAGCTCAAACTAGATTTCAATACTTTTTTAATATAAATAATAAAAGCAGTGTCTATTGTTCACTCTCCAAAGAGAAGAACAGAATGACACATTGTTGATCAAGTAAAGCCTAGTTTTTTTACCTCCTGCAACAGGAAAAACACCATCCTGACTGAAGTGTAGTAGTATCTTGGAAGGGGAAATTGAAGTGGGTATCTTTAAGGTTAGGGATTTCCTTGCCAATGATTTAAGGCAAATCTTTTAATGTGGGATCATATCGGGGATATTGGGCAAAGTTCTTAATAGTTTAGGATTGGAAGACAGAGGGAGGCAAAGAATGAATGTCAGTGAATAGACAGTTGTCTGATAGGCAAGTGGGTTTGACCAGTTGAGAGGTTTATCGCCCTGAGAAGGGGGTTGGTTGAGTACTTTATTGATTAGATAAATGGCTTTTTCTGAAGTTATGGAAGAAAACAATAAAGTTATATATTGCTTTACAGCCTTATCTTTCTGGGTAAGAATTCCTTGGAACAAATTTTAAGGTCTTGTAATGTTGTCTCAGACCAGAGAGTTAAATTCTAGGACACCAGGCATATCCATTTCAGTACTTGGAAATAACAACCATCACTGGATACACATGCTAGAAGAAGAACAAGAAAAAAGAAAAATAAAATCTCTCCTGTAAATGTAAAAATAATCTTATATTCTTATACTATAAACATATAATAAAGGCAGGACAGTTGCTAGATAAGCACACTCACACACAATCCCAGAAGCATTCCACCTGGGAAAAAGTATAATATGAACCGCTGGAATAATCTCTGTCCAATATATATCTCAAATTATTTTTCCTTTCTGAATTTTTGAAGAGAAGCATTTTAATGATGAGCAATGACATTTAAGTTAGGCATCATATCTTTGGTCGTCACTTTGTTAAAGTATATATTAGCTGAAACTGAAATACATGCCTTGAACTCTAAGATATTCCCAAGTATTCAAATGTGGTGCAATGGAAGATCTGAGCAGTAGCGCAACTCAAAGGCCACATGGGGTCTGTACCAAAGAATCAGCTGGGTGTAAAACTAAGTAGCCACAGGTTTAGCTTATTTCTAGGATCCATTGCCCATACATAAGCAATATAGATTCATGAAATAAAATGGCATTTGGCCTCCTAACAATGTGTTTAAAATTATTTTCTTTAGAGTACTCTTTACATTTAAGAAACATGTTGGCTGTATGAACTCGATGAATACTCCTTTCTGTCCTTCCTTTCCTCTTGGCTTCCTTCTCTTCCTCCCTTCGTTCCATTTCTTAATTTCTTTTCTTTCTCATATAACAGATAGGTATGTCTCCAGCTCCCACTAGCTACTTTACAAGGAGGGCTGTGGGGACAGAGAAAGATGAATCATAACTATGCATATAGATTTACCTCCGTCTTTTAAATAATGAATCTATATATGTTACATTTTATTAAATGTAGTAATGAAAGCAATGCCTGTAAATGTCAGATATTACCTTCCAGACAAGTTTTTCTGACATCTCTCCAATCGTGCCACGTGCACTTATTTCTGAAACACTGCCATTTATTCTATGATTTCTCCTATTTCAAGGAATCTTTGGAATTAGTTCAAATCACCAGAAAAAAGGCCAGCCTAATACATAAATATGCATTTACATCTCTTGAGTAAAGTGGTAGCATTACTTCAGTGCTTTTTGATTGGGCTTTATTTAATTTGTAGCTAGAGATAAATATTGAGTGAAAATACAAAGAAAAGACATAAGAAAAAGGAAACGTAAAATGTGTAACTGATCTGAGATCTTTCGTCTAATCATGACTTCATATATCATCTATAATTCAAATGAAACATCTTAAGTACTGATCTACTTCTCTCTTCTTTCTTCTAGGGCCATTATTACTATCAAAAATTAGAAATTAGTTCTTGTCATCCAAACTGGTGTTTGGTAGTTACTCGGGAGAGAAGGCTTACAATAGCTCACAGGATGTTAAATTAAAAATTGTGTATGATGCAAACAGAGTAATAATCACATTTTCATCTATAAACAAGGACTGAAATTCTTAGACTAGGGTAAATTATTCTGGTAAGCTCTACATGCCTTTGTGAGGGAAACACTTCAGTTAGTGATCAGTTAATGCTATTTTCTAAAGAATAATGGAGTCTCCATAAATACCAATTATTGTCCTCCCACTTTTTGCACTAATTCATAGTGAAAACAAATTATTTACCTATGCTTCTTTCTTTCATAAATGAATGCACTAAAGACATTAAATTTGTTCAAATAAATATCAATAAATTAGTGTTCCTATTATTTGCTTATATCCTCCAGTTCTTTTTTTTTTTTTTTTAAGATTTTATTTATTTATTTCACAGAGAGAGACACAAAGAGAGAGGGAACACAAGCAGGGGGAGTGGGAGAGGGAGAAGCAGGCTTCCTGCCAGGCAGGGAGCCTGATGCGGGGCTCGATCCCAGGACACTGGGATCATGACCTGAGCGGAAGGCAGACGCTTAACCTACTGAGCCACCCAGGCCCCCCTCCTTCAGTTCTTAGATCAGGTAATTGGTTCACTAACCTTCACTCTCAAATGTATTGAAAATCAGGATAGTATCCCAATATATAGGGCATATCAACAGCACAGCGTCTGACAACCAAATAAATGTTACTGGCACATAAAGTTGTTTAGAAGAGTGAACTTTTGAGTATAAATGTACAAGACACATCAGTCTTGTGGTCATGTCAGCTTGGACAAATCACAATTAATTTGGGCTAAAAACAAAGTTAATGGCATATTCCCTTTCTTTCCACTTCACAGATGTCAGGAAATATGAAGTAAGTGCCTCAGAAAAAAAGACACTTTATAAAACACAGGCTATCATTATGTTTTTAAGTGATTAAAAATCATATTTTCAAAAATAGAGTAAACTAAATATATCTATAAAGAATATTCAAACTTCAAACATCTGTGGTCTACCTATATAATCAAGGGAAGTAATCAGAAAAATGAATACTCCTAGAGGATCAAGCAAATCAGTCTCAAAGAGGCTACACTTAACAGTATAGAATGAAATACAGGTCGGGATTCAAGAATCATGGGGAAGCTTGCGTTTATGTCAAGTTATCATGAGTCTTGCGGAAAGATGATACCATTGAAAGAAATAAGAATTACGAATATTAGAATTCCCATTTCTTAAATTTTATACTACTTAGATTTTTTCAAAAAGAAAACTAGGGGGCTCCTTGGTGGCTTGGGCGGGTGAGCAACTGCTGGTTTCAGCTCAGGTAATGATCTCAGGAGTCCTGAGATTGAGCCTTACGTTGGGCTCCATGCTCAGAAGAACTCTGCTTGAGATTCTCTCTCTCCTTTTCCCTCTCCCCTCACCCCCATTCAAGCATGTGCCTGTGCGCACTCTCTCTTTAAAAATAAATGAATAACTCTTAACAAAAACAAAAACAAAAAAAAAAACTAGGATCACATTTTTTTATCGATAAGGCAGTAAAATTAAAATATAATAATATAAAAGTTATATTTGAAGATTCTAGTAAATTTTAGCTGCTTACTCAAAGAATTCAACTTTCAAAGAAAAAATATATAATGGAATTTGAAAACGATTTGCATGAGCAAGAAAAAAATAAAAATAAAGTTGCAAATTATCAGGCATTTCTAGTACTTAAACAATATATCTATATCTATATACAACATAGAGAGGGAGAAAGGAAGGGAGTTCATGAAGATTTAGAAGATTCAGTCTTTGGAAAATAACAAACGAGACCTGTAAGTCTATTATTAAAATAATCATATCAACTTGGGCAAATTGTAATCAATTTTCTGCAATCAGTATATTTATTTCAGATTGAATTCATGAGTGATAAATACAGAAAGAAGATCAGAGCCTGATCCCCCATCATATAAAAAGGAAACACATTTTCATCTTTTTCTATTTTTAAAACAAATGTTCAACTCTAAAATCATAAATCTCTTAATTTTGTTGCCCAACAGAGAAGGGAAGACTGAAGTCAGTTCCAAAAAAAATCAGTTTTCATAAACATTTTGACTTTAGGATAAGAGGACCTAAAAACAAAACAAAATGAAACAAAAAACAAACAATAAAACACCACAAAACCAAAAACCAGTATGAGAGAAAAGCTGTGAGTATTTTCTTCTAAGATACTTTATGACAAAGATGCATTGATCTTAGATGCATTGATATTAAACATTAATACAAGTCTTGAATTAGAATTAATAGCATCCATTACATTTTCCATAGCAGAAATTCAAGCACCAAATACATCAATGAGACTTGCATCATCAATTATTTTAAAACTTTTTTTTAAGCATTGTTCTCAGACAATGTTCTACATCTCCCTTCAATATGTGTTTTCTTTATAAGTTTGGGAATTTATAACGTCGGGCAGAAAACTGGATATACAAGGATCCATGTGCTTTCTTAAGAACTCTGACTCGCTATAACAGAGTTACCCACTACTGAATTAATATTAAGACCTGTGGTTTACAATCGGAAGGTTTCTTTTTTCTTATCCATCTCTGAAGGCCCATAGACATATTAATATAACTCATATTAGTGAAGTTAAGATTTTCCAGGAAGCTTAGGAGTATTCTTATACTATATTATGCCAAACTAAAGCCTTAATAAAGTTAGTTTTCATAGAAAATATATTTCCCCCAACATAATATGGAAAATTATATAAATGCAAACATTAATTTTATGAAAACCATGAAATAATCTTTCAAACAAATGGGCATATCTTTTTATATTATATTTCTGGGGCTTTTAGGAGATGTATATTAATAGTTCGTGCTTAGTAACTGTGTGCCAGGCACCGTTCTAAATGCTTTCTATGTAGCATCTCACGTAACCTTGCCTGCAGCTCTGTGTGAGAAAAGTACCTTTACTGTCCTCATTTTAAATTTTTTTTTTTTTTAAGATTTTATTTATTTATTTGAGAGAGAGAATGAGATAGAGCAAGCATGAGAGGGGGGAGGGTCAGAGGGAGAAGCAGACTCCTTGCTGAGCAGGGGGCCCGATGCGGGACTTGATCCCAGGACTCCAGGATCATGACCTGAGCCGAAGGCAGTCGCTTAACCAGCTGAGCCACCCAGGCGCCCCTACTGTCCTCATTTTAAAATGAGGAACTAAGACCCCTGGAGAATAGGAAAACTGCCAAAGTTTACAGAGCCATAATTGGCAGAACCAGCATTTGAAGTGAGTCAGTTGAACTTTAGAACTGTGCTCTTAACCGCAACAATGTTTTTCTCACTCTGTAAAATATTAAATGTTCCTTGGTCAACACTAGAGTGCTTGAATTATCTAAAGAGGTTTTCAAAATAGCTATTAATCTCTTCTGCATAGAGTATGTAATGCATTTGGTTTTCAATAATACCTAGAAGCAAGGTTTGCTCTTGGCCTTGACAGGCACCCGGCAGAATTGTGAAGGAAGAAAGGGTGACATACTTCCCCCATGTGTTCAGCGACCCTCTTCCCGAGGGCTCTATAAATCCTCCTAAACCCTAGCTGTTTTAATATTAATATGCCCTTGCTCTTAAGCCATTATCAACCAATCTTTCTGGGTAAAACTTTAAAAACTATCCTAATACTTTTTGTTCCAATTATTTAATGTTCAATACAATTGTTCAAAAAATCAACCATTTTATGGAAGCAATCACTTTCTTCAAAATCCAGTTATCATGAATTTTAGTTTAGGCAAGGGGTTTAGGATAAAATAAATAAATGAAATGAACTTTATAGGCTCATTCTCTGCCTGACCTGCAGCGAATAGAGTTCCAGAGGGGAGGGAGAGGAATTCATATCATCCTTCTCACAATGAGGTATGAACATCCTCACTGTACAGTGATGGACTAGGTGTGAGTAAATGTGGGTGCTAAGAGCTACAAGATGAATACAGTACAGCTTCCAGAAACAACAATTTTACTACATGGTAATTACTTAAAATATTACTTTTCACTTTAAGAAGAGATATTATGAAATCAAAGGCAACGTTTACATGATTTTTATTTTTATTTTTTATTTTTCAAAGATTTTTTATTTATTTGACAGAGAGAGACACAGTGAGAGAGGGAACACAAGCAGGGGGAGTGGGAGAGGGAGAAGCAGGCTACCCACAGACCAGGGAGCCTGATGCGGGGCTCTATCCCAGGACCCTGGGACCATGACCTGAGCCGAAGGCAGATGCTTAATGACTGAGCCACCCAGGCGCCCCCATTTACATGATTTTTAAAGGATAAAACAGACTTGAGACAAATTTTATGTTTTCATCTTTTAAAGACTATATTCCAAATGCTTCCTTCCTTTCCCCAGGACAGAGTCAAGATTTCCTGAACTCAGGGTCTTTTGGAGAACAGGTTGAGCATTATTTGATCAGAAATATATAGGACATTGAGAAAAAAAGACATTCTTCAATTCATTGTATGATGGTTTCTTTTTGAGTTAACTCTGATTGCATAAAATATACTTGGATACTGACAGACTAATAGGAATTATCATCCTGTCTCTAAATTTAGTTAATATTATATTGAATTAGGTAGAACAAAAAACATCAATATTGGCCTCTGTGCGAATGGTTACATTTAGTAAGAGCTAAGACGCTTTAGAGTTAAAAGAAAAACTAACGATCGCTTAGTCCAAGTTTGCATCTTCCAAATTGGGTACAAGTAAGCTGAAATGACATGATTCAAGTTACGAGGTGCATATTATAGTTGTGAGCAAGTCAGTACTAGAATCCATGTCTCCTACTTCCCCTTTCATTCTCTCTCCAGTGTGTCATGAATTAAATTCTTGTGTTCTGATTAATTGAAAAGCTTTATGCACCCAAAAGCTGCATGCTTCATTCTTTCTTTTATAATCTTTGGCCTCCAAACAGAAAAGAGAGCAGCCAGGAAGAATAGCTGGTGTAGCAGAGGGTTGTCTACAAGGCCTCTTACTAATATAAACAACTCTAGTAGCAGTAGATAGAATAAGAACAGATTGGTTACCCTAGGATACAACAGTTATCAATCTTAATGAAAGATAATCGTGGGAGGGAGACTACAACTGGGAGAATCAGAAAAAAGCTTCCACCTCTGTCAGCTCTTGATTTGGCTTTGCTCTGGGTTCACCCTGTCTGTCTACAGAGACTTAGAGCAGTGACTTAATCTCTATACTTTGCCCATTGGTAAAATAAGGCACCTAGACTAGATATTATACTTGAATTTAATCAAAAGACCAAAGAGGCATGATGCATGATAATCTTTATGTTAGCTTCTACTTCTTTTTTTTAAAACGATTTATTTATTTATTTGAGAGGGGATGGGGAGGGGCAGAGGGAGAAGGAGATCTCAAGCAGACTTCTCACTGAGTGCAGAGCCCCACATGGGGCTCGATATCACAACCCTGAGATCATGAGCCTGAGATCTTGACCTGAGCCAAAATTAAGAGTCAGACATTTAACCAATTGAGCCACCCAGGTGCCCAGGCTTCTACTTCTTAACTTCTATAATGCTATAACCACAAATGGCTTCTTCTTTCTCTAAACATTAGATGTTAATCATGTTCTATTAGTTAAAGGTTAAAAAAAGAATTGGTTTGCACAATTATCTGAAATACTCTAAATATAAAAACAATACTCTAAATATAATATAAAACCTGCCTAAAAGCATGGATGGGTTTGGCAGGACTTCACTGGCCACCTAGTAGCCACTGCACAAATGGAAACAGATGGTCTCAAAGAATTAGATATGTTCTCATGTGTCAACCACTCCCACAAGACCATCCTCCAAATAGGGGTTTGTCTAATAACATTGTGAAGTCTGGGCATTATGAAAGAAGACATCTGAAAGCCAAAAGCATTCACTACTTAAAATGAAACATCTACAGTTATGGAATTTCAGGTATGCTGATAGTTGTCAGGAAAAATATTTTGGGGTAGCCATATTTGCTAATATCCTTTTCACACTATTGAGGTGAAAACCTTATCTGTTTATATACATGTGATGATTTGGCCAAAGGCCACAGCCCTACTTTATTTTTTACAAAGTAGGGCTACTTTTGTCATTACCAACAGGAGCAAGCAAACATAATTTTGATTGAGAACTGTTCATCTTTGGTTGGAGAAAAACCAACATATTCCAGAGGCATCATCCTATCATCTATGACTAGTTTAACATTTTTCTTCAGGGTGCTTTAGTTGTGTCAGATGGAGCTGGAAATACCAATCTTCCTGTGACTTGCATTCATTCACCTAACGAATTCACCTTCTCAACCAGGTTCCATGGTATAAATTCAGAATATACCAGACAAGGAATTAACCATTTAATCAATGAACCTATAACCAGATAATATGATTAATTAAATGAATATTTACTGAGTCCCAGCAATGTTGTATGTTCTGTATATGCTTAGCACTAGGAATACAATAACAAAAAATGCCAGTCCCTGTCTTCCTGTTGTTCCAAGACTGGTAAACACTCTGTTTTACCAGCTAGATATGTCTTTCTGCCCTAGGAATCTGGACCACATGAGTGGTGAGACTCTTCCTCTTCACTTCTTCCAGGAGTCAGAGTCAAAGCCAGCCTAAGGAAGAATCCCATCTGTTCTTACTTGCTTCTCTGGTTCTTATCATTCCAATAGAAGAAGGAAGAGACCAAAAAGGAGACCTTCTCCCTTAAAACCTAGAGCAAGGGTGTTAAACACTACCTCTTACCTTTACATTGTTTTATGTTCCTAATGTTAGGGGAGATCCCCAAGCAGAAAATAGTTCTATTCCCATCATACCACTTCATCTTCATGAGCTAGAAACCAGTAGAAAAGAAGTTGACCATAAGGAAGAACACAGTTTTTACATCCTATATTTATACTATTGTATTTTACATAATTTTGTTTCTTTTACCAAACTTTGACCACTGTTGTTAATTTATTTAGTTTGCTTCTGTCAAGTCCCAGCAAGGGAGGAGAGAGAAGAGAGGGAGAAGGGGAAGTAGCAGGAAGAACAGTGGCCCATCAGAGGAACCTGGAGCCTCCTTCCAACTAAAGCTAGTCCACGTGGACCACATTGTGTAGTATGCTCTGGAGGCAGCCTAAAAAAAAAAACAAAAAAACACACATATCCAGCTTAAGGAAAGATTCCAGGAAAGTGATGAAGATGATTCCCTTCCTGTTGTATTCTAGACAGCATATTATTCATGCTGTCGCTGGCACTGAAGGATAAATTAGACTGTCTGAATATTCTCAGCAGAACAGAAGCAATAATAGCAAACTGAGTTATACAACGTTCTGAACGAAATGCAATAAGGCATGTAATAGGCCAAATAAACTCCAAAGTTAAGCTTAAGGAAAAGCCCTCTGCTCTTAGTTATGTGTTTGCATGGTAAAACCTACTTTCTATTCTGGAATAAAGACAAAGTGAGAACAGCTATGACATTACTAATCACCTACATCAGAGTAAGCTCCATCACATGGACAATTTGTATTGAATAAGATGGTTTAAGGGAGGATTAAAATAAATTATGGCAGGAAACATGTAGTTGGCTGATGAATTCATCATGATCACTATCTTCTTAATTAATATTTGTTAAACAAAGAAATAATTATACTGTTGAGATTCTCTGAGTGTCAACTAAATAGTGTACAGCTATGGATCAGTAGTCATTTAGGTAAATAAATAAGGTTGTCCTATTGAGAATCTCAGTTTTCTTCATTCTCAAGCAAAATATGGCTAATATGAAAGTTGATCATCAAGATATTCTCATTAATTCTAAGTTGTTTTTTTTACATTTTGGTTATTACTTTAATTCAAGTTCCAGTTGTTACATTATAAAAAGGGTTTGTTTGGCTTATGTGTGTTTATAATACTGCATTAAACTCTCATTAAAACTATATTCTCAATTCATTTTACACATAAAGTTCTGTACTTCATGATCACGTCAACCCAAAATTCTTAATAGTTATTCTCAAGAAACAAACAAAAAAATCCCATAAAAACCTAAATCAAAATGAAAAGCCATGTTTTATGGTCACCAACATGTGATCACTGAAACTTTCTTTCCTCTCTAATGGAAATATCCCAACAGGATGCAGAAGGTGATTTTGTGTGGCAGCTTTTGGTAGCAGGCATAACAACACAGAGGACCATCAGGAGTCAGAGGAAAAGGAACAGGGCAAGGAGAGAAAAGTTGATTAGTAAATTCATTTTCAACGTACAATTCACATGCTATTCAAGTAAAGTTTTGCTGAGGAAGACAAAACCCTATAAGATTTCATGGAAATTCTGATGGAAACATTTAACGGAGGTGTATGTAGAAGCAGGTTTGGAACAGCTTGGTGACCAATAAAAAGCTGTCTCATTATTCAGACATGACATCAGTGAGTAGCAGAAAATGGTGGACATTTTGAAAAATGCATAGAGTTAGAAGCATTTCGGAGAGAACAGTAGAATCATAATAAACAGAAAAGAAAATGGTATCTTCATGTATAAAACCCAGTTGCAGACCTGAATCTTCAACTGGGCAAGCACCTCAAACTCACCATATTCCTCAAATGAATATAGAGTCTACCCCCCAAAACTGCTTTCTCTCATAAATTACCTATCTCAATAAACCGAGTTACTGTCGTCCCTGTTGCCTGGCCCAGAGGTTGTCCACATCCTCACCCTCCCTCTCTTTACATCCAAGCAATCACCAAATCTTAGAAAAGGAACTATTCTCCCAAATCTTTAGATTCTGCACATTTGCCTTTACCCCCACTACCTCTATCCAAATAAAACCATCATCTCTCTTCTGGATTCTTACAGTGATTTCCCTTTCTGGTTTCTCTTTTTCTGCTCTTGTCCCCTTCCACTAATCCACTGAATGCACTATAGCCAGAGTGATCTTTCTGAAATGCAAATAGGATCCTGCCAGTGACCTACTTGAAACCCAGTGTTTTCTGAATTAAATGAAATCTTCCTGTTAGACCCTTCCTCACATGGCCACACCTCCCTCTCTAGATTCATCTCTCAGCATCCTCACACCTACACCACACTCCATGCACACTTACAAGGTTTCCAGGTGTTTGAATGTGCTGTGAGCTTTATTTCACTACTGACAATTGACAGCATTGAATCTGTATCTCTAATAGTTTAATAGTTTGTAATCTAAAATATTATTTTTTATATTCTATCAGAAACTGGTCAAATTGGGTGGAAAAACCCTGATGTAGGCCTGATGATAAATCTTTTCTTTTTCCTATGACGAGGCCAATTTGTTTAAATTTTATACGTAATTTGCATTTGAGCCTGTAGCCTATTTGGGCCTCACTGTGGAATTAATAAATTCAAAGAATCGCAGGATGTGAATCAAAAATAAAAGTAATTTCCATCTTTATTTTCTTCTTTCAGAGGACACAGGAGACTCAGTTAATGACCACTAATTCTACCCATTTTCTCCCTCCCATCACCAAAAACCTACCTAGTATTCTCTCACCTCCATAGCCCCTGTCTAAGCTCTGCACTATGTCCATAAACCTGGCTTCTCTGGGCTTCTTTTAATTTCTCTTGTCTCACCCATTATCTTGATTCTTTAAAAACGCATGCCCAAGAATTTGATGGAGCAAGCACATGGGATAGAAGTAGGGAAATTGTGCAGTTCCATACATCAAGGACTTTTCTCCACTGTACATTTATAGCTTTGCTTCTATTACATAAGTTTCACAACATTTCAGTGGTGCAATTACAAGGATTCACATGAGGAACACATCAAGAAGCAGTCTAAATGTCAATGAAGCATAAGGGGAACTGATTGAAACTTTGCCTTGCTAAAAAAAAATGTGAACAACTACGTGGAAGAAGGAGTCGACAAATACAAAAGTGTGGCACCCAGGTGAAAAGAAATTAGAAAGGAGATTCAAGCTCTGAGTGAGCAGAGGCCTGTCGTAATGCTAAGGGAAACAGCAAGCATTTCTATTCTCAAACTTTTTTTTTTTCCTTCCCTTAGCTTAAAAATATGCCTGCCCATTGCATTGTAGCAGATATGATAGGTAGACTAACTCAATATCCGTTCCAGCCTCCTTCTTGTATGTCTTCCTGCACTGCAGAAGCTAGGAAACGAAAACCTACATTTCCTAGATGCCCTTGTAGCTAAATTTCAGGATGTGATTTAGGTTCTGTCAATCAGACACTTTCAGATGAAGCTTGAATGTGGAGGAGAGGACCAGTATAGGTATCATAGCATTATTTTTTTTTAAACCTAATCTGGCTACATTGTACATTCCCAGTGTCCGTTATACTCCTTTTGCTCCCACTTTTATGCCTTTTTTTATTTATGTACCTTTGAAGCCATCTTAAGAACTTTGTAGAGCAACCAATACTGAACTTACACTTATGTAGAATTTTGAACATCTTTTTTGTTCAATAACATTAAAAAGCTGTCTTCTATAGATTATAAAAATGTTTTTAGTTTTTTAAATCGTGGCTAATCTGTCATTGTTTTAATTTTTATCTATGTAGTTCTCGGAGATGCTGAATATTTTTATATGTATTTTAGCTATTTATAGACCTTTGTTAGAAAATTACAATTTATTTTTTATGATCATTTATTTATTAGAACTTTATATTTTTAAAGCACATCATCAGTATTTGGGGGATATTAGCTATTGCTTTATTTATTGCATATATCTACTCAACTTATTTTTCAGCTTTTAATAGTGTCTGTTTTTTTAAACTAATACTCAAAGGAGTATAGCCAGGGCAATAGGGAAAGGCTCCTTGTTAAATCCAACAATAAAAACACATAAAGCAAAACTGCTCAACACTTTATGTTACTTAGAATATGTCTTCATTGAAAGATAGAATGAACATTGAAAAGGGTAAACTCAAGCCTAAAACAGATGAGGAAGAAAACTTAAAACACATATAGTATTTCTGGATGAACACAATTTTCCCAACTATTAAAAGTGAGTTTGATGCTCCTCCCCTAGTAGTTCACAGTGAGATCCTTTGAGCACACAGCAAGATGGTGGCTGCCTACAACCTGAAGGGATAGCTCTCATCAGACACCAACCCTGTGGACACCTTGATCTTGGATTTCCAGCCTCCAAAACTGTGAAAAAATACATTTGTTGTTTAAGCCAAAATAAATAAAAATAAATAAGTAAATGTGATTTTGATACTATATCCTAAAAAATCCTAGCCTTGTTAACTAAACAGATGATTAGATCTTATAAATGATTTAAGAAGAGTGATCTACAAGAACCATGACAGTTTTGAATTAGTATATTTTCTTTTCAACTCAGAAAACAAACTAGCAGATCAGGAAATTCCACCTTATTGGGTTTCAGCTGAATATCTGGCAAATCTCTCATATATCATTGTTGTTAGAAAAAATAAGTATGGACTGCTGGGAAAATTCATACCTGGCTGAACAATGTTTCCGATAGAACTTAGATCGTTCAGTTCAGAAAAATTTCTTAAAGTGGCAAGCATCAATTTTTTTTTGGTTTGAACATAAAAAGGAATATAGAAAACAATTTTGAGTATCCACTCTATATTTATTCACATATATTATTTACATATTTTACTGTGCTAAAATTATGTTGATTATAAAACCTACACAGAAGGTGAAATTGACAAGAATAAGATAAAGATTAAGCAAAATAACATCTGATTCATGAACATCCAAAAATTGCTCTAAATAAAAAAATATGTTATGAATAACATTTGGAATGCTTCCTTTTTAAATGTCCTACCATCTGTGATGCTTTCACTTAATTATTAAGTTAAATCCCAAGGCACAAGGTACATTTATTGCTGTGTTTACCTTTCTTGCCAAATCTGTTTAGATTCTCATGGTATGTGCAATGTGCTTGATTATGAGGTTATACTAGATGGACAGTATCAGCTCTACTATTTAATTCTTTGTTTACATTGCAAAATATATTATTTTTATTTACACTTTCTTAACAGAAATCTTTTAATCTACTTGTGCATTTAAATAACCAGGAAATTGGGGCACCTGGGTGGCTCAGTCGGTTAAGTGTCTGCCTTCAGCTCAGGTTATGATCCCAGGGTCCTGGGATTGAGTCCCACATCAGGCTCCCTGCTCAGCGGGGAGCTGGCTTCTCCCTCTCGCTCTGCCTGCCGCTCCCCCTGCTTGTGCTCTCTCTCTGGGTCAAATAAGTAAATAAAATCTTTAAAAATAAATAAATAGATAATTAACCAGGAAATTCACTTACAACACACAAACTACAGTATACCAAATATGAGCAAACTCTTTAGGTTGTATTCATCAAACCTCTGTTAAAGAGCTCTCATTTCTTTTACATTAAAATCTAGTTGGATTATGAATCAACTAATATTAGAAATATTAGTAAAAATTGGTTTTATGTAATTGTATAGATAAAATATGTAAAAGTAAAAGTCATCTAATATTATCTTCTCCTTCCCAATGGTTCAGATCAACTTGTGAAATCCCTGGGATGAGAACACCTTGCTTTATATACCATCATTTTTCATATTACTGACTTAGCTGAAAGCATGTGAAGTATGATTAGTAAACTTATAGATGACACAAAATAGGAGGAGCAATTAAGATTCTAGATGAAGTCTTAATTAAATCCAAAACAATATCTCTCAAGAGTAGGAATGGGATTGAGAATGGGAGGGTTCAGGTGGAATCTGCCAGTGACTAGTGTTTCAGTCTTCATGATGTTGAATATGGATAAGGGGAATAAAAATCTCAGAAAGGGATTTATCTGGGATGTTGAATGACAGTTCAAAAGGCAAGTATCTAGAGCAATAGATGATTTTTATTGATATTGAGATATTGAGAATTTAGGAAGTAGATACTGTTGTATTGTCCATTTAAAGAGATCATGTTTGTATCACTATACAAGTAGGAACACATTGGTTTTGCACCTTGAAATATATTTACTTATGGTTATTGTGAGCCTTACAATGCAATAAAATTGCCTTGAGGTATATCAGGTCCCAGCTATGTACATGAGCTTTCTTTCTCTAGGTACAACTTCACTTGATTCTTTCTAAAGACCTACATAGTAATTAAAAGAAGTGAAGATGCAGGGGTGGCCATGTGGCTCAGTTGGTTAGGCATCTGACTCTTGGTTTCCACTGGGGTCATGATCTCAGGGTTGGGAGATCAAGCCCCATGTAGGACCAACCCCATGTAGGGCCCCATGCTGGGTGTGGAGCTGCATAGGGTTCTCTCTCTGTCTCCCTCTTCCCCTCCCTGAAATGTGTGCATGAGCGCTTTTGAAAGGAAGGAAGGAAGGAAGGAAGGAAGGAAGGAAGGAAGGAAGGAAGGAAGGAAGGAAGGAAGGAAGGAAGGAAGGAAGGAGGGAAGGAAGGAAGGAAAGAAGGGGAAGAAAGAGCTGAAGATGTTAATGCTGGAATTTTTTTTTTTTTTTATAGAAAATACAAAATGGTCTTAAGATATACAAAATCTGTAGAACAGAAAGGGATTATGCATAACTGGGAAATTTCCAGAGGGTAGAACTGAAACCAATGAGTAGAAAGTATTCTTTAATTAAATATTAAAAAAAAAAAAAGTTTTCCTAATATTTACTGAGTTACCCAAAAAAGTAATGCTCTGTCCTCTGAGGTACAGATAAATGTTTAAGCAGAAAGAATGGTCACTTGATCACAGAATTTATATAACAATTTACTCTATAGTACATGGAAAAAATCACACTCATCTTTAAGGGATTTACCTGCTGTAAGATTCTGTGACTCTTCAAACCAATTTATACTTGAGAATAACTTTGTTTAGTCTTCTTTTTTAATTTTTTTAAAAGATTTTATTTATTTGACAGAGAGAGAGAGCACAAGCATGGGGAGTGGCAGGCAGAGAGAGAGGGAGAAGCAGGCTCCCCGCTGAGCAGGGAGCCCGATGTGGGACTCGATCCCAGGACCCTCCAATCATGACTTGAGCCGAAGGCAGTCGCTTAATGGACTGAGTCACCGAGGCACCCTTGTGTAGTCTTCTGAAAGTCTTCATTACTTGTTATATATTTAAAAGATACACAAAAAGAATTCTGAAGTTATATTACCATATACATTAATTAAATCTTTTATTCAATACCATGTAAACAATTTAAAACAAAATTTAAAAAAAAAATTATTTATTTATTTGAGAGAGAGAGAACACAGGAGCAGGGGAAGGGGCAGAGGGAGAGACAGAGAATCCTCAAACAGACTCCCCACTGAGCACAGTGCCAGATGCGGGGCTCCATCCCAGGACCGCTGAGATCATGACCTGAGCTGAAGGCAGACGCTTAACTGCCTGAGCCACCCAGGCACCCCAAAACAATTTTTTTATTTTGCTGGTTCAAAAACTACATTCTGCCTGCCAACTGAAAAAATCCCCATGAATTTATTTATTGTATCCATTTTATTTTAGGGGGAGGGGTATTATGTTCAAGTGAAATAAACTTAAGTAAAATAATATGAAAATTAAGTATTTGTAGAGTTGGCTGTTTGATATTAAATATGCTTTAGCAAGAAGAGTCAAAAATTACTTATTCTTTGTTATCTCAAAGCATAACTAGAACCAAAAATAAGATTTTTTATTTATGTGCTTGTGTGTCTATCTCACTATCTCTATATAACTTGGAAACAAAATTTAATTAATTTCACTAAAAACATCACTATTGTAGGTAATACCATTGTATAATATATATTCCAAAGTTATATAACTATACTCTTAAATCAGAAATACATAAGGAATTTTTAAAGAAAAGGTATATTTTCTTGAATAGATATTTTAGATAGATTGTTTTATCTCCTGTATCTAATTCTTGAACTGTGACCATTAATAAGTTCCACACATGGGTTAAATAGAGTATTAGTAAATATTTGCTGATTACAAAGAACATAGTAGATATGCCTCAGAATAGGGACTCACTTACGGTTCTATTCACATGTAGAATCAATCTATATTATCAGTACAAACAAGATCTTAAAAAACAATCTAATGGGCTTGGGGCACCTGAGTGGTTCAGTCAGTTAAGCATCCGACTCTTGATTTCAGCTCAGGTTGTGATCTCAGTCGTGAGACTGAGCCCCAAGTCTAGGGCTCTGTGTTCAACAGGGAGTCTGCCTTCCCCCTCTCCCTTTCCTCCCCCACCCCCCCATAAAATAAATTAAAAAATCTTTAAAAAGTATCTAATGGGCTTTGAGTTCTGATATATGAAAATTAGCTAAGAATTCCATTTCAACCCATTGCATGTAATTATACATTAAATTTTTATTAGTATTCAGAAAACAACTTCCCATTAAAAGAAAACAAAAGGTATCTTTTAAAAAATGTCCTGGGGTACCTGGGTGGCTCAGTCGGTTAAGCGGCCAACTCTTGGTTTCAGCTCAGGTCATGATCTCAGGGTCCTGGGATGGGCTCTGCACTCAGCAAGGAGTCTGCCTGAGATTCTCTCCTTCCCTCTGCCTCTGCCCCTCCCCCCAACTTGTGCTCTCAAAAATAAATAAGTAAATAAATCTTAAAAATAATAAAAAAATAAAAAATATCCTGAACACCAAAGAGACCACAATGCTAAGTAGAAAGTTTCTATTTCAGTGAAAATCTACAAAGTATACATTAAATTTATAATTGTTGAAGAAGAGGATTAACATTTGGTTTTTATCAAACTTTTTTTCCTCCTGAGAGTTAATGCCTGGGTAATCTGAAGAAGACTTTACCTCAGCCAAATTCTTCAGAATCTGCTTTTTTCAACTCACAAAATGACCTTTAAAAAGTAATTTATTAATGTATATATAGTTTAGTGCCCTCTACTAAATTCTATTTTCTGCTGAATATAGGAATGTAGCCTAACCCCTCAAGATAATCATCATTGGAATCAATTATTAATGACACCACTGAAAAGTTAAAGCTTTTGGTATATTCACTCCTATTCACTCTAGATACAGAGCAAGTTTTTTCAATAGCAGAGCATTATTTTTGTTTGATGATGTTGTTTGCTTGACTACTCTCAGCTTTCTTTCTCCTACTGAAATAGTTATATTACATATTTGACCCCAAAGCTTTCTTATTTTGTCACTTTTTTTTCAAATCGGAAAAAAATGAAACTCAATAATTAAATTTGACAGATTTACATTGGCAATTTTCTACTTAATCATAGTAACAACTTTTGTCTTCACTTTTTATTTTTTATGTCATTAATGATCAAATTCATTAATATACCATGACAGTCATTAATTTACCAGTCCATAGTACTTTGCTAAATAACTTGTTATGCTATTAGTAAATGTTATCTTACACAAGAAAAATCTATTTGGACTTATCACATTTATCTTTAGGAAAATGAGGTATTAGATCTAGGAAGGCTGACCAAAAGGAAAAACAAAAACAAAAACAAAACAAAAAAAGCCCACCTGCCCCCCCCACCTCTCTCCACCAATAAAAGCCTTCACATACAGATTAAAATAAAAACCTTTAATCTAAGTTCAGAGTGATACTTTAGATTCTAATTAACTTCTTTTTTTTTAATGAAAAAGATAAAATGAAGCTATGTGTTTGTGGGAAAAAATATGAATACATTTAATGTTAAAAATTATATCCAGTTCATGCAATGCTTTTGCTGGAGACAGTAAGTATTACCTCTCTCTTCAAGATGAGACGGGAAAAAAAAAAATCAAGATCTAAAGAGTTAGACCGTTTTTCTTACAAATACAGGGGAATTGTTGCCTTTAAGGCTGCAACTGACACTGGAATTTTTAGTAAGCCCTAATCAATCATAACTCTTGAAAGCAGCTATTAGGAAAGTCATACTGTGTGACATGAACTTTCCAAAAACCAGCCCTGACAGCAGCTCTCTCTAAGGGCACTCATTTTCTTCCTCTTTGCTTGAAAAAAAGAGAGAGAGAGAGAGAGAGAGAGAAGAGAAAAAATGTGAATTCTTTCAAGTTCCAAAAATGGTACTTTTACCTATTAAATAATTTGAATATACAGAATCAATATTTTACACATAAGAACATTTGCAAACTGATTTAATGCACTCAATACAGACACAAGATAAAGACAGGGAAACATTTACAGATGAAGAGTAATTAGCATGACTCTTTCTCTTAAAGAAATCCACCCAGACTAATTTTAGCTTTAAATGTATGTCAATAAATGAAGTTTCACAGAATCATGTATCAGCTCACTGATATGGGATCCATTTAAAGATGACTTTGATTAGGATGGGTACAGAGAATGCTTATGCTCTTTTTATTTCTATTCATTAATCAAGAAAGATAATCATACTACTTACATACATTTACTAAATGGGGATGGTTCAGCACATGTGTTTATGTGTGATAATAAATCTCCCTCTGGAAAGGAAAGAAAACCAAATTCAAGCAGGCCATCTTTATAAATAAACAAATGGCTCAGTAAATTTGTCCATAAATAGTAAATCTCAAAAACAGGAGACATTTTTCTTTTAGCAATTGTATTAAGGTGACCAATAGTTCGTTTTGTGAATTCTTTCTTTTTCCCTCCATCCCTCTTTGTTCTGCCTGTTCACATATACAACTGAGGCAGGAGGAAGAAAGACGGAATACTGTTGAAGGGAATCAGAATATGCCATTCCAAAATGTGCCACTTTGACATAAGGATTACTTTGAGCTGAAGGCAACTGAGAAACACCAGACACAGGAGGAGTGCGCTGTTCTTCCCCTTTCTGACTAAAAGCAGGGCATACATTTCCCTTTGTAAGGGTGATGTAAATTTCTATTTGTAAAGTTGTCCCCCTCTCAGTACCAGGAGGAACACAATAACTCTGGAGAGGACCTTTATTTCCAGGAACAACTTGAGTCTGCATGACAGACCTTACTAAACAACCCTATCTACCATACATTAGCTGTTAACCCTCCACAATTTATTACCTCAAGGAGCCCGAACTCGCTTTTCCTTTGTCTAGTCACTTTTCCACTATTACTGCCTTTTGTCAAAATGGTATAAAAGCCCCCAAATCTAACTGCTTCTTTGGGTTTTCACTTCTTTGCTTTAAAGCCCCTGGGAAGGTAAAAACAGTTTAAAAACGTATATGCCTATTCTTCTGCTAATCTGCCTTTTTCCAGTTTAATTTGCAGGCTCCAGAAAAGAAACTTAAGAGGCTATTGTAAAAGTTTTTTCCTCCCCTGCACTATTATTGTTTATCTAAGGGGTGACATGATACTGATGTCATGACAAGATGAAAACATGTTCAGCTTTCTATATGTAAACAATGCAACTGGCATACTTTCAGTGCAAAAACTTTTTTTAGTTTAGATTTAGAAATTTTAATAAAAAGGATATTTTGACTCATGGAACCATCAAATCATTTCCTTTTATGTTCACTAACAACAGAAATGTCTCAATTAGCATCAAGGGTATAATTAAGATAGATAAAAATCAGAGCCTAAATTTAGTTGATATATTTCCAAATCATTTTTATATCTTTGTTGAGCCTATATTAGGTTGACTTTTTAAATAAAATGCTGACCAACAGATAACTATATAATAGAGCCTCAAAGAGAAATTTTCACCTACCTAAATATTTGAAGAGAAATTGGTATTATTTTCATAATAATATATAGATATATGAATTATGTTCTATTTATATATATATATAAACATGAAATTGCATATATATATATGAATGTATGCAACTTATACATAGGTTTATATTTGAATGACAGATAATTCAATTCAAATATATGTACTAGATATAATATGTAATATATATTACATGGATGGATATATATATCTTTATAACATATGATATATAATTAATATACAGAATTATAATATATATAACATGATTCCTGTCTGTCAGTGTTTTAATCATCATGCAACATAAGCAGAACTAAATAGGTAACCAAATAAATTGTCTGATGTTGAGTAAATGTGATTAAGGTGTGTTTTTAAACTGAACAGTTTAAAATGCAACCATTCTGCCAAAATTTGAAGGGAAAGAGATAACATTAAATCTGGGACTAAGAGAGAAGGAGACGTTCTACATCACTAAAAACACAATCTTGAAAATCAAATATTTGCATCAATGAGAAAAAAAACAAGTTCCTAATTCTACAGGAAATTTCTTACTAGCAAATCACCGCTCTAGGAGCGTTTCAGCAATGGTGTTTAAACAGTGATAATTATCCTGACCTGGTTTATCTTCTAGGATGATTTTTAAAACCATTTCTACATTTTTAGGATTTGTAGGGGAGCAATTTTGATATATGGGTATAGTTAATGCTAAAATGTTTTTTTATCTCAGTGGAAAATTATTAGGATCTAAAGCTCTATAGGAAGGATTGCAGAGAGGTGTCCTGATTTCACTGGACTTGGAGTTCTCCTAATACATGATACAACTTATTGTCTAAGGAATGGTGCACAGGTTATGACACATTCCTAAGCTTGAAAAAACAGAAATTATCTCCAGTGATCTATATAATTAAAACTTTGGCCAATCTTTGCATCAGTGTCAAAAATTCATTTTTGCTGTCCCAGAATATCTTTTCTTATAGAGGGTCATTGTCTTTACAGGAAAATTATACACAATGAAGATATCATTTCTCTTATATTTGATGAATTAATTGTAATTCTCCTTCAATTTTATTGGGTAATATAGCAGAGTATTAGTTGATGAGATTATTAAAACAAATACCACATCAAATTCTTTTATACCATTACAGTTTAAATTATAGTTGCTTGAAGCCCTAGAATTCTACTATGCATGTAAAATCAGAATCTATTCTCAATTCTTTGTATCAGTACAAGAGGGCACAATGAGGCTAACCACAGAAAGTGAATTTTATGATTATCTTTGAAATATACCTTTTAAAAAATCGATAACTGGTGAGTCCACAGCTGCTTAGAGATACTTTCCCTCATTTGTCACTCTAGCTCATTCTCCTCTTGAAGTCCAACATGCTTGGAAAAGGCAAGTCACCCCTCCCTACACACAGGGCTTCAATTCACAGTTTTTCCTGTAGAGAAGAGGTAGCTAAATACAGGCTTTCTTGTGCGGTGCTTACTGTCAAGCATCACAGGTACCCGGAGGCACACCAACATAGCAACAAAGGAATCAAATAAGTAGAATAATTGTTAATTTGAAAGGAATGTTCGCTCGGTTTGAAATAGAAAACCTATACAAGAGTTGGGGCTTATTTTTTGGCTTTTCATTTTTATGTTTTTTCAATATTTTAAGTGAGAAAGAGCTTAAAATCTCAAAATGCAGTTGTATGTATTGATAATGAGGAAGGCAAAGTTTTGTCACAGAGTATGAGATAGCACCTGGACACAGCAGGGCCGGCCGGGGCTCTCATGAGCTCCAGCTTACTTGTCTCTCTGCTTCAGACCAGTCCCAAGTCCCCAAGTCTGTGTTTACCTGGGAAATCAAGGGCTCCATCTGCATGATCTCTAAGAGAATCTCTAGCTCTAACAGGTCCATGATTAACTTACTGGAAGGATCTTATCTAAAAATAACCAGCATTACTCAGATCTGGATTAAAGGTTCATAATTAAAACTCCAGTTTTTATATCAATGGGACAACCGAATTACTGAGGCACCTTACTGCTTTTCTTTTTTTCTGAAACGTTATTGTAGTCTCTCATTTACGGCGTAACAGTTTTCATTACACTCATCCAAACGGATTGTGAACTAGATAAATTATGCACATTATATAAAGTATAAAAGTTGACTATTTTAAGTGAGACTCACAGATGGTCAAAGTGATTGTCAGAACATCTTACTGCAGTTAACCAAATGATTTTTCTCCAAATGCTGATGTGATTAAGCTAAATTTTGCACTAAATGTGCATTATAAAAACAAGCATTCTATTTCTAGAAATGCGTTCTACTTTTAAAAAAATCTGCAGGCCAGGGTCCAACTACTGTTATTTATGTGAAATAATTAAAAGCTACACTTTTTTTTTCAAATAACACAATACAAAGTCTACAAGGTTTTGCCCGTTTTTTGTAACTATATTTATATAACTACGTAAATAACAATGCTTAACGATGCAGTATTTTTATACAGATGTCTTCTTTGACTCTTCCTTTTGTAATAATATACTAGAAACTAGTTTCTTTTTTCTTTCGTTAGTAAAAGTTTTACACAATTGTGTAGGAACAGTTTGCCCTGGATATACTAAAATTTGACAAATAGGATTCAAATGGATTTTTCCCATCTGAATAGAGGAATCCTCACAATCAAAGAAAGAGCAACATAATAGGGTTCCTTCAGCAAAGTTCAGCTCAGTTTAAGATAATCATATCAATATGTTACAAATTGAATACTCTTCCTGCTTCAGTGAAAAAAACCACAAAATATATAAAGGCCTCAGTGCTGATGACATTTTGGTTTAAATTATTTTCTTTTGTAGACCATGTGTGTTCCTTCTCTTGACAGAATACAGATCGCATGAAGGCAATTATGTCTTTATATTTGCCCTCTTTCGGGTTAGTGGTATAATTATAAGAGTTTGCACAGCTAAGTTGGTAGGTGGTATATTTATTTAATTGTTTACTACTTGATTGGGAGCCAGCTTTAGCAGAACAAAAGCCTGAGATGCGTGCACAGTCAGATCCATCCTAATTTATGGCTGGTGGGATTTGCTGCAGTCAAATGATCTGGCAGAACCATGCCACAGTGACCCAGGAGTGCCCAGCTCTCGACATATGCCTCAGTCGCATTACCCAGTCATAACAAACAAAACTCACCATTTCATGGACCTCTCAGTGTTTGTTTACCACAGGCACAATTGAATTATTCTAGTCACCATATGTGTGTATAAATCTCAAGAATGTAACTTAATTATGCTAAATCAAATGTCAAGTGTATATGATGCTATTTCTGTTAAATTAACTTAGGTAGTACCTAGAGCGTATATGTGAATAAGAACTTTTTAAGACAGCACTTTAGACTATGGCAAACGTCATGCAATGTTGATTTCTTTGTCTTTTTTCTCCCTTTGGCAAATTTATTCATAAAACTTGTGAGGTTTCCCCTCTCGTCTTTAGATTCTTTAGGTATGTACACATTTATTGAGCTTCTCTCTGGGACCCAGACCTGTGGTAGGTATTAAGGGTGCTATAATAATAACCCAACAGACGATTATGCCATTACTGGGCCAAGAGTGAGGGACGGTGTTGTAGCCTCAGTAGGTGATCAATAAATATTTGTATCTATCTATGGATCGATCGATCAACAAATATTTGGTGAATGAATGAATTCACTCAATGCACATTGCCAGTTTTACATGGTCATGTGGTGAATGATTTTCTCCTGGAACATAAGCTCAACTTTAAGGTTTAATTCAGTGCGATAAGCAGCTACAATGACAGTTAGCTACGAGAGCCCTTAAATTAGATTATTGTGATGGCTTGATAAAATCCAATACTTTAAAATGAGTAAAAGGGGTTCACAAATAAAAAAGCAGGTGAAATTTTGAGGTTAATATAAAATATCCTGAAACTTGAAAAAGCTTTTTTTTTTTTTAAGTCTGATTAGGATTTGAACACAGGAGGTCTTTGGGGCTGATTCCGCAGACACACGTAAATTTCAGGCTGTAAAGAACTGTTTTTTGTTCATAATGGAGGATTTGGATTATTGCCTTGTGGTTGGTAAAAGCTGTCTTATTAATGAAGGATAGTAATGACTGGTTTCCATTTAGAATGTTTTTAATAAACTGTCCACACTTGTAAAAAATAGCTACCTCAGTCATTTGGTTAGCTCACTTTGTGTGTTGGTTTTATATAGGAACATTCAAGTGTATCTTCACAGCTAATGAGAGGAAACACATGCCACAGAAAACTAGATCAACTGAGGCCCGCATCATTTTAGGAGAAGAAAACTGAACATAGTCAAATATCATTCCTTCCCTGCCAGGGCCTGATTATTTTTTGGACCTTCTCCCCCAGACATGTGAAAAGTAGAAGCACCTGGTACTAACATCCTGGAAACAAGAATGCATTGGAAATTCCAACCCGAACAGGAAGTCAAAATGTTCACCTTTCCTCTACTCAACTGTTTTTTCTTGTATAAGACTTTCCTCCTTGAAATGCAGCATGCCACACAGCATCTATGTCCAGTGCAAGCTGTCCTGAGTTTCTGCCCTCCTCACGTGTACTGTGTGGATCTTTCTGGCTGTGATGTCCCCAGGGCGCTCGCACTTCTGTTCTTTTTCTCACCATCTGTAACCTACACCCCGATCATCCTGCAGCCGAAAGACTGGAGCTCCGTGAGCCCTCCTTCCTATCAACATGAATTCCCTATGATCAATTCAAATCTCAGCTAGAGCGATGCTTTCTCCTTAATTTCTCAGCTGTCTCTCTTTCCTAAAAATGTTTATGGATGTATAACACGTACACAAAAGTGCACAAATCATAAGTATGCAGCTCTACTTATTTTCTCAAAGCAAACACACTCTAGTAAACCTACCATATATAAAAATGGAGCATCAGTAGCTATGCTATCCTCTCCCTCAACCTCTAGCCACTCCAATGGCTGTATTGGTATCCAGTTGTAGTGGTTTTAATTTAATTTAATTCTCCTGATGACTAATTTGATGAAGGATATGATGTGTAGTGTCCTTCTTCCTCTAAGTCTCTCTCTCTCTCTCTCTCTCTCTCTCTCTCTCGCCTGTTTCTTGTTGAGTGGTCTGATTTTGACTAACTATAAAATTTTAGAGTTCTTCTATGTATTCCGGATAGGAGAACTGTAACATTTGTTGCAAATATCTCCTCCTACCCTGTTGCTTGCTTTTTCATTCATTTAATATTGTCTTTTGACAAACAGAAGTTTTTAATTTAGTCACCATTTTTTTCTTCCTTTCTGGTTCATGCTTTTTTGGGCCCCCTTTAGGAAAATTTTGACAGCTCAAAAGGTAAAGGTAAACAATATATTCTTTTCTATTTGGTACATCACCAATAATGTCATCCAAATATAATGACTGTTTTATTCTTCCTTTCAAATTCTTAGGACTTCTTTTTTTGTCACTCTTCCAGTCTGTCAAATAGAAGAAGTAATAATGGATGTGATTGCTTCACTGTTGATGTCAGAATAAAAGTTTTCACCATTTCACCACTAAGTATGAAGTTTGCTAAAAGAGTCTTTATAAAAACTATTTATCCTTCGTTTTATTACTTGTTTACTATGATTTTTGTTATAAATGGTTAAGTTGTATCAAACGATAGTTATGCATATATGATATAAACATGACTTTTCTCCCTTTTGAATGAATTACATTGATCAATTTATAAATCTTCATCCAAGCTTGTATGTCGGATTAAAACCCATTGATTTTTTTTCCTAATTTATTCATGAGAAAGATTGGCTTAGGAGAATTGTGAAGTCTCTTATTGGTGTTATCTTCCACCAGAGAAGGTTTCCCTTATTCACTCATAGGAAATTAGAGTGGGAACTGGCCACTTTAATCCAATAACAAACAGAGCAGAGTCAAGTATAAGGGTTTGAGTTTTTATAAGACTTGGTGTCTTTTGAGTTGTCTTCTTTCCCAAGTTGTAGCTCTGTAGTCCCCAGAGCAGAGCAAACCTCCCCAACAGTATCTTCAGAAAAGTGACAAGATCCCAGAGAAAAAATAAGTATGTTCAGAAAGTCTTAAAAAGATTCATATGTGTAAAATGTATCATGAAAATGGCAGAGAATTAGTGGTCCTAAGGATGTCTTTTCTTATTAATAATCATTTTAAAGAATATGTTTGTTCTTAGAAACTTTGTAATTTCTTCAGGTTTGCAATTATGATAGTCACCCATATGTTTCTCCGTCATAAATGGTAGAAGGCAAACCTTTACAAATCTGGGGAAAAAAGCTTCATTTGCAGGTAGGTTAGGGACATAAAGAAGGAGAAGATGAGAAGGAAAGGTTCTCTTCCTATAGCCAGTCAGTATCCACAGATGGTGTATTCATTAGGGGCCTAAGGTTTGCTCCCAAAGGGGAAAGGTCTGACCTGGCCTCAGAAGGGAGCTGAGACTCAGCAGCCCTCCAGATTTGAGACTCATCCTCAGGGCATGATCCCCACCAAGGAAGCCACACCTTTGAAATGTAGAGTGACATTTCCTCTTGAGAGATTATAATGACAACTTTTCTATGTGCACCTAGGTATAGTCAAGATAATTCTGAATGTAATAAATTTTGTAAATTTTGTAAATTTAAACTGCACAGGAAGGCAAGTCTATCTAAGTGTCACATTATATATATATATATATATATATATATATATATATATGTACATATATATATATATTTGTCAGAATCAATCTAGCATAATGTATATGTAAATGCCTAATAAACATATTATATTTTGGGACATTCTTACCATAATATCTTCTAATTTTTATGGGCTAATTTGCCATGTTATGGAATTTTCCCTCTATTTTTCTCTGACTTTTAACATGTACTACTTTAAGGCTCACTCTTGCTAGTGGGATCATCACAAAAAAGGAGAAAAAGTAAAACTTTGGATTAATTTATCTTGGGAAAGAAGTATGGAATTGCCTCTTTGGGTTTTATTAATTACTGTGAGAAATTCTGTTAGTTGGAAAGGCCTCTTCCATTGGCATTTGTGACTTCGCTTTCCACCTGTTTGACTACTTCTCAGTAGTCTCCTGCAAGGAGATGTCAGTCACCTATTAAATGCATCTGTTCCCTTGGAATCCATCATCTCTCTTGGCTGACGCTTTTAATATCTGCACACCTTTGCTCTGAGTGCAGCCTCGTATAACTAGATGACAATCAGATGCCTTTCTTCAGAAATTATGCAAATATCTCAAAGTTCATATTTCTGAATCAAAATTTCTGTATGCCCTAAACTTGGATATCTATATCTATCTATCTGTGATTTGTCACATCTCTTTTCTTTCCTTCCCCATTGTTAACACCTAAATTTAAAGCTCCTTACCTGTCAGGTGGGTTATTCTTGTAGTTGTCCCAGCTGCCTTTCTGCTTCCTGCATGGACTCCACTACAATCCAACCTCCGCACTCCTCCTACAGTGAACTTTCTAGACCTTCAAATCTGACCATATCATTGGGTATTTTCAAATCCTGCAGTGACTCCTTGTAGCTCTTAGAACAATATTGAAATGCTATTGCTTGACACAGAAAGTCATTTTTTATTTGGCAATTTCCTATTTGACATTACTTATTTGTTTGGAAGCTCAAAAAAGTCCCCTCTTCTCCACCCTTACTTCATTAAATAATATCTACTCATTTCCCAAAACTAAGTACAAGCTTTCCGTGGTCACCTATTTGGAGTTAGATGTCTGCCTCAGTGCAATTAATAGAAAACTGTATTAAAGCAATTCCCACACTTTATTTTAAACAGGTATTTCTTTCTTTTACTCTCAAATTAAGCCTTAACAACTTTGAGGACAGTGCTTTTTCCTTAGTTGACATTGTAGCCCAAGGAAATAGCATAATACCTAGTATATAACTGATGCCCAGTAAACTTGTGCTGTAATCATGGATGAACGTTTGCATGTTATAGATTTTATGTATGCAAAGATAATCAATTTGTAACTCAACAATATATAGAGAAAAGAATTTCAATCCATAGAGTACTCAACAACCATAAACCATAAAGAGCTGATAAATCAAAAGGAACGGTTTACCTAATGTGACCACAATGTGATGAGTGATGAAGAAAGGATATTTCCTTTGAAAGGCTATATTTAATTATACAATAAAAATGAGTAGGATTATAAAATTTAATATAAGCTTTCTTATTTTAATAACACAAATGCCAACTTTTTAAACAGGGTTTTGGTAGAGTTGCTTTTACAGAGTCCCTTTAAATTTGCCTCTGATATTAGGTCTGTTAATTGTTTCAGTAAGTTTTCCAAATCAAAAAATGGCCAATGAGGAGTTGAGTTGTCAATTGCCTCTTAATTATAGTGATTTGGAGAAGTCTGGAAGTTGACCCTGAGGGCACTTGGAAACACAGATTTTCTTTACTGCCTTGCTGCGGTTCTGCTAATGTGGCTTGTGGTTATTTAGTTAATTAGGAAGAGTAGTTTATATAAACAACAGGCTTTCTGAATAAAACATTTCCCATAACTCTAAAGGCAAGGATTTATTGCCTTTGTCTTTAAACTCATAACTATACATTTGGTAATTAAATTCTTGGGAGCAGTGTCCTAAAATTCCAGGAGGAGGCATGAAAGAAACCTACCTTGAGTCAAGTCTTGACATAAAAGAGGGAACCCCGATGCCTTATGTTCAGATGATCTCTGAACCATATGCTTGTGTATGTGTGTGTGTTTATATGTATACATTCATGCGTTAAGGATCAAAAGGATGTGTATTTAATGACAACATATTCCACACTGTCTTGCCTTTGTTTTGTTATAACCTGCCTCTGTAAGGACTACTCAAAATAAATTGTGTCCTCTTGTTCTCCACTTCAGTTTGTTTAATATGTATAGTAAATGTATCTACATAGAAATGCTATAATTTACTCTATATAACTTTCATTCTTCTCTCCTGAATTGCTTTAAAATATCAGAACTTGAAGTATATGAATTTTAAAATATCTCCCCCAACAGGACATATTAAAATGCATGTTTCCATTCCTCATAGCAGCACTTGTTGTGCGAGTGCCTTCAGATTTAAATATGTCAAAGTTATAATTATAGTAAAATAAAAGCAATGCAAGAATGGCTCTGAGAGGTTTATCCTTTTAAACGGCAAATTTAGCTCTTTTACAAGGCAGGTTTAATTTCAAAGATTTTCACAGTGTAGGAACTAATTAATTAGTTAATAATGCATGAAGCCAGGAGAGCATTATCAGTGCTCTATCCCAGACGGAAAACTAGAACAAATGGGGAAACTTGCATTTAAATTGACCCTTTTAAATATGAAAACTTGAGGCTTTTCTTGTTGTCTTCTTACATTTTCATCACTTTATCCTTCCTGTCTTTGGTCTTTCCCTGCTCTGGCCTCACACGATTATAGAATTTTTAGACTCTTGGGGTGAAAAAGGGAGATGACAAGAATCTGACAATGGCAAACCATTGAATGGGCTTGATAAAGCTGATTTTAAAAACTAAAGTCATTCTTCAGTTTGATAGCACATTATCTTGTATGAGATACTAGTATCAATTTGTGACACTGCCTCATCTCTTAAAACAAATGGAAACCTAGGGTCTGAGGGAGTTAACGCCCCCAACTCTACCTAATTTTCCTCCTCCGCCTCACACATACGTGCTAAAGAGACCAAGCAATCTCAGTGCTTTTTCCTTCCAGGTTATCATTCCCAAAGTGCTATATAAAAGCTAAATAACAGTGTGATTTTAATCATCAAATACATTACTTTCTTTCACATCTATTCTTATCAAGCCACAATGCTAATTTGACAGGTGAAATTTACTTAATGCTATGAAGTATTATCACTGTTCTACTACTTCTGTGTTTTTATGATCTTCATAGACAGAGAGAGCACAAAAAAATCTACAAATTGAAGTTTGTGTTACTTATTATGTATTTCTCTTTGGCTTTCAGGGCAAAATTCAAGCCTCTTCAGATCTGTGTCTCATTTACCAGTAACAAGGCAATGTGTTACCATGTAAGTATCACCTCCATTGTATTTAGGGAGTATTTTTTCCTCTGAAAGATTTAAAAAGGAGAAAGGACAAACTTTCATTCTGAGGGATGGATGGTGAAATTGTAAATTTTTAAAGGTCTCACTCCAAATAACAGCAACAGAAATATAATCATATGTTCTTCTTTTTGAAAGGTGTCTATGTCTTGTCCTATCAGATGAGTGCTGAGAACTGTGCAATCACAGTTCGAAAGCACCACTACAAATTAATAAAATAATTTAAATGCTTACCTATTATAATAAAAGTAGCTTGCCTCTTTCCCCAAACGAAGGAGACTGGTTCAGAGGAGGTATGAGCCCACCGGGCTTACCAGGCCCACGCACGGCTAGAGGGTGGGACAGATTGCAGTTGCTGTCAAGAAGGAAATAGAAGAGCCTACAAAAGAAAAAACATCTTGAAGAATTCTTCTGGATGAACTCTAAATTTTTTACATCTCCCTTTACCAAAAATCGAGAATTAACGGGAAAGTTCTCATGTTTGCTATAGAACTGCAGTCCAGAGAACAAACCCACATTCCAGGTTGTTTTCTTCTAACAGTCCAGAAAAGACTTAGTTTTGCCTCTAATTTAATGGAATCCATGAATAATCCATTCTGCATTTGCTTTTTTTTTTTTTTTTTTTTTACTATATGCATTTACTACTTCATTTAACATCTACTGTTTGCTACGTTAGCTACGGGAGATACAAGTGTGGATACAACGGGAAAATTTCTTGCTCTCACAGAGCTTCCAATTTAGTTTGGGAATCAGGTCATTAAAAAGCAATTACAATACAGTACAATGGCGCAATTCGTTGTGGTAGAAGAACAGCGGGCTCAAAGGAGCACAGATCACTGATGATAAACCAAGCTGGAGGGTGGGGAATGGCAGTGAGGGATTTTCTTCAATGATAGTTAGAAAATGGATGAGGGTCAGTAAAGTGTCCTCCAGGCTGAGAAGGCACTTTGAGACTGAGGAGGGAAGCAAGCCACTCCACACCTCTTATACAGAGTTTTATCCAAGGTAACTTACCGACAGGGGCAAACGGGTGGAAAAACGATCCAAGCAGCTACACAGCTCTTCCCCGCCCGCCCCACCCGGGCCTTAATCCACAGGGCAGTTACTTAGAGTGGTGCCGCCTGTGCACCAGTCATCTCCATTAGTTAGCTAAAGTGACGCCTTCTGTGCACCACTTTAGGGACGATCAGAACAAGCCTTTCCACATCCGGGTCAGGGCATACAATAACCTCCAAGGGGCTGGAACACACAGCCCTGAGGGCAGTTCTTGCAAGCGCATGAGCGAGATGGACCGCCAAAGATGGAGTCAGTGCTGTGGGTACTTTTACAGATATGAAATCTAACCTGCAATCTGGGGAATGAGTAAAGTATTAACTAGGTGGTGAAGACAGAAAGGATTGTGTCAGAAAGAGCTTTGAATGGACTGTTGTTGGTCAAAGAGGAAGCAAGTCATATTCAATGAAGAAAATCATGCTGAGTAGGATTGAGACATGGAATCCTAGAATGAATGGTGAGAAATAGAACGGGCATGGTATGGATATAAAAATGTTAATTATTAAACTACCTTTTCACTGGGATGCCTGGGTGGCTCAGTCGGTTAAGCGTCTGCTTTCAGCTCAGGTCGTGATCCCAGGGTCCTGGGATCGAGCCCCGCATCGGGCTCCCTGCTCAGCGGGGAGCCTGCTTCTCCCGCTCCCACTCCCCCTGCTTGTGTTCCCTTTCTCGCTGTGTCTCTCTCTGTCAAATAAATGAATAAAATCTTTAAAAAAAAAAAAAAAAACTACCTTTTCACTTTTTTTGGTGTTATTTTGTGGTAGTAGCAGAATTCTGTATTAATTATAATTCAGTCTGAATACAATCTATTCTAGGACTCTGACGGGATCCTAAGCCAGCAAGACTGAGGGTTAGATGTTGAAACATGGGGAAAATGCTAAAGTCATCTCAACCAGACCTGGAAGAGATCCTTTTATTTGAAATGGAAAGCATATTTCACTGTAAGCCTTCCCTCTACCTCTTCTTTCTTCCTGTCCCTCTGTTCATTTAATACATCTTAATTTGGTAGAATTTTCAAAATAGCATCAGCTGCGAATATAGAGTGATTTTTCCCCCCAACCACTTAATTCTTGATTTCCTTTGCGAATTTCAACGTACTCTCTGCTAATGTTGCATTTTGAAAGTGGAAACTTTGTTTTCAGATGCCTTTCCCATGCCTAAGTGCAAACATTTGATTTCTAATGTTATTTCCCAGTACTGTACTGATAGTCAGCTCCTCCCATAAGCAACAAAACCACAACCCTTTGGGATATAAATTGTAAACTAATACAGTGAAAGCAACAACAGAAGTATTTTCTGTACATTCAGCATTTGGCATTTGTAGCATTTTCAAGCAGTTTGTGAAAGAAATAAGACACAGTTTGGCAGTGGGTCTTGAAGGAGGACTTATGTTTAACTATTTTGTACACATTTGCTTTCGTTGTTTTCCTTCAGAAGTAGGTGAATAGTAATTTAACAAACACAGCAGTTTATAATTGCAAAAATGAACTCAAGTTCGATTTTTTTCCTCACCCAACATCATAATCAGATTTTAATACATGTGAGTTTCCTGAATCAGATCTTCCCATAGACATGTATTCTGGCTAAAATCATAGAAAAATAGTGTTATGCCTACTTTAATAGCTTTATGATATTCAAAATACTAGAATCCATCAAGATCCAATCACCACATGAATGACTATAGTCAAATGAAGCAAAGAATAGAGAATGACTTTATTTTATTTGTTGGGTCAGGACCTAGTTACCCATGTGTAGGAATGTGTATTTGAATGTAACACAGCTTTGTTTTCTGATATCATCCTCAGTATAATGAGGCAAAAATGGCAATCTCCTCAGTGGTCTGTAACCACTTTCCTGGAGGTGAATAAAAACGGTACACGTACAAGCTGCAAACAGCATGTATTGGGTCACTCAGTTTCTCTTTTTAAAAAAAATACTCAGGGACGCCTGGGTGGCTCAGTCGGTTAAGCGTCTGCCTTCAGCTCAGGTCATGATCCCAGGGTCCTGGGATCGAGTCCCGCATTGGGCTCCCTGCTCTGCGGGGAGCCTGCTTTTCCCTCTGCCTCTGCTTCTCTCTCTGTCTCTCATGAATAAATAAATAAAATCTTTAAAAAAAAATAAAAATAAAAATAAAAATAAAAAAAATATTCAGCTGTAAGATTTGGGTATAAATTGCGATCATTCAATTCACAGAGAAATATTTGTTAAATAAAAAAATTACTGTCGATCTTGACACAGAAATTACATAAGGAATGAAAAAGACAAAATATTATCTCTATTTAAAAAATATACTTAAATTATCCCTCTTATATACATACAAAAGAATCTTATAAAAACACTTAGCACATCTAGGTTTAATTCATCAGGCCATCTAAAATACCAGCTGATATGGACATGAGTAGGATTTGTCGATTTGGCATTTGTTCAATTCATTCCTTTCATTTCTTCTCTTTCTTTCTGTGTTTTTTTTTTTCTTTTGAGTTGGGGTGTTGGGGATTAGCATCTTGGTTTTCCCTGGACAGTCACCACTCCTTCATCCTACCCCTATCATAGTTGAAGTGAGCTTGAATTTACCAAAGAGCTTCACAGGCAGGGATGTGCCCAAAGCCAGGTCAATGAAACTTAATTCCAGGCCTTGTACTGAAACAAGGCTTCTTCTGCTGCTCAACTGTGAGAATGTACCCCTAAAGCTGGTTAGGGCTTCCAGAATGAGAAAGCCTGTCTGAGAATTAAGTCAACGAAGAGAAAACAAATAGCCAACAGAGGGAGAGAGATGATTTCCTCACAACATTATTTGAGGACCTTGACTAGCCATGCCTACGATGTGGGAAATAAAGGCAAAAGAAAAATTAAACTCCCTTACTACCCACAGCCCCCTGACAAGTCCTTGAAACAGGCAGAATGACATTCCTCTAGGGACTCAGCTGCCTCGATGTTAAATGCTTTGCTAAGGGCAAAAGGTAACCTTAGCCCGACCCCCCAGGATCCTGTAAGTCTACGTTGACATGGAAAAATTCCTTTGGAAATTTCCTTTATCTCTGTCCCTCAAGATACATTATGCTGGCAATCACCACCAACATATGATCCACTGATACACATCTGAAGGGTCTCATGACTAAGGTTTTATTAGACGGTAATAAATGACCATTTCCTAACAATAGCTAACCCCCGCAAGGTCCTGGAAACCTTTCTTCCAAAATTCCTTAGAGACTTAACGTTATCCCTAACCCTTTCCCAACTTGAAAGTATATAAATGGGCCACTCCTCATGACCCTGAAGCTGTTCTTTCTGCCCACGGGTCCTGTCCCCATGCTTTAATAAAACCATCTTTTTGCACCAAAGATGTCTCAAGAATTCTTTCTTGGCCATCAGCTCTGAACCCCAACATCTTTACTGTATTACCTAGACTTTACCATTTTGTTGGATAAAATTTTCCGTTTTTGCATAAGGTAAGTTGAGGTTTTTTTGCCACTTGTATTTTGTAACTTGTTTTTTGGTTTCTTGTAAAAAGAAAAAACCCTATTAATACACCAATGTCATTCTCAGGAAGTGGACCAGGAACTCCCAAGAAATGATTGCTTTCTGACAATCCACTGAATAAGTCTCTCAGAAGCACAGGATTACAACAATGCATATTTTCATGAAGACTTTATGAGAAGCACTGCTTTAGAAAATATGTTCAACTAGGTTTGGGTCATATTTCATTTATCTGTTTATTCCCAGTGCCTTATACTTGGTCTAGCATATAATTAAAACTCAATCATTATTGAATAAAGTGTCCATAAAGTTCCATACATTAGTTGAGCAAGAGAGCTACAAAAAAGTACAAAAACAGATTACTTTCCTTTGAGGAAAGCAGAAATCATGTGATCAAATTATCCGAATAATCCATATTTTGCACTTGTCCAAGAGATATTAAATGATGTTCTCAAGAATTCAAAAGGGTTACTTACAGGCTACAGAAAATTGAGGAAATATACCTACTAATACTTCAGTTAAAATAAAAATCTCCAAGTATTTTAACACATTAAAGACTGCAAGAATTCTTGCAGCTTCAGGAGTCAAGTCTGGCCTACCAAACTTGCAAATGAAAACATTCAAAAAACAAAACCCCTATTACTATCTCACATTAGCCCATTCCACACATCACCATTAGAAAAGGTGCAGCAGAGCAGGATAAGGACAATACATTGAGAGTGGATGAAATTACTGAGGTGAAGTCATAGGTAAAGGATATTTGACAAGGCTTTAAGTCATTTTTGAGAGTGTGTCAGGAAGAAGAGGGACTTAGATGTATTAGAGGTGGGGGCCAAGTATGTGGAAAGCCATATACTTCATCCAACACTATGAGTTCAGAGAAGGACAAAGATTCTTGACACTAATTCTTGATATGAAATAGCCTTGTCAGTGGTGATTAACAATTTCTCCTTTTGCTATATGTTATTTTATGCAATTCTTACAAGTCTATGAAAACAGTGATCTTTCCTGTCTTTCTTAATTATTAAGTGCTACTGTCACCATTACCACCAATAATAATAATAACAACAGGGGCGCCTGGGTGGCTCACTCGTTAAGCATCTGCCTCCGGCTCAGGTCATGACCCCAGGGTCCTGGGATCAAGCCCCACATCGGGCTCCCTGCTCGGCGGGAGAGCCTGCTTCTCCCTCTCCCACTCCCCCTGCTTGTGTTCCCTCTCTCGCTGTGTCGCTCTCTGTCAAATAAATACATAAAATCTTAAAAAAATAATAATAATAACAAAAATAAAGATACTATATGTCAGGGAGGTTTTTAAGGCCTTCACATGTTTAAATCCTTGAACTCTCACAACAACCTTGAAAGGTAAGAACGATATCATTTTCCCCTTTTGGTATCAGACTATCAATGAGACAGAGAGTTGGTAGACACTCAAGGTCCTGAGATGGCAGAGCCAGAGCCAACTCAGGAGGTCTGGCTTCAGCACCTGCGTCCTTTAATGTCATGTTCTACCATGTGTAGCACTGGCCTGGGTACGTGTGTATGTTGGCAAAGAAACAGACAAGTCCCCTACCCTGGTCATTCTACAGTCTGTGAAGAATATTGACCAAAACAAACAAACAAATGAAAAAAAAAAAAAAAAAAAGACATCTCAAAATAGGAGCCCCACTCCTGAAATTCACTCCTGAAATTTTTTAAGTCAATGAAGCAAGTTGAGCAAAGGGAAGAGAGGTAATAGCTAGTGATAACTAGTCAATGCAAGGTGAATTATAATTTCCTTTGTATGAAGAACAACATTAATTTCTAACATCAGAATTTATTTTTATGAATTTTGAAATGCTTTACCTTGGTAGTTATTGAAAACTGATTCTCTGTGGCTAAGGTAATGAAATTTCCCTAAAAACCTGAATGCAAAAATAAGAAATAAGTTAGGGGCGCCTAGGTGGCTCAGTCAGTTAAGCATCCAACTCTTGATCTCAGCGTCCTGAGTTCAAGCCCCATGTTAGGCTCCATGTTGGGTATGGAGCCTACTTAAAAAAAAAAAAAAAGAAAAAAGAGAAAAAAGAAAAGAAATAAGTTAGAATACTGTCTATTAGAGGACTCAAGAAGGAGGGACTGGTAACAGAGGGAGAAGGGCCCGAGCTGAGCCTCAAGATGCAAAAATGGTACCAAAGAGGAGGAGAAAGAAATAAGAAATGACTTCAACAGTGCTTACATTTTGCTTAGTAAGTCCCTCCCCAATGCTTCACCTCTTTCCTCTAGGACACATAAAGGGAGTTGGCGAGCGAAGCCCAAATGACTAGAGTTAAATAATCACTAAACCACTCTTCAAACACCTACCACCCTTGCAGCCTGCATTAGTTTTACCTACCTCCTCCTCTCTCTCTCTTCCAGTTCTGAAATAACCATTTTCCTCCCATCCTCAACAAAACTCCCATTCCTTTAGAATGATTAATGTACATTACCCTGAAAATTACATCTTTTTTCTAGTTGCCAGTTTCAGTGCTTCTGGATAGAGCAGAGTCCCTTGGTCATCCTTGCTGTTTCCTTTATAGGAGATCATTGACTGTCACCTAGTCTCCTAATTAGTCTAAGAGTCTACTTCATCTATTTTCTTTGTTTCCAGAGACCAAAATCACGATAATGATTACTTAATCTCCTTTCCCTCCAAGAACTGCTGAAGATAATGCAAACCATTGTCAGCCAGAGTCGTTTGGCTATTTTAGCACTGAGACAAGCTATGATGGAGATACACACAACCTTGAGAATTACTGTCTGAAAGCTCCAAATTTGAGTCCTATCCATGTTTATGTGAGTTTAATACTGAAGAATCTGCATTTAACACTGTCCATGTATGTCCCATCTTTATAGGCAGATACAAAGTACAGTCAATAAAATAAAAACTAAGATAATAACAATAATGTTATTTATGTAAATACACAGGACCATGTGTCTTAACCAATAGAATCAAATCCCTTGAGCACAATCATCCATTCAATAGTCTAACACCTTTGAATAGCTATGAAGTGCCAACCATGTGCTAAGCCCGAGAATACGTTTTAAGAAACCATTTCCCTCATTTAATTGGGGCTATCCAATCAATCCTCAATTCACTATCACATTCTCTGCCCCAGAGAACATACTCTCAATACATATAAAAGAAACTTTATCTTTAAAAAGTCTAAAGGAAAAACTGAACATGACACTTACTTAAAAAGAGACTTAAAGCTTACTTCAAGAGAATAATTAAGCTAGAAATGAATTTTTTTCCAGTAAAAGATTACTCTTTTCTTCCTAAGAGCACTAGAAAACACCTCCTGACTTATATTAAGTAGGTTCACAATGAATTAGAAGGAATCAAGGGTGAAATAGAGTACTCAAGTAAGGAAAGCTATATTGACTTTTTTAAAAATAATGCAATGAATAATCTGAAAATAAATTGGATTGATAGTATTTAAATCTGTTGATTGCTTTATTATGAACAGTTTACTTTCTTCAAATGTCATTCTCCAGATTTTATGATACAAAAATAAACCTATTCAAACTGAATAAGAGCCAGTCCAACATTTTATCTCCTGGAATATACATAAAATCTAATGATAAAAATTGGTTAATCTCCAAAATGATTTCAATAGAGTGTGTAAACCAGTTGAGGTTGCCACAACATACAGGAAGTGATTTTTTCATATTATATAATTCAGGGCAACCTCATAGAATTAATAACCATTAATCAAAGGACAAAACAATATGACTGAAAGTACAGAAGTGTAGGTGTTTAGCTACTCTTCAGCATATGACCTTTTACCAAAAAAAAAAAAAAAAAGAGGATGAATATCAATGCAAACATACTAACCCATTTAGTAATTTAGGTCAAGATAAATGAAGTATGTAAATAATTTATATTTTCCAGTGAGGGACTTTGCAATGTTATCTAATATACAGGGCAAAGAGCATCACACATAAATTTTTAGAATCTCATTAAAACATAAGTCCACGGATGGACTAGCAGGTTGTGAATTCTAGAAAATCCTTTCAATTTTGAATGATTAAAAAATAGACATTATAAGGAAAGCTTTAGTAATACATCAGCTCATCTGCTTCATCTGGCCCATGAATTTTTACTGTTTACAGGGCCTTTCTACTGACGGGGGAAATGGAACAGAATCTCTCAAGGGATTTGAAGTCTTTCCTCATAAGCCTACTATGGTTTAAATTTCATGTATGGCTCCTATGCACAAACATGGGGAAAAATGCACTTTGGAACAAGAAAAGAACTTAGAAACAGTCCAATTCAAGGCTCTCATTTTACAGATGAATGAATTCATCATAGGACAACTCTCCAGCAGAAGTATTGTGATTTTATTCCTCATGTGCCGTTAATAAGGGAGCTTGTAATTGTGGGATCTTGTTACTCGGTTTCATAAAATCTGACCCATTGCATCATCTTGGATATACTCTAAAAATTCTAGTTCCGCATAGAGTAATTTTCTGGCTCTATTTACCATCTTGTTTTATGACATACCAAAAGAGTATGCTATATTCCACTGTCCTGTTTTTAATCTGAGCAAAACTGAAATTAAAAAAAAATATATATATATAAAAACAAACAGAAATACCCTGTCAGCCAACAGACATATTGGATCCTACAGATAGCTTCAGTGATGTGTCTGGGAGGGATTTTGTTTCTTACCAAAAATACAGTCCAGGACTCTAATTGTAGTTATTTTCTTTTAAGAAATGGATGGTAAATGACAAGATGATACTAAACCCTCATAACACAAAGTCATGAAATTTATTGATCCACCTCAAAACTGATGGAGTTTCCATATATCAGGGCTTTCAGGTAGTAGTATACTCTCTGTATATCACGCCCATTAAGGTTTTATTAAAAATTCAATGAAATATTTATATCTCAGTTATAAATCCCTAATGGGTAGATGAATGCAATCAAGACATAGTGAGTTTCCAATGTGAGTTTTATACATAGAACATTTTTGCCATGGCGATGGATGTCTTTTAGTTTTTAAAAAGATAACAGTTGTTAAGTGTCCTACTTCTTACACGGGAATGACTTATTTGACCACTGTTTCAACTCTTCTTCCCCGCCCCCCATTCCCATCTTGAAGACTAAAATTGATTTGCAAGAGAATCCCCATAGGGCCTATTTCAAATTTCCCTGGGCGATTCAGAAATAATTCCAAATTTCCCTAGGTAATTCAGAAATAATTTCATAATAATGCATAATAAATTTCATGCAGATTTTAAAGTTATAATCCTTTCTATTAAAATTCCCAAGATAACATTTCTTACAATAATTCCATTATGTAAGTACAAAGGCAATTGTCAGTAATTCCAAATGATGTCGATATTTGCAGATAGGGATATCTATCTCTTCTGAGTTCCACCAGCAGGGTCGCCCTCCTGCTTATCTCCAGGGGCAGCATTCGCTGAGAACAGAAAGTCAATCACATCTTGGCAGTAATGACACTGCAACTCTGACCTAGGGACTCTCCTCCTGAAAAAGTCACAGACAGATGATTCGGTTATAAATTTAAAATTATTTAAATGACTATATCTTTCTAGAAAGTCTCTTCAGAATTTAAGTGATTTTTGTGGCTACCTTGACTACTAATAAAATCCGGAATAGAACTTATTTCTAAACCATTTTTTAAAATTTACAATAAACATCATTACTTAACATGAGAACCTTTTTGCTAGATTTCCTTTTAGCACTTTTAATATATTCAGTGGTATAGGTACAGGGACAGCACATAACAAAGTCTAAAAGAGAAGAAGTAAACTCAATATCCTTTTCCAAATTATTTCATCCTGAGTTTCTTTATAAAACACAAGTTTGCAACGTTATAACCAAAGCCTGGTTTAGAAGGGCAAGGGGATCTGAGCAACCAAAGTTGATCTCTAACTTATTTCTCTTCCTCCCTTTGAATGTCTCTGCTGATAATCTTCTTTCCTTTCAGTTTTAAACTCTTCATAGTCATCTAACAAAAAATGACACCTTCCATTATATCTTTTGTCAAATAATTTACAGTGCTATTTAGAAGTTTTCAGTCAACAAATCATTTGCACATAAAAAGAGGATTTAAAGTATAATCATGAGAATTCTCTGCCTTGCATTTGGAGAAAAGGTAGTGTCTTTAAAAATAGTAATGTTAAAACTGGATATCCCCAATGCTTTCTACTGTAATATAGTTCAAGTCTTCAAGTGCATTCCAGGAAGCATTTTTTTTTTATATTTTTCTAAAACATTCACTATAATCTCCATAGTCTTAATCTACCTTTTTACACTTGTCAAAGGGAGATCCTGAGTAATTCCTAAAGAAGGACCAAGTAGACAAATGAGACCACAGATAGAGCGGTAACTTGCTATACACACCTGCTTCAGAGCACACATAGGATTTTAATTGACAACATTCCAAGACTCTCCCAGAGAATATCTCTTATCAATTGTTTTCTTTATTTAATTCTATCCTTGAGTCTTCTTCTTTTGTGTTAACTTTAGGGAAGTAGAGAATGAGGAGTGAGATAATCTCATATAACCATCTTCAGGGTAGAGAGACATAATAAGTACATTTGAAGTAGGTGGTGTTCGACACCCTGGAAAGAAAATTCAAATCGGATGATTGTTATACTACAATTAAAAAAAAAAAAAAAATCATCAACTTCTAGAAGAAATAAGTGAGGACAAGGGGACTATAAAAGAAAGATTTTATGGAGACAGTAAAACTCACTCTTTCTCAATAGTTTTCCCATCTTTTATTCTTGAAGCTTCTGAGGAATTAAAAACAAGGCCAAATATTGTGCCTCAGCCTGTCCCTACGTTGCTCAACCATCACAATCATGTCATGGCACAACAGCAAAAGTCTGACATTGGCTGTTTTTCCTCCAGAGCTATGCTTAACCTCCATAAATGCTGTTGATGTAACTGGCAGTCCTTGTACTTCTCCCATTTCCCCTCCAACCTGCATTATAAATTAAACTGATTTCATCTCGTCTCGATTTTCTAAGCAGACTCCTCACAGGTTAATTCTAGACACAACAGACTAGTAGCTGAGACCTTGAAGTTTTATACTTGAAAGTGGTAAGTGAAATGCACAGGAATTCCAGATTTTTGCATTTCTCTTTGTTTTTCTCTTTTTGTCCAAAAAAGGAGTGAATTCTCAAATTTCCTTCATCTAATGCTGGTACTGAGCAAGTATTAGAATTCCTCTGAAAACATAAAATCATAACTCCCAGTATAGCTCAGATCAGCATTTCGCAAATCTGATCATCTTTGACACGTTTATGATTTTATGGTTGCGTTGCTAGATATCTTCATTACTGTGCTAATTGTCTCAAGTCTAATAGGACTTTTTAATCTAAAGAAAAGTGTGGTTGCTCTCCTGAGTGATTTCCCTGAGGTCAGTACGAGGAGAGGGTACTTGCTGGAAGTGTGCTTGATTGTCATTTGTTTAGCTTAGAGGATAATGAAGCTTTAGAATATAAAAGCAATTCCTGCATTCATTTCTCAGCATTCGTTGCTGCCAGAAAATCAGTGGAAAACTTGGCTGTTAGGACAGCCGGTATTTTCCTGGAAAATTTCCAAAATTTACATGAGTTGTTATTAAAAGTAAAGACTGCCTGGTTGACACAGACATAGAAGTTTTGATTATACATTTAGGACAAAAATTCCCAAGAATTCTGTGACATTTCTGAATATTTTGGCTACCTTTTCAAATTACCTGTCTTAGATAAAAGCTAAATAAAATAACCTTGGTTTTTCTTCAAGTTTGCTTTACTTAATATACATCATTAAAATATATACATGTTTAAATGTGAATGAGAAACAAAGATACATTCATGACAGTCAATAGTACTATCTAGATAATGAAAATAATGTTCCATAAATTAGAACTTTTCTCTGCATTTTTAATACCTTCAGTAATTATTTCCAGTTTTTTTTTTAAAGATTTAACTTATTTATTTGACACAGAGAGAAAGAGAGCGTGAGAGCACACAAGCAGGGGGAGCAGCAGAGGGAGAGGGAAAAGCAGGCTCCCCGCTGAGCAGGGAACCCAGACATGGATGTGGGGCTCGATTCCAGGACCCTGGGATCATGACCTGAGCCGAAGGCAGACGCTTAACCGACTGAGCCACCCAGGTGCTCCCCTTTATAAAAAAATATATTTATTTATTTATTTATTTATTTATTTATTTATTTATTTGACAGAGAGAGAGAGAGAGCACAAGCAAGGGGAGCAGGAGAGGGAGTCAAACAGTTTTAACATGGTAACTCCAAAGCACAGTGCCAGACATCACATAGACCAGAAAGACGTGTAAAGTATAATGCCTGGCCTCAAGTCGCTCACATTCTGTTGAAGAGTAACATGGAAAATCAAAACCTGGTATAGGATGCAATAAATGCCACCTGTACCATAAAAACAAATCCTATTATTCTAAAAAGGAACAACGATTCTCAGTTACAAGAGGCATATTTTGTGACTGAGCCTTAAAGAATATAAAGGCTTCGAATAGACAATAATCTTGGTGGGTAGCATTCCAGGTGAAGAAAGGAGTATGAACAAAGGTAAAAAAGCAAGGGTTACATATAAAATAGTGAGTGATCAAGTTCAAACTCCAAAGCCTGACATATGACATTGTTCAGGTTAGCCATTGCTGTGTATTACATAACAAACCACCGCAAAACTCAGTAGCTTAAGACAGGAATCATTTTATTGCCTGTGATGGTGTCTGTGGGTCAGGAATTGAGGAAGGGTTGGGCTTGACAAGATAGGCTCAGAGTCTCTCATGAACTTGCAGTCAGATAGGGGTTGAAACTGGAAAAGTGGGGGGCCGGTGCAGCTGAGAGCTGGCTGAGCATCTACTCCTCCTTATGCAGTGTCATGTCCTCTCCATGTGATCACTCTGTAGGTTCTAGTTTGCTCTTCTTCACAGTATGGTGGCCACTGGGCGGTCGAATGGCTTACAGTATGGCTGAAGGTTCCAAAAACAATTATTCTAATGGATTGTGTGGAAGTTGATTCACCTCTCTGACTGTGAGAAGTCTTGCAGAAAGGCTGCACGTTACTGATGCCACATTCCCTTGTTTACAAGCAGGTCACAGATCTTCCTAGATTCACAGGGAAAGGAATTAGAGTCCCTTTCTTGGTGGAGGAATGGCAAGCTTGTATAAGAATACATGAGACAGGCAATAGTGTTATTGTCTTTGGAAAATACAATCTGCCACAGACATTCTTCATGACCTGATCCTGGCTAAACTTTTCCACATTTAATTCCTTCCATTTCTTCATACACAACCATGTATCTCCCATCACAGAGAATGTTTTTGCATCTCTGTCCACCACTGAGACTCTTTTTGCACTGCAGGAACCGCCCTTTCTCTTTGTGTCTACCAGCAACATCCTGTTTGGCTTCATAACTAGTTGTCCTACACACAGCCTGTGCTGACTCTTGCAGAAAGTCTGTGTGCTTCTCTGTGGCTCAGAGGATTTTTTTTTTTCTCAACCTTTTAAACTCACTGTGCTATAATAGACCTAACACAAAGTTTACCATTTTAACCAAGTGTCCAGTTCATGGCATTAAGTACATTCACATCGTCGTGCAACCATCACCATCATCCATCTCCAGAACTTCCTCATCCTCCCAAGTAAAAACTCTGTACCCATTAAACAATAACTCTCTATTCTCCCCTTCCCACAACCCCTGGTAACCACTATTCTACTTATTATCTCTATGAATTTGATTATTCTAGGTGCCTCATATAAGTAGAATTATAAGATAGTTGTTCTTCTCTGGCTTATTTCGCTAACATAAGGTTTTCAAGTTTCATCCATGGGGTGGCATGGATCAGAATTTTGTTCTTTTAAGACAGAATAATATTCCATTGAATGGATGCATATGCCATATTTTACTTATTGTACAACTGGGTTGTTTTCACCATTTGGCTATTGTGAATAATACTGCCATGAACATTCATGTATTCTAGGAGTCTTTTCACATTAATCTTCTAAGGAAATTTATCACATTGTATTATAAACATTTTCCTACACGCCTATTTGAGCATCCTTTCAAGCACCCAAACTTCTCAAGTTTTAAGTTTAAAACACTGAATTATTAATTTCTACATCTTTGTAACCTAGAACATAATAGGTGTTCAATAAAGATATATTGGATATTGGACAGTAAACAATTGAGATAACGTCTGTAGCATAAGGCCCATTTTTGGCCTTCCATCCTGATTTGCCAAAGGCTTTCTCAGTTATTTGATCTGAATTTGAAATCATTTTATAGATAGATGAGAATGTACTAGATGCTATAATAAACACAACTAAAAGAAGGCCTGATATTCAGAAGCTCACATTTTTAAATTGAGATGGCATTCCTCTATATGGTTTGAGAGAAAAAAAGGCACAGAAAGAAAGAGTAGATTTATTTCCTGATAGGCTTAAAGTAAGATGGCATTCTGGAAATTAGATTATGATGCATTAAATTCTTAAGCTATATGACTGTAATTTGTCTTTTCCGCCATAAATATACTTTATAATAATTTGTATGGTGTTTAAGCTGGTCACTTATTACTCTTATTCTGCAAGCGTAGGTTACTTTCAACTTAAAAGTTATACCATAAATTGAGTTCCAACATTAATGACTAGACCCTACATAAAAATAAAGAAGCAAATACTAGGTTCTAAGAAACTGAGGGGAAATCATTGTGCTGGCTGTAGAATGCTCTACATAACATACCTGGCCACTGATTTATGGCAACAACTGCAAAACACCATTGTGTAGGGCTCTTAGATCTGTGGAGTCCAAAGCACAACAAATTCAGGGTTTCATTTATATATAAAATATACACATAGTGAGGAAAGGAGGAAGTATATGCTTTCTACTGGATTTGCTGAATGAGAAGGAAAAAATATTTTTAAGTGAAATTTCATGCTATTGTTTGTTCTCTGAGTTTGAAACCTGTGTTGATCAAAATATTCTGATAACCCATCATATAGAAAATATAGTAATTAAGAAGAGGTGGCACTTAAAAAACTTCCTCACTCATATTAGCTTTTACGTATTTTTTTGTTTCCACATTGTATACCCAGCCCCTAGCAGACTGCCTGAAATATTTAAGGAATTCAATCAATGTATAAATGATTTATGAATGTATAGATCTCAAATTTTGATTTTAAAAATAGACATTTTACTATTTAAAGAAATGGGAAAGCAAAACTACTTAAATGCCCAACAATAGAAAGTGGCCAAATTATGGTACATGCATAAGCTAAAATATTATGAAGTCATTAAAATTATATTCCTGAAAATATTTAACAATGTATGAAATTGTTCAAAAAGATAATAACTTAAAGGGGCATCTGGTTGACTCACTTGGTCGATTGTGGGACTCTTTTTTTTTTTTTTTTTAAGATTTTATTTATTTATTTGACAGAGAGATAGACAGAAGAGCACAAGCAGAGGGAGTGGCAGAGGGAGAGGGAGAAGCAGGCTCTGCACTGAGCAGGGAACCCGATGTGGGACTCGATCCCAGGACCCTGAGATCATGACCTGAGCCGAAGGCAGATGCTTAACCATCTGAGCCACCCAGGCGCCCGAGTGTGGGACTTTTGATCTTGGGGTTGTGAGTTCAAACCCCACGTTGGGAATAGACATTACTGAAAAAATAATAAAATCTTCAAAAAACTGTTAATAACTAAAAATATACATTATAATGGCTCAACTTTGTTTTAAATTATACACACACAAATACTTTGAATATGTATGGATATACATACAAATTTTTTTTTATATTTTTGTGAATGTATACACACGTTTTCCACATATATCTAGAAATTTTCACCTGTGTAATTAAAACAAAGTTCTATGTCTTATAATACCACACCATGTAATCAGTTCTCAGATTGAAGAGCAGTACATCATTCACATTATTTTACTTGCCAATAGGAAAAAGGAACAGATAACAATGCATTTTTGTCAGAACACAAGTCCTCTTAAGTGAGATATTTGTGAAAGAGCATCTTTTCAATGACACTCTTAAAATGGACATAGAACTAAAATTCTAGGTAAGACTTTCTTTTAATCACTTGAAGGGACTTCAGTCATGTAAGAAGAGTATTATTTTGTGAGAAAAAAATTACATCCGAATTACTATTAAATATGCATTTTTACAATGGAAGTTGCAATATTTCTTATTATCATAAGATAATTTTCTGTTGGGCTCAAATCTTTTAAATATTCTGTTTAGGGCACCTGGGTGGCTCAGTTGGTTAAGCGACTGCCTTCGGCTCAGGTCATGATCCTGGAGTCCCAGAATCGAGTCCTGCTCAGATCGGGCTCCCTGCTCAGTGGGGAGTCTGCTTCTCCCTCTGACCCTCCCCCCTCTCATGCTCTCTCCCTCTCTCATTCTCTCTCTCAAATAAATAAATAAAAATCTTTAAAAAAATAAATAAATATTCTGTTTATAGGATCCTCATTTAGAGTAACCATGAACCTAAAGGATAGTAACTCCCATTTTTTTGTAACAGTGAATAAATGAACAAAGCAACCTAATACAAGTTATGGAATGGGACAATATATTATGACATAAAATATAAAATAACCCAATATTTTACATTATAAAATTGATGTGGACAAAGAAATCCTATGGCAAGCCATATCCATAGGTAGTAACAAAGAAAATATGAACAATGTAGCAATTTGCTTTTATTGGATTATAGGCCACAAATCTGATCATGTAAAAAGAACATGGCACGGGGCGCCTGGGTGGCTCAGATGGTTAAGCGTCTGCCTTCAGCTCAGGTCATGATCCCAGGGTCCTGGGATCGAGTCCCACATCGGGCTCCCTGCTAGGCAGGGAGCCTGCTTCTCCCTCTGCCTCTGCCTCTCTTTCTCTCTCTGACTTTCATGAATAAATAAATAAAACATTTAAAAAAAAAAGAACATGGCACATCTGTTTATGATTGTTTGATGGGCTATTATACATTGATTGACTTTTGCCACTGGAAACAACTACACATCCTAAAATCCAAGGTAAAATTTGTATCATTGTACTTATAAAAATAAATATAAAAATTAAAAAGACTTAGACCATAGTATTTTAATTAATGATGCAAATAATAAAAAATAAAATGTCACTCTAATCATTGTAAATACTTTTGAAAATTTAGTATGCAAATAACAATAGTAAAATTAAGGGTCAATAGAGGGATCTACACTTGTTTAAAAGTAATGCAATTAGAGAACTATAATTATTGTCTATTACTGATTCCCATAATGCTACAATTATTTCTTCATTCTGCCCATTCATCAATATAAAGATTTTATCACTTTTTAAATAAGAGCGGCTTTTTCAGGTAGGATGAAAACTTAGATGATGATTATATTCTTTGTATATAAGATTTCACTATGCAGACAGGCATAAAATTTTTAGATTTATGAAAAGAGCAAAATATAGGTCTCCACATTATGACATACAAGATTATAAAGTTATTTCAGTGTTTATCTTCATAATTTTTCATAAACTTATTAACCATCTACCAAATAATTACTTTGGTATAATTTCACTAATATATCATGGATCATTAAATTCTATCCCTAAGTTTAAGTCTGTTCTATAGGAAAAGTTATATATTGATCTTTGAAGGATAATGCACACCAAAGACTCACTCAACTGTACTGACAATGGCAAAGGAAATCAATACCAGCCAGAGTACAAGGTTCACGAAGAATTTAAAAAGAACGACACTGCTAAGCTAGTCATCATCTGTTAAGTTTTACAATTTTTATATGAAAAGAGAAAGAGGGTGAAGCCAGGGATGTGGATGAACCAGCCTTCTAGCTTTTTTCACAGCATCACCTCCAACAATACTGAAATATGTCAAAGTCTGTGTGAAAAATGAAAACCAGTGACAATGAAAGCATTCAGCTTGAAAGATATATTACCTCTTTCCCATGTTGCACTTCAGAAACAATACAAAACACGATTACTTGTCCCAGAGGGAGGAAGGACTCTTTACAAGTGATATTACCATTTCAAAATATCTTTGTATAAAAGCAGAGCTAAATAAAGACTCTGAAACGTCAGGACTTCTGAGACAGAAGCTGGAATTTCTGTAAAGAGATATATTCCTGGATAGAAGAAGGATGGCAGATGGGAGTGGAAAGGAATCAGTTCGTACATCACTGGTTCATGCTTAGTCGGAATATAGTCAAGGGAATAAAAAATTTGTGAATATAAAGGCCATAGATGTATTATTACCATGAGTATTGTGAGTTTCATAGAGCATAACTTTTAAATCAAATGTTTGTATGTCACTGTCAGAGAGTCAGTCACTCCAAAGGAAGTGCTCATTCAGAGAGCAAAGAGCGAAATACCTGCAAATCAGTTGAAAATTAACACACAATCTACTTGGTGAGGAGGTTCCATTTCTGATCTGTATTGGCCATTTTCTCAGACCTCTAGGAAGCTAAATGGGAAAGGGTCATATTACATTTCAAGCACCGCTTCCCTTGACTTTTTTTCTTCAGGCACCATGAAGTATGAACTCACTTTAGCAAAAGTGAGGAATTTGCTAGGAACTAAGAAAAAAAGTTCAACTTTTTTATGAACTGTCTTAGTGTGTTTGGGATGCCATAACAAAATTCCACAGACTGGATGACATTGTTTAAATTTATTTTCTCCAAGTTCTAGAGGCCAGAATTCCCAGATCAAAGTATTGCAAGGTTGGTCTCTGGTGAGAGCTCACGTTCTGGCTTGTGGATGGCCACCTTCTTACTGTGTCCTCACATGGCAAAGGGGGACGGAGAGGTGGAAAGAAATGCTAATGTCTCTTCTTAAAAGGACACTAATCCTATCAGATCAGGGCCCTACCCTTGTGACCTCATTTAACCTTAATTACCTCCTAAAAACCCCGTGTCCAAAAATAGTCACATTGAGGTTTAGGGCTTCAACACATAAATTGTGGGGGCACACGATTTAGTCCATAGCATAAACAAAGCAGAAAGGTTACAAAACCCAACCTAATAAAGCTAAAATGAGATGAAGGAGATCATTACTTCAAACCCATTTAAACTAATTGGAGCATATTAAAAGTGATTCTACTGTACTTGTTTTAGTTGAGGGATGCCCTCCCCCCACCACTCCGACATTATGAGACATGCAAATTTTCATGGCTGCTTTTCCCAGTTTGAGTAATCACCGTGAGGATTATTCATGTGCGCATGTGTGCAAATGTGTGTGTTGTAAGTCACTTTTCATTGTTATCACCCTTTTGGAGCAACTGTTAGTGCTTAAGAAATACAATTTATTTATTTAAGATTTTATTTATTTATTTGAGAGAGAGTGAGAGAGCATGAGTAGGAGGAGGGCAAGAGAGAAGCAGACTCCCAGCTGAGCAGGCCCTGGGATCATGACCTGAGCTGAAGGCAGACGCTTGACTGAGCCTCCAGGCGTCCCGAGAAATACAATTTATTTTTATGTGCTGTCACATCCTGAACAATTTTATTTGGAATATTTGCTGAAGAAAGAAAACCTGTGGTACGTTCTAGAGCTAAGATATGGGACTCCGCTTTGCTGAAAGTCATCTAGTACCTACCTTTAGCCAAGATGCCCAAATGATAACTATACTCAAAAAACATTTTATTGCATCTTTTATTCATCCTAACTAAAAAAGGTTATGTCTGTGAGTACTGAGTAAATGAACATTAAATTATTTTCTAGTGTAACACAACAAAGTGTGTGACTAGGATTATAAAAAATATTTTCCCCTAAATTCAAAGCTTATAACTTAGTGAGAAAACCACAGTTTAAAAATGATTATTTAAAAAAATGGTAGGGGCGCCTGGGTGGCTCAGTCGTTAAGCGTCTGCCTTCGGCTCAGGTCATGATCCCAGGGTCCTGGGATCGAGCCCCACATCGGGCTCCCTGCTCCGCGGGAAGCCTGCTTCTCCCTCTCCCACTCCCCCTGCTTGTGTTCCCTCTCTCGCTGTGTCTCTCTCTGTCAAATAAATAAATAAAATCTTTAAAAAAATAAAAATAAAAAAAAATAAAAATAAAAATAAAAATAAAAAAATGGTAATATAATAGTAAGATATAACTATTTTGAAAATTTCAGATAAGCATCATTAAAAAAATAATCTCCTGTGTACCTAATCTTTCTCACAATTTCCCCATTTCAACTATAAAGATAACATGCACACAGCTCACTTTATTGTTTGGTGAGAAAACATTTCTACTAATTTACCCACTTGGCATAGGTTACAAAGAAATGCATATGATATGTAATGAAGCTTTTTTTTTTTTCCTTTTATTCCAACCTCAGGCAGGTTTTGACATAGAGGCACTTCCAAACATTTAGACTATTTGAAAGAATCTTTTTCTGAGGTGCTGGTATCAAGTGGCTATCAGAAGAGTAATGGCTGCTGTCTTCCTCAAGAGATGTGCTTTCTGACAGAAAACATGGTAGGCCTACAATGGGAGGACTCATTCACAGCCCAATGTTTCATTAATTCCCTCACACAATTCTGTCTATAGTTTACACATTCAGCCATTAGACTTCTACCAAAGAATGATGACTTCTTTGTATTTTAAACCCAAACTTTACAACTACTTTTTAAAATTCTTTGGCAGGATCTACTAAAGCTGAACATTGGCTTACCCAGTAACCCAGAAAAAGACACGTACTAGAGTGTCCATAGCAGCATAGTGCTCAATTGGCCCAAGTTGGTAGCTCCCAAATGCTCTTAATTTTTGCCCATCAGTAGTAAAATGGATAATTACACTGTGCTATATTCACAGAATAGAATACTATACATCAATGAGAATGAGTGAACTGTAAATATATGGAAAAAAGTATGAATGAGAGCACTGGGTGTTATACGTAAGTGATGAATCACTAAATTCTACTCCTGAAATTAATATTACACTATATGTTAACTACCTGGAATTTATTTATTTATTCATTTATTTTATTTTTTTTTTAAAGATTTTTTATTTATTTATCTGAGAGAGAGAATGGGAGACAGAGAGCATGAGAGGGGGAGGATCAGAGGGAGAAGCAGACTCCCCGCCGAGCAGGGAGTCCGATGTGGGACTCGATCCTGGGACTCCAGGATCATGACCTGAGCCGAAGGCAGTTGCTTAACCAACTGAGCCACACAGGCGCCCCAACTACCTGGAATTTAAATAAAAACTTGAAACTACAAAAGACAAAGAAATAAATAAAATAAGTATTTTTAATATAAAAATATATGAATGAATCCCATAGGCAGAAAACAGAAACCTGAACCAAAAGTTCAGTCTGTATGATTCCATTTATGTAAAGTTCAAAAATTGTCAAAACAATCTATACTGTTAGAAACCAGGAGAGCTGTTACCTTTGGGTTGGGATTAGTGACTAGAAGGAACATAAGAGAGGCTTCCAGGGTGCTGACAAGACTTTTTGATCTTGGTGCTGGGTAAACCGTTACCTTCACCTTGTGAAAGTTTACAGAGTTTATGATTCATACACTGTTGTACATTTAGGATGTAATTTAATCAAAAGTAAGAACAAGACAATTTAAATTACAATCTCAGGGGTGAGTATGTTTAGAGATGGTTAAGGTAGCTTGAAATGATGTAAGCTTAGTTTAAAGTGTATGAATGGGAAAGCTTTTAAGCATCTGACATATTTCTTATAGATGCAAATTTAAATCTAAGAATTTCAAAACTAGTTATTGGGTATCTTATATAGATTTAGCATTATATAATGAAATCATGCCTTCTCAGTTTATAGTTTTATCAATCTTTTATCTTTCCAAGAGTACTGTAGGAATGATCTCTGTGAAATGACTGATTTTCTCTTCTTGATTTCTGCCTTGTGTTTATTCACTCTCTCACTTTTGTCCCTTTCATTATAGCTTCAGATTTCAGAAATTGATTTCCTTGATTTTGGCTTCTTTAAAATTACTCTAAAATACATTCTTAGGTAGAAAGTGAAACATGTAGCATATGGCTCAAATTAAAAAATTCTAAACAAACATCAAAATCAATGATCACCACTGCTTACCCACTTGCAAAGCCTAGACAACAAATGCCCTTCATCCATCTCCCCATCCACATTTTACCTAATTTAGATTTCTAAACCTCAGCACAATGCATAAACATTCTAGAAATGAAAGTGATATAAACAGTTCTCAAATTACATCAGGGCATTATAAACAGAAGGAGTCAATAAGATCTGTCAAATAATTCAAGGGTGATCTTGTTGGGCTAATACAAGCACCACATGAAACAATCTCAGAGGAGCCCATGTGGTTTCTTGGAACCTCAGTGATTGAGGACAAAGGTGGTGGAAATGGATGCAAGTTCTAGAACATGCTATTTGAAAATCTTTAGTTAATTCTTCTATCTTGATGCAGTGAAAAGCTCATGGCCATGCTAAACAGAGAGCAAAGGAGCATGCAATATGCATAAAAGAAATTTCCTGGATATGTTTTAGACCATTTGTCTATGTTTCATACACAATAGGAAAGAAACTGGCCCAGGGTATGAGTCTAGGTCAGTCGTAAGTCCTATTAGTTTCTCTCTTCTTTCCCTCTGTACTCCCCCAGCCCAACATAGGGCGTATGCATACCGTAGGCACCACGAGCATCTCTGGAATATATGCATGCGTAACTTGAAGGACGAGTAGAGCCAAAGGGATTCAAGAGTGGATAATTCACTCGGGGCCTAACGAGCAGAACTGCGAATGGCCTCTAAGAGTTAGAGACATGTGGGTGTGCATTAACAGATACTTAATGAGCAGTTTAATTACCATGCTGAGTCTGGCCTATATTACAATGCATTATTGTGAGGCTATAAATTATTTATATGGCTTAAACATATGTATCTGCTTTCATCCTCGCTTATTTTTTTTTCTAAGTACTTTGTATTAACTAGCATCTTGACAAAAAATACGATTATGTGTATTTCCTCAAGATAAGGGAGAAAATATATCTCAAACGGAAAATCAATTTGTTAAATCTATATTTTTCATGTTATAAAGTATTTTCACTTTGAGAATTACCAGGATTAATTGCCCTCATTTGTTCTCCATGTGGCAGTATTCAGACCTTCCAATAGATGTATTCCCCCTGCCCCAAATGAGTGTACAATAATTTCCTAAAGCTCCTTTTGGAAACATTCCCAGATGTAAGTAAATATGTTAAAAATAATAGAAATGAGAAAATAGTGTTTTTCAAAGGGAAATTTCATAAAGGTAACTTTTAGATGGAAACTAATTTCTGTTGAATTAAAGAGGAATGTGTTAGCAGGGGCTCATGAAATACAGCACAATGATAAGTACTGAGTGAGCACATGACTCATCAGGACCGTAGCAGGAACTTCAAACATGACTGTGAAGATGGAAGTGGGTATAATTCTACCAAGTTCTTAAAATAAGCACACTTGGATCCATTGTATGGGCCTGAGCAGCACTGCCCTTAGTGAAAACATAGGTGAACTGTGATCCATCAACTTATAGCCACAATTGAAGGAAACCCAATTTTGTTAATGGATATAGGTTCCCAGAAAGATTGCATGAAATTATAATTAACTACTTAAGAAAGACAGGCAGGACGTTAGTAAATGTGGTAGGTTCAATTCTAAAATTGTGACAGAAGCAGTAAGCAGTCAGAATAGCAAATGGCCCAATGATTTTTTTTTTTTTTTTTTTTGTAATTTGGGGGTAATGGTTTTCCTGCATTGCTGAAATTCAAAGAAAAACATTAAGAGAAAATCCACATTTGTTACAGCAAACTCATTGTGTGTGTAGCATAGAAAAAACGGTCAAAAATGTGTCCAGGAAATTTCTTGTATGCATACTTAATGGCTACTTCACTCTCTAGATTCTGAATATACCATGCTAAGACCAAATAAGCAATTTCGGTTTGAGCCACATAACTTTGGATTGTCCCACAGTCATGAATTAAACTATGTAATTAATAATTGTGACAAGAAATGAGAGATGCACCACAGAAGGAAAAGAACTACAAATATATGGCTACTGAGAGTGTGCAACCATAAACGATATATGTGCACACAAATATATGAACCCATTCAGTCCCTCAACCAACATCTGTCTGTGGAGTACCCACTAGGGTACTGTGGGTAAGGCACTGTGGAAAGTTTCTAGAGTTATAATAAAAAAGATTTATTCATTTATTTGAGACAGAGAGAGAGAGAGAGAGAGAGAGAGAGAGAACCAGTGGGGGGAGGGCAGAAGGAGAGGGACAAGCAGACTCTGTACTGAGCACAGAGCCCACGTGGGGTCCATCCCAGGACCCTGAGATCACGACCTGAGCCGAAATCAAGAGTTGGATGCTTAACTGACTGAGCCGCCCAGGCACCCCTACTCTGAATTTTCTTATCTACCTGGTGATTATTTGTAAAATGACAAAGCAACAAACTGTCAACAATTTCTTTCAAAATATTTAGTGTTGCTGAACTGTTTTAGAATTTTTTTAGTGAAATCTGGCACCTATTAAGGGATCTCCAGCTTATAGACAACTTCTAACACAAGGCCTACAAAGTTTTCTGAAATCCATTTTAGGTCATGTTGGGTATGTTGTCATCAGGAAGCACTAGTTCATGAACGGCTGCCTCAAGGACTTTTGAGGAGGATTGCAAGTTACTGAAGTGGAAAAGCCTTTTAGGAGATCAAATATATCCTAATATCAACCCTGAGGTCTCTTGTTGCATAGTCAAGCATGGCTGCATAAAATAGATTGAATAAAACTGGAACCATTAGATAGTCCTGCTTCCAGGATTAGTGATGGATGGCTCCGGCCAGATGCCATCAACACTAACTTGACCAGTCATTTCATCATGAAAGTTTCAAGCTGTTGGTAAACTTCTCTGGCAAACCAACTTATATTGTCATTGTCAGAACAGAGATTCTCTGCTGTCAGCAGAAGTTGTGGGGGATTAATAATCACAATGTTGACAGGTGAAGGGATGTCATGTTCTTGTTCATTGTAAGATGGTATCACTGTAACCCAGTGACATAGCCTTAAAAATCTTACTCTGAGCTATTCTCAAATTTTCAAAATAATTAAACTCAGTAAAGTACCCTTATTCAATGTGATTCAACAGATATTTAAGGAGGATCCTTTAGTAAGTAAGATCAGTAGGATCTTTGCCCTCAGGTAGCTTACAATCTAACCTATGGAGGGAAACAGAACAGAAATATTTACAGGACTGATGAATAGTAATTACCATAATCAGTTTTCATCATTCTTGTGATTAAAGCCATTCCTAGGGCCCACAAAACTTTGACAGCCAACTACAACCTCATGCATTCTTCCTACCCACCTCTGTCTCTCCTTCCCACCCTTCCTCCCCCTCTCCTTCTCTCCCTCTTACCTCTTTTTGCTCTTTCCTTTCTGGACCATATATCTTCTCCTTGCCTTTCTGCCTTTTCTACCCTGTTTTTGGCTCAGGACACTGATCCTGAATGGACTACCCAATAGACTGCCCTGCCTTCTAGCTTTCATTTGGGTTTGGCCAATGGAAAGCCACACCAGGAATAGAGAGAAAAGAGCAGATTGAACTCAGGGTGTTCATTCCCTCAGCTCCTTACTTTTCTGCCAAGTCCCTTAACCAATGAGTCACAAAGTCTCACCCTTCATCCTTTGATCCTAATACGGCAATAGCCCCAGAGTATTGCTCTCTTCCCTGTGGTTTCTCAACACATATAACTTATATCTTTCAGCATGGTTATTTTATCAACCCCCTCTTGCATTACCCTAATTTGAATTTGAATATTCTGTTTTCTGCTGAAAAACAGAAAAAAAATCAGCTCCATCTATGAGAACTCCTTGCCTTTAATTCTTTCTTCCCCTTATATTAGCTTCACCACTGAGTTATTTGTCTTTTCTCCAGGGCAGATCACAGCTAATTTCATAGATAAGTAAAACCAAATAAACTAACAAAACATAAAGCTAGGCTCTGCAAGCAAGCGTTGGCTAAGACTCATCATTTGGCTCACCGGCTAGTGGCTCCTTTGAATTTTTGTTTCTATCTCTTTGTTACTGCTTTGGTCAGGACTGGAAGAGGGAACTGGTTTTGGAGTCCCAGTGAGAGGGAAGAGGCAAAGTACAGAGTAAACAAGGTACAATTAACCCATATAACCTTGGTAGGGATTTCTAGAACTGAGAGATCTCAAACTTGAGAAAAAGTAGAGGAGCTGTGAGGGGACAGGTATATTCTAAGAATGCAGCAGAAAAGCACAACCTTTTTCCACACCGAATCTGAAAAATGAGGGCTTACTTACCTTTAATAAGAAAATTAATCATTGAATTCATTTTGGTAGGAAACTAAAGAGTAATTTCAGTAACCATTTAGAATAATTCATACCTTTTCTATTTAAATTTCCTTTTAGTAGGACATTACTACATAAAGTAGAGAAGATTTTGCCACTAAAGTGCTGAATGACAAATGTTTGTAAGGAAGAAAGACTTTTAATTCTATTAAAGCTACCCACAGACACATGGAAGATAATGCAATTTTATCTAAGTTTATTTACTCACTGTGCAAAAGTCATTAGTGCCCACTTGTAAATAAAAGTATATGCGCATTTCACATGCATGTTGGAATTTCACATCTGGAATGAATCTTTTTGTAGAGACTGAAACTTATTCAAATCTTTTTTATGTATGTTATAGGATCATTCCTAACTAACCAGTAATCACATTTCATTATAAAAATTGAAACAGGCTCTTGTGTAACTCAAAGATACAGAGGGCAACTGGAGAAACCAATACTCCATGACAGGAAAAAAAACTTAGCACCTCTTTCTATTTTTCCTATTATTCTTATTAAAACAATTAATGCTTATAACACATTCAACTCGCAGAGTGTATTAGATTAAACATGGCCACAGGTTGTTACTGCTCCTCTCTCAAGAAATGGAGTCTATTTCCTCATTCTTTGAACCTGGGCTTGTCTTGCTACTTGCTTTGACCAGTAGAATAAAGCAGAAGCGATGTTGGGGGACTGTAAGCCTTATCTTCAAGAAGGCCTGCACTGTTCACTTTTGCCCTTTTGGAAGAATGCTGGTTATGAATAACCTTTGAGAGAGATCACAGGAGAAGGAGGCCTGGCCGTCTCAGCCATTCCAGCACAGGGCCCAGACATGGCAATGAGGCCACTCAAGACTAGCCAGCCCCTAACCAACCAAATGCTTGTAGAAGGAGTTCACCTAGACATGATATAACATAAAGACAAGCTGGGCCAATTAAACCTTGCCTAACCTGCCAGCCACAGAATTGTAAGCAAATAAATAGTTGTTGCTTAAAGTCACCAAGCTTTGAATCTTTGTTATATAACAATAGACCACTAATACATACAGAAAATTGTGGGACCCCTGGGTGGCTTACTCAGTTAGGTGACTGACTCTTGGTTTCAGCTCAGGTCCTGATCTCAGGGTCATGAGATTGAGCCCTGCATCAGGCTCTGTGCTTAGCCTGGAGTCCATTTGGGATTCTCTCTCCATCTCCATCTCCCTCTGCCCCTCCCCCCATCCCCCCAAATAAATAAATACATGTTAAAAAAAAAAAAAGAAGAAAAGAAAATTATAAAATGATACATAAAAATTCTCCCTACACAGATTCTCCATACCTCATTTCCCCAAAATTATCATTGTTACCATTTTTTTGTTGTTGTTCATTCTTCCTGACATTTAAAGCACCTTGGTGAATGGATAGATAGAAAGATAGATGAATGAGTAGGTAGATATCTAGATTAACACATGTAGATAGATACAGAAAGATAGAAAGTTATTTCACAACTGTCATACCAAATGATACTCTTCTGTAACTTTTGCTTTATCTAAGATATATCTTAGACAATTTTTCATTCTGATACATAAATGCGTTCCTCATTCCTTTCAACAACTGTGTAATACTAGCATTATCATACAGTACTTTATTTAACACTCTTATTGGTAGACAGTGAAGTGCTTTACATTTTTTTCTTATACAAAATGTTACTGCAATTAATATTATCATAGCTTTTTTTTTTTGACACTTTTTGTACATCTTTTTTTTGACACTTTTGTACATGAAAAAGACCATAACTATAATTGTTGGGTAGAAAATATTTACCTTTTGAACTTAATGGCAAGTTCCGAATTGCAATCCCCCCAAATCAGTACCCATTTAGTTAATTTTTCCTGAATTTTTGGGCTGTTTTGCTTATTCCTGACCAACTCATATGGATATACAGATGCTCGCTTCCACCACGTTTATATTTTGAAACACACTGATTGTTGTGGAGATGTTGCCTTTCTACGAGGCTTGAGCCCAACCTCAACTTCTAGAAGATTGTATGTTCACATGTATTTAGAACAACCAGTTTACCCAGTGCACACGATCCATTTAAAACTGCATGCAAAGTAAATGCAATTCACCTAAGCACACTGAAATCTGCTGATGGCCAGGAAAATATTCAGTGCTCTGCCAAACCCATTCAGCTTGAAGTCAGTCATCCTTGCAGTCATTTTCATTGGGTTCTAATGAGATGGTGCCTTATAGAAAATGACAAAAAGGATGTGGAAATTTGTAGGACTGTCTGAGTAAAATAAATAAATAAATAAATAAGCAAAAGCTAGGTTTAGCTGAGAACTATGAAACTTGACACCACAAACAAAAATTTGAAACGTTTTTAGGGGGGAAAAACCCTATTTACATATATTAAACCGCAATATAGAATATACAAAAGAAAACACAATAAACCTTCTGAGATTTAAACTGCAGGTGTGTGGTTCCTGCTGCTTCCCTTCCAGATGTGTGAACCATCAAAGAGCTACCCTATATTAACCCTGGTGGGTAAGTAGGCTCTATGAGACAGGGAAGAGTCATTTCCTTAGGATAGCTAGTAGTCAGGCTAATGCAGAACTTTGGGCCCTCTCAGTGTCCAGATCTGAAATGTGCCTCACCAGGCCTTAGGTAGTCCATAAGCTCACCAGGTCGACAGCCTGAGAAGGCAGTTGCAGAGGAGACATGCTTCTCTCAGTCTGGCTGCAGCTGTTCAATCCCTACCCACCCGTCCACAACACTTGCTTCCCATAGCTCTAGAAGAGGCTGAACGTAATTCTTATCCAAGTGGTTTTGTTGACTACCTGTAGCTAGGGAGAAATCCCCACCATTTAGTTAAGTTTATATTACTGGATCAAAAATCTAATTCCAACTATGATCATTTTCCTTGCCTTTCAGCTATTCTGCTGTATTTTCCTGCCTTGATACCTGGTCTAGGCTCGTGAGAAGCCGCGACTACCTCATTCAGTGGTAAACTATCCACATCATTGAGACATACAAGCAAAGTAAGTAAGTAGCAAACCAAATTACCTCTTTGGTAAAGTTTTGTCTAATTCCCATAGCTAAAAGTTGAGTTTTGTTTAATTTGGAGAACACTAAAGTTGTATCAATAAATGAAACTTTAAGTTCATCTGAAAGCCAAAGGGTCAAAAAGTTCAAATAATTTCATCTTCTTTTAGACATTGTTTTATCAGAAAGAGTCAAGGAAGTAGCTAAAATCATTAATCTTTGTTCTTCAAAACAAACATATTCTAAAATGTGTCAAGGAGTCAGCACAGGTTTAAATGAAACTCCTAACTTATAAGAAGAGATTTAATCTTCACATTCTTGGGTAGGAGGAAATACGGAGTCCTAGGTATTTGGGTTTAGCTAAGTACTGTTTTAGTGATAAGGATTTCTTAAATAGTTTAATAACAAAGATAGTAAGTGCTTAATATACGTAAGCAATGTACTAACCAGTAGTCTAAGCACATCTGTTATACCATTTATTTTTTAAAACATTTCTATGAATTCCCATATTACCACCATTTTAATTTGAGGAAATTCTAGTACAAAATCTTGCACAAAAAGTAATTTACCCTAGTTCAAAGAGCTAATAAGTATCAGAGTCAGAATTTAAATATGTGCATTCGATTAATTTATAAATGGTGACTTGTTACAGACAATTAAAAAAAAACTCAACAATACATGTAATACTTTCTGGCAGTTACAGTAGTTCATTATCTAGTTTGCTCTTCAAATAATCTTGTCAGTTAAGTTCAGAGCTGTTATCTCTACCATTATGCAAATGAAATTAATGAGGTTCAAAGATTGACTTTTTCAAGGTCATCCAGTTACAATATTGAGGTGCATTTGGCACCCAAATCTAGTTCTTTTGAGATGATTTTTCTTAACTATTTCAAAACTAATCAAAGAGGAATTTGGTAGAAAGTAAATTACAACTAAAATGTTATCAAGAAGATGAAAAATTTGAGCATTGTGATCAATTGATATGTGGTAAATTTTAATTCCAAATGGTAAATTAAAAATATATATTATTAAGAGAAAGTTTATTTTGTATGATTTTATTCTCAACACCAAGAATATGGCCTAACACATAACAGATGCTCAAATACTTGAGGGAGTGAATGAATAAATGAATGAATCCATTACAAGACATCACTGTACTAAGAGAGTTTTCTTGTTGTTCTTATTTAAGCCATAAAGAAATTATCTAGTTATGAATTTAAATGTTGAATACTTAAAATTTAGTCCACCTCTGTTCAAAGTTAAGGAAAATATTTTTGGAAATAATCTAAAATTGATATATGTCCTTGTAGTGTGACTTCTTGTGAAAAATAGAATAATTCAAAGTACCAGACATATGAGCGGGTGTGAGTAATTATGCTATTATAAATTATCAGTACTCAATTTAAACATTTATGTGTTTTTCAAAATTAACCAATATCTCAATTTTGGCCAAATCTCAAAAAAATATAGAGACAAAGGGCAGCTGGAGTCGGTCCAATTTAAAACATAATAATTCTGCCCAAATGTTACACTTTAGTATCAAATACTAACATGCATTAGACTCACCTGGAGGGCTTGTGAAAATACAGATTACTGGGCCCTATCAGTAGGTCCGGGGCAGAGCCTGAGAATGTGCATTTCTAACCAGCTTCTAGCTGATGTTGATACTGCCCATCTAAGGACTACACTTGTTGAACCACCACTATCAGGAAAAGTGCTACACTTACTTTGAACTCCTGCTTTTAAAATTAAGAACAGAAACAGCTCCTCTTAACCACCACCCTCCCTTCCCACACGATGTCTCCAGATTTGGTACACTTGATTTACTCATATGCCATAGGCAATTTGTGCTTGTAAGAATCTATAATAGATTTCCTGAGTTTAGAGGTTCCAACACAGCTTCAGGGCTTTAGATTGAACATAGCATAGATTCAGCTTATAATGGAGGACCCAATGATTATAACAACGGTTTAAGAAGTCAGAATGCTAAATCATTACAATTGTTTTGTCTGTCTAATTGAAAGGTACATATAACTAAAACTGCAACATTTTATCATTATTCAGCAGAGGTGTATTAGGTGTGGCTAGTGCTAGTAAATCAATCTAATGAGAGGTATTAGCTATTTCAATCTGACTATATACACAGAGGTATCAGATCTCAACATCACTGCCATGAGTAGCACTGGCTAGAAGTAATTACTATGACCTTGGATATTTGACTTCATTTTTCACTGCCTTGCTTTTGTTGCAGTCAAAATGATTCTGGCCGTATACTGTAAAATCTGCAAAACCTATGCTATATGACTCCATATGACTGTAGCCAGAGGACTATGTTCAATTCAGGGTTTAAAATAATATTTAGTTAAAAAAAAAAAAAAAAAGAAACTTAAACAAAGGTAAAAGAAATGATGTAGAACATTGTTAAAATGTTAGGATCCATGAAAAATAATGAGGGTTTCAAAATCTAAGGAAAAATAAAGAGATTTAAGACAGAGATTGCTACTTGATTGGGACACGTTAACCAAATGCCAGAATAACAATGACCATCACTGACGTGTCAATTATTATATTAGTACTGGGGTCCTTCCAACAATCCAGTTTACAGATGAAGAAACTGAAGATCAGATATTTGACTTGTCCAACTCCAGCTAGCCAGTATATCAAAGAATGTCTAAATAATGTCTAAATAAGCTGCGTATGTTACAAGAACCTTGCGTACTAAACAAGCCTGTGGAACAGTGGAAGAAAAGGTTATGTTTTATTGATTTTCAAATATACTCTCTTTAAGTCTTACATTTAAATAGTTCTCAGTGGTTTATACTCTGCTCTTTCTTCTATTCTTTTCTTCATTATGAATTTGTGTCATCACAGCAGAATTTGTACACTGATTAATGTACTATATATCCAGCCTCCTTTCCTTAAATGCTGTCATTTACTAAAGCAATGACAACAGGAACTATTTGGGAATGATATAAAATTGTAACACATCTATTTAGGGACCGATGACTGACTCAGAATTCTTTCCCTTTACGGAAATTTCAACACTTGCAATTCCATCTTATTTCTCCACAGGCAATTAAAAGATAATATTTTTATTTAATCAAAGGAATGTTTTGAGCACTATAGGGTTAACACATGTGAAATCTATGTTGATCTCCTGAAACTAATGCAAAATAGATTATTTCAATGTGCTTTATCCAACTCAGCCAAGTTTCTCAAGTGTGCATTTCCAGCTTTTGTAAGTTACAACTTTTGCAAGATTTCTATTGTGTTCTAGTTCTCCCTACTACTTTTCTTCATTTCTCTTATTAAAGTAGTTTAGCATCTCAGTCATTTGAGGTTATCACTGATTTCTTTAATTTCATACCTCTCCTAATTTATTAGTGAGCCTATTTTTTATCTCTCTCTCTCTTTTTTTTTCTTTTTTACTGATATGATTATAAAACCTCATCTTTTTCTCCTCAATGCCTTTTTGCTTTCCTTGTCTCAGGCTTCTTTTTTTTCTTATTAACTTTCTGCATCCTATTAACTTTCCTACAATCCTTATTCAATGAAATGTATTCTTCTTCGTTCATATCACACTTCTCTGATGGTAAGTCTTTAAACAGTGTGTAAGTGTGTGTGTGTGTGTGTGTGTGTGTGTGTGTATGTACACATTTGTCCTTATAGAAAGGAGACATTTTAAATTAATTCAATTCACATGATATAATTATAGTATCTCTATCATAGTCTAGTCTTCTATCTCAGGCTATAGATAATATAGAATAATATTCTATAGATATTATAGAATATAATATAGAATAATATAGAATATAATATAGAATAATATTCTATAGGTATTATAGAATATAGAATAATATAGAATATAATATAGAATAATATTCTATAGATAATATAGAATAATATTCTCTAACTATCCCTCCTTACAGGTATTATATTAATTGTTCTTTGTATTAGGATTTTCATTTTGGTTTTGCTCACATACTCCTTTAATATTACATTCATTCTCCTTAGTCACTAAATGGTTAAATGGAATAATCAATTGACACTAATTATTTACTTATATACTTTGGGAAAACTAGAGCCAGCATTGTAAAAATAAAGACTATAGCTCTTAAGAATTAATGGAAATTTTAAAATAGCAAATTTCTTCACACCAAGTAATTTAAACTCTAGCTTATCATTTTGAAAATGTAAATGCTCTGTGATTAGAAAGTCAGTATAGATAAAAAAATAATTTGGGTTACATCTTTTTATTCTCAAGTAACATTTCACAAGAAGTGTTGTATTTGACATACCATTAAGGCATAAGGCCATGCTTAAAGTCATTTCTGTGGGACACTTCCCCACCCATAGTGTCAGGGACCATCACAGGTAGGTTATATGAGTGCCCCTCCCTACTCTTGGACAAAGACCATGTGACCAAGGAACAGCCAAATCGTAGGTTGGCTAATTATCTATTGAGTGGTCTGGTTTGAAAGTTCTACCCTAAGTTAGGGTAATCCTTATCTTGAACCTAGAAATACAGAAAGAATCAAGTAATTAGCTATAGAGTCTACAATGCAAAGACTACATTCAGAGAGGTAAGAGGAGTCAAAAATCAAGAAAAATTATGTAGAAACTAGAACAATGAAATATTGAAAGAGTACACATTATAAACAGTGGTTTTCAATGGGCAGGAGTGTGGAATGTACCTTCTGCAAAAGAAGATTCTCAGAGACTATGGACTCTTAGAAACAAACGGAGGGTTCTAGAGGGGAGGGGGGTGGGGGGATGGTTTAGCCTGGTGATGGGTATTAAAGAGGGCACGTTCTGCATGGAGCACTGGGTGTTATACGCAAACAATGAATCATGGAACACTACATCAAAAACTAATGATGTAATGTATGGTAATTAACATAACATAAAAAAAAAGAAGAAGATTCTCAGAGCATGGGTGGAATAAGCTTGAAAATACCTTGTAAGAGATTCAGAGTAGAAAGTGAGAAATCCCGAGGGATGCAGACACTACGGACAGCTGTGAAGAAGCAGTAGCAGTGAGGTGTTAGAGTGAAGATTCATGAGTTCTTGCTGCTGGAATTGCCAGAGCCCACTCAGACCTAGGACTTTCATCTACTTCCGGTATCAGTAAGGCTACCTGCTAGCACATTTTCCAATCTTAGATTTTAATTAGCATCTCTCTTACTGTCACACTTATCTTTATAATAAACTGTCGCCAAATTGAGTTGTCTCGAATGAGTTTCCTTTCCTTGTAATCAGTGGAAGCCCAGCAAAAGTATTTACTCTTGTTTCATTCTGTAAGTACTTTTTGATCACTTGGAATATGCAACAAACTATGGCTGATGATATGATACGATAGGATAGGATATGGTATGATATAGATATTTAAAACATCTATTTATATATATTCAAAAATGAATTGTGCACATGTTACATTCTCAAGGAGCTTGCCATCTAATAAAGAAAATCCTTATAGATATAATTGCAAATGATAAAATACCTGAAAGAAGAAAGGTCAATGCTTGCAATGTTTTGTTTTGTTTTGTTTCTGTATTATATTCTGCTGATTAAGCGTGTTCTGTGTTACACCTCACATATTATAGCTAAAAGTCGTGCTTGATCCCAAACACCAAACTTAAGTAAAGAATACAGAAAAAGGTTTGAGGAAGAAAAATTTGGTTGTAGTAGTTAAGAATAACAGGAAACTGACTATATAGACTTATAGCATGATTTTATTTTTCAGAAAATAAATATGATCAATATCCCAATGCAACTAATGGTAAATGTATCTAAGTTTTATATATCAAAATTTTCACCTTTTATTGTTGAATCATATTCTATTTTTCAAATTGTAGGTCTTAAAAAAATCAGCCTTCACAAAAATCTGTAACAAAACGAGAAAAAGTCTTTCGTTCAATATGACAGTTGTTCAGAGCTTGATGTTGTCTATCTGAGGACACTGCAGGAATTATCTGCAGTCATTGTAGTCATGAGTAATTATGAGTGAAGACTATTCTGATTGCACTGACAAGACAAGGAGAAGCAGGTTAAGAGAGCAGATGGGATTCAGATTAAAAAATTAGAATGACATTTCAACTCTAAATGAAATACGCTTTTTTGGCAGAAGAAAGAATCCCTCTTCCCAGAAATTTCTGAGGACAATAACGACTACGGTATGGTGCTTCTCAGAAGCAGAAAGAGGGATTTAGGTTTCCATTTAAATTAACTTCTGATTCTGTTTCTAAATATATATTTGTCATAAAAGTCACTCATATGCTTGAGCCAATAATACCACATTTTACAGCAATAAATTAAATATATGTGCATAGACACTTATATATACACATCCATAACTACTTATTGAGCTTTTCAAAACAGTGTTACAATTGTTTCTTGGACGTACAGTATTTGTCTTACATGTTTACTAATCCATAAAATATTCATCAAATGCCCGCTCCATGCTATCCACGGAGATTGTTGCTGTGAGGGTACAAAGGTAATCTGCACTATATTCTAGGAAAAGATTATCAACTAAATTTACTGCTCTGAGGTACTCGGTCTTTACTATCATATCTGGCAGTGACCAAGGGACCAATTTTATTAAAGTAGCTTGTCTTTTTTCCTTGTAGTTGTTTTTAAATTATGGCATTCCAACAAATGGTCCTATATATGGAAATTAAAATAAAAAACCTCACATACTCTTTATTGCACAAAATCTTAGGATGTTTCACAGTGAGGACCCCCTACAAGCAAAACAAATTGACTCAAGCTAAGTTATAATATCGATTATACTCCTCTATTTTTATACAATCAACACTTTCTTTCAACGCTACAGTCAAGCTATTGGAATAACTAATTAAAACATTATTAAATTGGGTCAATAATGGAATGGTATATAGATCTAAATTAGCTTTTAATAATCTTGGAATTTTGTTTTATTTTCTTCAGCAATAAAAAGTGAAAAATGTGAATTAAAATTAAGTGTATTCACACGCTGTACAGTGCAAATAGTTGGGATTAGATATTTATGAAAGCAATCTAACTTTATATAAATAAAAACAATAGCAATGATGAGTTCTTTAAAAAGAATGAATCAGACAAATAATCACAATTTAGTATTCAGAAATGTAAGCCATAAAAAGAATCAAGTGGATAAAATAGTCTCCCCACTGAGCATCATATTTTGTATTATCTTGTACAGGAGACGAAATTTACAGAAGAAACATTTTACCTTTAATGAACTCTAATTTTGATAATCGAGTTGCCAATTAATAGAATAATTGCAAGGGTAGATTAATGTCACAATTCTCATTCAGTTATCTTTCAGCCACTCTCTATGTATGTGGTAAATATGCAGAGCACATTCTTTTCTTTAGCATTTCCTCAACCCAGATTTTACCTTAACATAATTGACAAATTTGGAGGGCACATTTTACTACAAGAGCCTGAGGACCTGATCCTATCATTAAAAGCACCCCAGGAAGAAAAATTCAAATGCAAATTTCAACTGACCTTTGTGGAAACAACTCATATTATTTTGCATCAGTAGCCACTAGAGATTTGTCTGGCTATATATGGATTTCCACATCTGTCAGCTATAAGTGCACTTCATCTGTCTGCTAAATCAGAGAGCCAGAAATAGATGACAGTGATCAAGTCTTTGAGCTTCTCTTAAATTAGCCACATCATGAGGTAAAGTTAGTTTCTCCACTGGGCTTTCATGCTAAAGGTTTACTCCTAAGAAACTTAGAGAAAAGACTACATCAGAAAAGCAAATGGAGTCTTACCTCTTCCTTTCGGTGATTTTTTTTTTTTTTTTTCTCCTTGGAATGGAGTGCTGACCAGTTTGTCTGGGGGTAGGTCCTGCTGGGAGAACTGAGCATAAATTACCAAAACACAACAGCGGCAAGAGAGCTATAATGAACTTCACCTGTGCCCAGGTTCTCTTACCGATCTCTGTTCCGAACCCCCTACGGTTTCCTTCCTTTGTGAACTGATTTAAAAAAAATAAAAAATAAAACCTTACTCACCCTTAGACTTGAGTCCAGGGTGATATGCACACCAGCTGCTAGTGTGGCAAATGCATTGATTTTTTTTTTTTTTCTCCTTATTCCTTTCTGATCCACTCTTCATTAAATAAGGAGTCAATGTGATGAGATAGAGAAGTACAAGCACCTGTGTAAGACAACACACTTCTGCCTAACATTTCTAACATTTGGCTTCCCCGTTTGACCACTAGACTTTAGAAAATAGTTTCTAAACTAAGGTTAAGGAAAAGCAAGATGTCTCTGAGTCACTCTGTGTATCATCTGTGTATTATTTTCCACAGTGTGGTCATGTGGAAAGAAAAAGGTGGTAGGAAGTATATGTAGAGAAATATCCTTCTGTAGAGAGTTCAAGAAAAAAATGCTTTGCACTTACCCTGATAACTCAAGTCCCCCTCCCCTTTTAGAATTGTATTTTTAAGGTAGAGGCTCTACTATGAAGCACAAAGAGAGCAAGGTAAGTTTAAAACCTGCAACCATGATTCAAATCTTCATCCCTACCAAGGTGTTCACTGTTGCCTTAGCTAGGTTCAGGAAACTTACACCAATGCTGACACCTTGTTTCCCATGTCATCTGACACCTAGAGATACTCAGTGTTGAATATTGCTTGGCCAGGTATGGACAGGATACCTTAGCTAGAAGTCCCCCATGTTATTTCTAGATGTATGGAAGTGAACAATTGCGGTATATGAAGACTTAGGTCTTCATTCTTTCAAAGATGTTCAACTATTCCTAATGGCCTTGATTTTATGGTAGGTTTGGGAGTTTTAAGGAGAAATATGGTATGTAGCATATAACGAACTTATTATAATTCATTATATGGGTGTTAACATTGCACTTTTTGGCAAGCTGGGAATTCCTGGTGCATGCCAAATGTCATTTTCTAGCCAAAAAGTTTTAAGGTAATATCATCAACTCCTTCTACATTAAGGTTAATAATTAAACAGATCTTCCAAACTCATGCCAATGTATTTGATATGATTAATAAGAGCAATTGTATATGAGCTACAACTCAGTACCTATTGCCCATACAAAGTTAATATCTACATTAATAATAGTTCTACCTTTTCTCTAGGTGTGAAATAGTTTAGTGTTATTATTTCCTGTGTTATTAATAAGAATCTTCACATGTCTACTTTTTAAGCCAGGTGGAATTTAGCTTGGGTAAAACAGAAGAAGGAAGAGAAGAAGAAAAACCATCTGATGATAGAAAAATACCCTTTGCAACCATTTTTACTTCTCAAGGGATATTTCCTATAATATTCCTTTTTATTCCTCTGATATTTCTCTTAGAAACAGACTAGAAGTTTTTTTTGTTTTTTTTGTTTTTTTTTTTTTAGATTTTTTTTTAATTTATTTTTTTTGAGAGAGAGACAGAGATAGAGAGAGAGAGCACAAGTGGGTAGGAGAGGGAGAAGCAGGCTCCCCACAGAGCAGGGAGCCCGATGCAGGACTCGATCCCAGGACCCTGGGATCATGACCTGAGCTGAAGGTAGACGCTTAACCGACTGAGCCACACAGGTGCCCCGGTTTAGAAGTTTTTTTAAAAAAAGATTTATTGGGGCTCCTGGGTGGCTCAGTCAGTTGAGCGTCTGCCTTCGGCTCAGGTCATGATCCCAGGGTCCTGGGATCGAGCCCTGCATCGGGCTCCCCGCTCAGCGGGAAGCCTGCTTCTCCCTCTCCCACTCCCCCTGCTTGTGCTCTCTCTCTCGCTGTGTCTCTCTCTGTCAAATAAATAAATAAAATCTTAAAAAAAAGGAACATTTAAAAAAAGATTTATTTATTTATTATTGGGGGGGAGGGCCTGAGAGAGACGGAGAAGCAGAATCTCAAGCAGACTCCCCGATGAGCACTGAGCCCAACGCAGGGCTCTACCTCACAACCCTGAAATCATGACCTGAGCCAAAATCGAGAGTCAGACACTTAAATAACTGAGCCACCCAGATGTCCCTTATTACTAATTTTTTAATCAAGTGATAGATTTCAGGTGAACACTTTGAAGAAAGCAAAATTCCCATTTCTTTTCTTTTCTTTTTTCTTTCTTTTTTTTTTTTTAGAGAAGGAGAGAGAGAGAGGAAGGGGGAGGGGCAGAGGGAGAGGGAGAGGGAATCTTAGGCAGGCTCCATGCCCAGGAGGAGCCCAACACAGGGCTCAATCTCACGACCCTGAGATCATGACCTGAGCTGAAACCAAGAGTGCAACACTTGAACAACTGAGCCGTGCAGGCGCCCCATAAACAGATTCAAAGTTTTTAAGAGAGTCCAAAAGATACTCTTCTCAAGGAAGTATGTCTTCACCTAGGAGGGCTGGTGATGGGTGATTAGTAGTTCTAGAATAATCAGGAAGGACCTGGCAAATATATTTACTTTGGTTACATTGGTGAAGAAAGAATGGATATACATCATAATCCTGTCAAACACACCTTATATTTACATTTAAATAATGCATATTTTGGGGACACATGGGTGACTCATTCGGTTAAGAGTCCAACTCTTGATTTCAGCTCCAAGTCATCATCTCAGGATCCTGGGATCGAGCCCTGCATCAGGCTCCATGCTGAGTGTGGAGCATGCTGTCTCCCTCTCCCTCTGCCCCTCCCCACTGCTGGCATGCTTGTGCTCTCTCTCTCTCTCTCAAAAAAAAGATAATGAATATGTTTTAAAACTTCATTTCATATTTAATAAGTATTTCCAAAATTAATGTTACCAGGAAGAGAGGCCAACTATGGAAGAAAACATATCTGTTGTTCCAGATCATAGACAAGAAATAAAGGCAACTCTGTAACCTTAGGCAAACTATTTTAACTATATGTTCCTCACCTATATAATGGAGAAATTATATCTATTTCATAATATTATTGTGGAAATTGAATGAAATAATGCCTATAATTACTTAACACATTACAATCAATTAATATGAACAAGTATGTAAAAAACAATGAGAAAGCCTATGAATCAGTAATTTCCAAGTCAACAATTACCACTCTTATTGCTTCATTTTGTAATTATTTTATTATTACTATTTAAAGATTTTCTTAGATAAAATTCTCAAAATATGGCCCCATCATTTCCAATGTGTGTTATTATTGCTGCAGTGTTACTGACTTTTCATTGCAACTCACTCTGATCACTAAATGCCAAAAAAGCAGTTTGTAATATCCCTTTCCCCAAATTGATCTCTCTCTTTCTTCTCAGGATTCTTATGCTGATACATCCTTTATTTTTCTAAGATAAATCCTATCAAAATACTACCAACCTTTTTCCACAGAGCTGGAACAAACAATCTTAAAATTTGTATGGAACCACAAAAGACCCCGAATAGCCAAAGCAATCTTGAAAAAGAAAAAGCTGGAGGCATCGCAATTCTAGACTTCAAGCTAAATTACAGAGCTATAGTCATCAAGATTGTATGGTACTGGCACAAAAACAGACATAAATCTGAATTTCCTTTAAAGTAGACTTAGACCCTTTTTTAAAATGGTACCTTTATAGGAGAATGCAACACAACATCTACTAAAAACAAAATAAACAAAATAAACCAACCAACTAAACAACAAATGCCATACAAAAAATAAAAAATAAAAAAAACTAGAACTCAGAAAAAAAAGATGAAATCCATATCTTTTAGCTATGCTAACTTTTAGCTATGAGGAGATGGAGGGAAAACTTAATGCCAGAATGCAGAGCAAGTGTAGATCCCAAGTGTAACTAAGCCCATCTCAATTCAGCACCTCAGAGTCTCTGGAAGTATAAGGCAGCCAAGCAAGGGTCAGATTTAGAGCAAGTACTGACTAGGAGTCCCACACCATGTCCTTTGAGGCCTCTCATAGAGACCAGCAGTGAAGGAAGCAGAGCAGGACTTACAATAGAATTGAAGCCACCTGGTGAATGCAGTGCATTCTGGAAGTAGACCAACAGCTGCGCACATTACACTCTCTTCTAATTCTGTACCCCAAAACATTTGATAGCTATATAAGCCAACAATCCAGATGACAACAAGCTGTATACCCTATCTGATCCAAACACCAAGCCTGCATAGAAATTATTCACCTAAGAATTTATAAAGAGAAAAATATAAGGACACAAATATTAACAAACATAGAAGGAAAAAATAACTTATAATTAAGGCCACAGAAAACAGATTAATCATACATATTTTTAAAACAATTTCTTCAAAATAGAATCTAATCTAACAAGACATAAAGTAATGAAAAACATATGTTTACTGATGGTGTTCACTGAAACCAAGTTTTAAATTTTAATACTGATTAGGAATCAGATTTGAAGAGCATGTAAAAAAAGAAGAAAAAGGATGAAAAAAATACCATTTTAAAATTGATCCCAACAATTAGAAAAATGAAAATTATAGAATGTCTTAAAACTGTAAAAGTAAGTAACCATTTATAGAATTTAAAATAGGACCTGGAATTTCCAAAATATTAAAAAGTATAAAAATGGAAAAGAGAAGGAGAGAAAAAAAAAAAAGTAGAACTAAATGGTAGAAATCAACAAACCAAACCTGAAATGAAAGGAAAAGTGTGCTAGATAAACACAAACTAAAAGAAATCAGGAACTATACTGAACTGAACAAAATATCATTAAGCAAGCAAAAAAGGGGCTAATTCATACCACAAATGGGACCATTGTGAACAATTTGAAAATGTCCAATAACACTGCATTAGAATACATTAAAAAAAACTCTCAGGAGAGAGGAAAAAGTAGAATAAAGATCAGAAGTAGAATAAGCATAGAAAATTTTAATAAATTCTCTCAGTCTTAAAGAGGTTAAGGTAGTAAAAGTAATTAAGGATATGCAGGATTTAGAAAATACTATTATTAGCTTTGATTTCAATAGTTGTAAATTAAAATTTTACCCCAAAATTGAAAAAAAAACTTACTTAAAATATACAGATCATTTTTTATTGAAGTATAAGCTTATAAATTTATAAAAAGAATGGAAAGCTCAATTACTTATCCCACAATGGACTTCTTGGTAACCATTACCAGGCAGAAAAGTAGAAGCTTCTTAGTACCCCAGAAGGCCACTTCGTGGGCACCCTGTAGTCATTATGTCCTCCTTCCTCCCCAAGGAGAACTATTATTATAATTTCTTATACCACAAGTTTATTTTACTTGTTCTTCAATTTTATGTTAATGGAATTATATAGTAAGTATTCTTTTTTTTGTCTAGCTTCTTTTGGGAAACATTATATAGTGAGAATTTTACACGTTTCATATAAAGGTCATTCATTCACTTTCACAGCTGTTGCTTATTGTCTTTTATTGCTACATAGGTTAAACCACATGAATAAATCACCATTTATATTTTCTTTCTACTGTTGATGGATATATGGGTTATTTCATTGTGTTTGTTCATCATTATCAGTGTTCCTAAGGATATCATTTTACTCACTGCTAAGTTCACACAAACACCCTTCTCTGTAAGATATATACCTTTAAATGAAACTACTGGGTTGTACCACATGTATACATACAACTGTAGTAGATACTGTCAAACTTTTCATAAGTGGATCTACCAACTGAAATTCCTATGAGCTTTAGTGAGAATTTCCCATAAGCAAAATCTCCATTGCTCCTATTCTGTCAACACTTAAAATTGTTTTTCTTTTGATCTGAGCCATTCAAATAGGTGCATAATACGATCTCATTTAATTTTAACATTTGTAGTTCCTTCACAACTAATGAAATTGAATATCTTCATATGCTTATTTCAACAAGTGCCTGTTTATGCCGTGTATCCATGTCCCTATGAGGTGTCTATCATTTTCTCATTGATTTTTGGAGTTCTTTATATAATTTGTACACAAGCCCAGTTTCACTTGTACTCATTACAAAAGTCTTCTCATGCTCCATGGGGTGTCATCTATCAACTTTCATAAAGCAATAGTCTTAATTTTAAGGTAACACAAATTAACAATCATTTCCTTTAAGGTTAGTGTTTTTTGCATTCTATGTAAGCAATCTATATCTATCCCAAGTTCATGAAAACATTGTCCTGTATTTTCTTCTAGAAATTTCATTGTTTTGCTTTTAGATTTAAATCAACAATACACCAGAAATGGATTTTTGTGTATGATGTTAGGTAGAGACCAAGTTTTATCGTTTCCCGCTATGGATATTCAACAGATTTTGTAACATTTATTGGAAAGAATTTTTTTCCTCATTGCTATGCAATATAACATTTGTCATAAATCAAGTATCCATGTAAGTGTGGGTCTGCTACTAAGCTGTCTATTCTGTTTCATTGATAAATGTTTCTTGTCTTGTACCAGCACCATCTCTAATGATCAGAACTTTATAATGTCTTGATATTTGCTTGTATAAATCTTCTCCCTTTCCGTGTCCCCCTTTTACAAGGTTTTTCCTCTTCTGACTCATTTGTGTTTTTACATTAATTTTATATTCAGAATGTCAAGTCTCTCTCTCTCTCTCACACACACACACACCACTGCTGGCATTTCTATTGGAATTTCATTAAATACATACAACTATTTAGAGAGAATTGAAATTGTTTTCAATATTGAGTCTTCCATATCATAGAACATGATATATCTTTTCATTTATTTGGGTCTTTTAAAATTACTCTTTTTTAAGATTTTATTTATTTATTTGAGAGAGAGAGAGAGAGAATGAGAGAGAGTACAAGTCGGGGGGAGGCAGAAGGAGAAGCAGAAGGAGAAGGAAGGAGAGTCTTAAGCAGACTCAAGGCTGAGCACAGAGCCTGATTCGGGGCTCCATCTCAAGACCCTGAGGTCACAATCTGAGCTGAAACCAAGAGTCGGGCACTTAGCTGACTGTGCCACCCAGGCACCCCAATTCTACTTCATTTTCCTTGTTATAATGGAGTTCAATGACTTTTTGCATATTGACATATAAACCTCGCATCCAACAACCTTCCTAACCTCATTTATTAATTTCTATAATTTATCTAAAGATTCATTTTGATTTGCTATATATACACACCATGAACAAATAATAATTTGGGGATGCCTGGGTGGCTCAGTCCGTTAAGTGTCTGTCTTCGGTTCAGGTCATGATCCCAGCGTCCTGGGATCAAGCCCAGCATCGGGCTCCTCGCTCAGTGGGGAGCCTGCTTCTCCCTCTGCCTGCCACTCCCCCTGTTTGTGCTCTCTCTCTCTATTCTCCCTTTCCTGATTCACCTGGCCCTACAAGGACAGAAAGTGGATTTAAACCTATACCTGCCCTTTCCCAAATAATACTTTAATACTGTTTTTAGGTGATGGATGTCAAAGAAAATTCATAAATATTACTATGAAAAATAAGGCAATTAGTATTCTGCCTATTAAGCAAACAAGAAATTGAAAAAAAATGATATTGCAACCTTGTAAACATATGATATGATATATAAAAAAGAAAAATTCTTAGAAGATATGAGTAACAGAAAAATCACCATTATAACCTTCATGCTAAGAAGAGTCTAATAAAAAATATGAATTCAATAAAACAGGGAGATTAGAAAGCAACTAATTTAGATGAAAAATTGGAAAGAAACAATGTGATTACAAAACTAATTAATAATTGGAGACAGCAGGCCTAGAAAAGATACAGTTAAAGTTCAAATTACACACATAGGAAATAGGCTTGAGGTAATCACAATGAACATAGAAGAAAAATACAAATATGTAAATATTTACAGAGGATTGTTGACACACACACATATTCATATGTGTATTGTTCATGTACATATATATGAACATTTGCATATACATAAACATGTACCTATTTGTGAGTGTGGAGAGTGGGAGACAGAGATATAATGGTGAAAACAACAGGAAACTCACATTTTGAACAGAAAATATATCTAGAGGCATAAAAGAGTGACATTTCTTTTAAATAGAGAAAGAATGAAATGTGCCAAATTTGAATATATAAAGAAAAACTTGCATTCAAACAGAAAAGAAAAAATACAAAACCATTAATAAGGAGACATATCCTGGTTGTTTTTCAAATTCAAAATTAAAGGAAATTATTTAGAAATCTAAATAGAAATAGAGATCTAAAGAAAAAAGATCAGCTACAAGAAGGGAAAAATAGAGTTAGCTTTATACTTTGACATAGCAACTTTCCATGCCAAAAAACACTGAACAATATCTCCCGTTTTGAGAAGAAGACAATTTGATCCATGAGTATTAGGCTTAGTCAAATTGTCGTTCAGGGTATAAATCAACAGACAGACATTCTAAAGACGAAATAACTCAGGGAAATACCACCCAGGGGTCCCTATTGAAAAACCACTTGGCAGGGGCGCCTGGGTGGCTCAGTTGGTTGAGCGACTGCCTTCGGCTCAGGTCATGATCCTGGAGTCCTGGGATCGAGTCCCACATCGGGCTCCCGGCTCGGCGGGGAGCCTGCTTCTCCCTCTGACCCTATCCCCTCTCATGCTGTTTCTCTCTCTCTCTCTCAAATAAATAAATAAAATCTTAAAAAAAAAAAAAAGAAAAACCACTTGGCAAGAATAAGTCAGTTAAATAGATGAATCAAAATATATAACTCAGAAAAGAAGAAACCATGGTATAAAAGCTGAGTGTGAAACTAAGGTCCATTTTAAATATAGAACTTAAATAACAGATGTTGTGTTCATAGAACAAATCTAGATGTGATACATTTTGAAAAATCATTATACTTCTGTGGTGGGGAAGGAGAGAGGGATGAAAAATCCAAGAACTAGAGATCAGTCTTTTTGAGCAAGAGATCAATTAACACTAAAAGAATACATGTAATGAAAAGAAAAGAAGAATTATTTCAAACTTTATGTTCTTAATATTTTTTTTTACTTAACCTGAGATAAATCTTTTAGACAGTCTTATATTTTCTTGGTAAAATAATACATAGGTTTTTTTCAGCTTCACATCCATGTCTTCTTTTTCTATTAAATAAAAATTAAATCAAATGTGATATTTTCATCAAAATCCATAGCATGCTCCCATTTTTATGTTACTAATTTGGTTTTCATGTCTGCCTGTCAATGCTTGTGTAAGTTTGTAGAGATAAATGGTTGCAATATTGCTTACTAAATATTTGGAGTGGTTAGTATTTGTGGTAAGTTAGTGTCCATTTACTTTTTAACAGTTTTCTGTATTGTTTAATTTTTAAATTGTTTAATTTTTAATAATAAGCATTTGCACTTTATAAAAACAATGACCTTAAAATAATATAACCAAAAGTATTTGGTCACAAAGCCAAAATAATATAAAATTGCTAGCAATATGAAAAAAATACCTAAAAAAAAAAACCTCAGAATTTTACCGTAAGTCAAAACAGAAAAAACATACCATGTTATTTATATGGGAAGGTTAAATAACATTAAAGGTTAATTTTTCACAATTAACTCATGTAATTAATTAAGAAATCCCAATTAAGGAATCTCAATTTAACCCATTTGGAATTTGGGAAATTATTCTTCCTTTTTGTTAGAAGAATAAACAGGTGAGGGAAGCCAATAAATATCAGAAAAAGGAGTCTGTGAGAGAGAGAACACTTGGAATTATTTTTACTAAAAAATGAGCAAGGAAAAAATTATAAAGAAAAAATATTAGCAGTGTAGTAGTGATGTAGTAATAATTAGGCAGATCAGTGGAATAGTACTTATATTTGCTTAAAATTTTTTTAAATGCTATTTTGCAAATCAATGAGAAACATGGATTTAGTGTTCAGATATGTGAGGCTTTTGGAAAAATATAACCAAATTTTTTACAACATATAGGCAAGATACAGTCAACATAGATTAAAGAATTTAAAATTTTAAATAAAGTCATTAAAGAACTATAAGAAATTGATTTGGATATAATTCCGTTGTGTGAAATGGCATTCTCAAATAATAGTAGCAATCATAAAGTGTAAGTATTCTGTTTTTCAAGAAATACCAGAAGACTTTATGTCAAAATGGACTTGAATTTATTTCTCAACTTTAAACATACAAGTAATGGATAATATTTTTAGAACATTAGAAATATAGAACTTTATTCAAAGAGTAAGGTTTACAATTCTAGAATAGAATAGAAACACAAAATGTTACACAGGAACTCAAGCCAAGAGTTTCTAGGACTCAAGCCAAGAGCATCTAGGACTCTAGAAGTGACTGTAAGTTTGACTCTATATGTGTAGGGAAAGCAGAGAGAGGTTTATTGCTTGAAAATCTCCCTGAATGCTGCTGTGGGGAAGGAAACAAAGAAATCCTCTTGTTACCTGAGACATGCCATCCTTTGGTTCTGCCCTCAAGATTTCTGGGACCAGGTGGAGATAAGCAAAACTACTACCAAAGAGAAGAAACTTGTGGAGGAAGAGAGAAATAGTCACACCCAATGAACTTACAAATATGTCATAGCGCTAGAGGGAGAACTATATTAAGAAGCACATCCATCAAATTTAATAATCAAAATATAAATTCAATTCTGATGAAATGTAAACAATAAAATACTTTCAAAATAATTCTTATGTTTGGAGTCATTATTCATTAGAAAGTTAAGAAGAAAAAAGTGAAATAGGTGAAAACAGGTAGATATGTATTAAGAAGATGGACATAAAAAAGAACCAATTAGAATTCCTAGATCTGGGCACATGGCTGGCTCAGTCTGTAGAATGTGCGACTCTTGATCTCAGGGTTATGAGTTTGAACCCCATGTTGGGTGTGGAGTCTACTTAAAAAAAAACAAAAATTCCTATATCTGAAAAAACAAAAAAAGTACTTACCAAAATTATCAAAATATTGAATATATAGGATAAATTCTAAACTCAACAGAGCTGCAGAGAGAACTAGTGAATTGGGAAAATATGCCTAAGGATTTTATGGTCAAAGGCAGTACAAAAAGATAATGACCAAATATATGAAAGAGAAGCTAAGATACAGAATAGAGATATAAACAAACACAAATCAAATTATAGGGAAGTAATATTTGAAGACATAATAGCTAAGGATTTTCCAGGTCAGATGAGAGACATATTATCAGATGGGCTCTCTCATTCAGTCCAGCATGTGCCAGTGATGTATTTCTATTCCTGAGGCAATAGAAATTTAGGATGTTCTTCTTATTGGTCTAATGGAATAAAAATTACGAAGGACACAATACGTAATTCACAGAAGAGACACTAGCCAATAAAACAATAAAAATTATGTCCAACATCACTAGTAATCAGGGAAGTAAAAATTAACATATAAATTAGCAACTATTTTACTCTTACAGATTGCATTGGTACTTCAGGAAGGAAACTACATCTGGTGAAGATCTAAGATAAAAAGAGAGAAAGATTTACTATTGATAGGCATTTGTGCTTTCCCCTATATCCCCATTATCATAATTAAAACCACAAAAATGGGTGTGTTCCCCCAAGGAAGAATATTTGTTGGGACATAGGCAAAGGATCAAGGACTAAATTTTATGTGCCACTTGCAGATATGGGAAGGACAAAGGCTAAGAAGCAAACAAGTTATTGACAGAGAGAGGAGGAAAAGAATAAAAGCTTAGAGTTTCTAGAAAGATATTGTGGTCATTATTAAGTTCCCAGATGACAAGGAGAATGGATCGTGAGGAAATGTTATTGAATGTGATAACTAGATTTTTGGAAACTTCAGAAAACAATTTGACCGATTTGTTGGAAGTAGAAGTCAGATTCTAGAAATCTGTGGGTTGATGAAGAAGCAAATGTAGTAGTAAGTTTCACTCACTTAAGAAATCTGACCAGTTTATGAGTTGCTTGGGACAGAGATTGTTTTATTAATCTATGAATTTGCAGTTCTTAGCCATTTCCTGGCATATAGCAAACCCTCAGTCATATGTTATGAACTATTAATCAGAGAAAGACAAAGTGGGACTGTCTATATATACTTTTTTTTCCCCTATAACTTTTTTCCCTATTCCTCAGCCTCCTCCAGTAGAGCTATCTGCCCAACAATCCCTCCATACAAAGCTTTTGCTAAGACTTCCAGTGACTTTCAGATCTTTATATTATCTCTCTTTATCTTAACTTTTCGGCAGTTTGCAAACTTTTTAAATACTCACTTCTGATACAACCTCTTTTTTTGGTTTTCAAGGTACAACACTCCTAGTTTTCCTCCTCTGACTATTCCTGTTTCCTTCACACATCCAAACTCCTTTTCTAAACTGTTAGAGCTCCTCAAAACCTGAGGTTATAACTAAATGCAACTAACTCAAAAATTTATGTCTTCTGTGTGAACATTTATTTACTCTGCATTCCAGATATATCAACCCTTTATCTGATATCTATTTTGGGGTCATTTAAAGGAACTTCAAAAACATATTTAAACTTTGAGCTTTAGCTCAATACAGTGTTAGTCTTCCAGAAGTCCTTAGCCCAATAAATGGCATAGTCATACCAATGCAGTTAAGTAAGACAGCAGCCTGGATACATCCTTGGCTCCTTCTTCTCCATCACTACCCATGTACATCCAATCTCAAGCCCTTTGAATTTACCTCCTAAATATCTCTCTATTATTTCCACTTCACTCCAAGTTCACCAAATCCTTCTAGGACCAAGCTAAATCATCTCTCAATTTAGACTGCTGCATAGAACCCCCTAATTGTCCTGCCTTTATCCCATCTGTCACACTCTCTAATTCATTCTTCACATTGTAATCACTGTGATTTTTCTTGCCCCAAATACAAATCTAATCACCTTATCTCCACATAATGTTTCAACGGCTTCCTTGATTCATGTGTTAAAAATTGAACAAACAAAATTTAAGAGGTTTATAAGAAATTGAACTGAACCAACCCTTGCTCACCTTTGTGGCCTCTCTCTGTTCAAGTCTCATCTGCTTTCTGTCCATTCTCTATATTCTCACACTTGCCCACATATGTTCATGTGTGGAAGAGTTCTTCCTGATAGATTTTTGTCTTTTGTTCAACCATCCATGACATCTCTTCCATAAGCTCTCACTTCAACTTTTATTTCCCATTATATAGGGGCTTACAGTACCAAACTCTTGATTAAGGTGAGCACCACTGTAACATTGCATTGGTTTGTGTAATTATTTAATTAATCTGGTTGTTCAATTAGACTGTACACTCTGTGAGGGCAGAAACAGCACTTATTTGTTCACAACTGTGTTCAGTACCTGGTACAAAGTATATACTCTGTAAATGTTCATTAAGTAAACGTGACAAATCTGGCTAGAGGTTTATTGATTTTATTAATTTTTTCAAAGAACCAGCTCCTGGTTTCATTGATCTGTTCTATTGTTTTGTAGTTTCTATATCATTTATTTCTGCTCTAATCTTTATTATTTCCTTCCTTCTGTTGGCTTAGGTTTTTTTGTTTGTTTGTTTGTTTGTTTTTTTCTAGATCTTCTAGTTGTAAGGTTAGATTATTCATTTGAGATTTTTCTTTCTTCTTGAGGTAGGCCTGTATTGCTATATACTTCCCTCTTAGGATCAGTTTTGCTGCATCCCAAAGGTTCTGGATGGTTGTGCTTTCATTTTCATTTGTTTCTATGTATTGTTTTATTTCTTCTTTCATTTCCTGTTGGACCCATTCATTGTTTAGTAGCATGTTGTTTAACCTCCATGTATTTGTGTTCTTTCCAGATTTTTTATTGTGGTTGACTTTGAGTTTCATAGTGTTGTGGTCAGAAAAGGTGCATGGTATGATTTCAATTTTTTTGTATTTGTTGAGGCCTCTTTTGTGACTTAATATGTGATCTATTCTGGAGAATGTTCCATGTGCACTTGAAAATAATGTGTATTTTGCTGTTTTAGGATGAAATGTTCTAAATACATTTGTTAAGTCCATCTAGTCCACTGTGTCATTCAAAGCCATTGTTTCCTTGTTGGTTTTCTGTTTAGGTGATCTGCTCTTTGATGTAAGTGGGGTGTTAAACTTCCCTACTATTATTGTGTTAATGTCAATTAGTTCCTTTATTTTTTGGTTACGTGTTTTATATATTTAGGTGTTCCTACGTTGGGTGCATCATATTTACAATTGTTGTATCTTCTTGTTGGATTGTTCCCTTTGTGATTATATAATGCTATTCTTTTCCCCTTTTTACAGTGCTTGTTTTAAAGTCTAGTTTGTTCAATATAAGTATTGCTACTCCAGCTTTTTTTTTTTTTTTTTGGCATCCATTTTTGTGATGTTTTTCCACCACATCACTTTCAATCTGCAGGTGTCTTTAGGTCTAAAATGAGTCTCTTTTAGGCAGCATAAAAATGGGTCTTTTTTTTAACCCATTCTGACACCCTACATCTTTTGATTGGAGTGTTTAGTCCATTTATATTCGAAACAATTACTGAGAGACATGTACCTATTGCCTTGTTGTCACTTTTTGGTCTCTCCTTTGCTCTCAGAGATTCCCCTTAAATATTTCTTACAGGGCTGGTTTAGTGGTCAAAAACAACATTAATTTTTGTTTATCTGGAAAACTCTATCTCCCCTTCTATTCTGAATGATAGCCTTGCTAGATAGAGTATTCTTGGCTGCAGATTTTTCCCATTCAGTACTCTGGGAATATATCATGCCACTTCTTTCTGACTTGCCGAATTTCTGTTGAGAAATCTCCCGCTAACCTTATGGGCTTTCCCTTGTAAGTTAAGGACTTCTTTTTGTCTTGCTGCTTTTAAGGTTTTTCTTTATATTTTGCAAATTTAATTACAATATGTTTTGGTGTTGGCCTGCTTTATTTGATTTTGATGGGAGTTCTCTGTGCCTGCTGGAACAGGATGTTGGCTTCCTTCTCCAGTTCAGGGAAGTTGTCAGCTATTATTTCTTGAAATAAATTTTCTGCCCCCTTTTCTCCCTCTTTTTCTTCTGGGACTCCTATAATATGAATGTTATGTTTGATGGAATCACAGAGTTGTTTAAGTCTATTCTTGTGTTGCATAACTCTCTTTTCTCTCTTTTGTTCAGCTTCATTATTTTCCATTATTTTGTTACTAGATCACTAATTTGTTCCTCTGCTTCTTCCAACCTGCTGTTCGTTGCATGAAGCCTGTTTCCAATATCATTTATTGCATTCTTCATCTTTGATTTATTCCTTTTTAACTCTTTTATCTCTGATTTATTCTTTTTTAACTCTTTTATCTCTGTGGTAAGGGTCTCACTAATGTCTTCTTTCCTCAAGCCCAATGAGTATCCTTATGATCAATGTTTTAAATTCTCCATCATGCATGTTACTTATATCTGTTTCAATTAGAACTCTGGCTGTAGCCTTATTTTATTCTTTCATTTAGTATAAATTCCTCTGTCTTGGCATTTTGTCTAAGTTTCAGCCTTCTTCTATATGTTAGAAAAGCCAGTTATGTCTCCTGCTCCTAAAAGTAATGGTCTTATGAAGAAGAGATCATGTAGTAATAAAATTGATAAACTTCAAACCAGAATCTTCAAAAAGAAAAGAGAAAGGATCCAAATAAATAAAATCACAAATGGAGAGGAGGAATCACAGCTACTACCACAGAAATACAAAAGATTATAAGAGAATATTATAAAAACAAATTGGACAACCTGGAAGAAATGGACAAATTTCTAGAAACATATAAACTACCACAACTGAAATAGCAAGAAATAGAAAACTTGAACAGACTAATAACCAGCAAAGACATTGAATAAGTAATCAGAAAACTCCCAAGAAACAAAAATCCAATGCCAGATGGCTTCCAAGGAGAATTCTACCAAACAATTAAAGAAGAGTTAATACCTATCCTTCTCAAACAATTACAAAAAATAGAAGAGGAGGGAAAGCTTGGATCAGGGTTAACGTGATACCAAAGCCAGATAAAGACTCCACTAAAAAAAAGAGAATTACTTCCAAGGCAGTCCTAAGAGGGAAGTATATTGCAGTACAGACCATTCTCAAGAAAAAAAAAAAAGTCTCAAATACACAGCCTAACATTAAACCTAAAGGAGTTGGGGGAAAAAAAAAAAAAAAAAAAAAAAAACCAGCAAATAAAGCCTACATCCAGCAGGAGAAGAGAAATAATAAAGATCAGAGCAGAAATCAATGAAATAGAAACCAAAAGAACAGTAGAACAGATCAATGAAACTAGGAGCTGGTTCTTTGAAAGAATTAATAAGATCAGCAAACCCCTAGCCACTTATCAAAAAGAAAGCAGAAAGGACCCAAATAAATAAAATCATGAATGAAAGAAGAGAGATCACAACCAACACCACAGAAATACAAACAATTATAAGAACATATTATGAGCAACAATATGCTGACAAATTAGGCAATCTGGAGGAAATGGATGCATTCCTGGAAACATATAAACTACCAAAACTGAACCAGGAAGAAATAGAAAACCTGAACAGATCCATAACCAGCAAGGAAATTGGAGCAGTAATAAAAAATCTCCCAACAGAAAAGAGTCCAGGGCTGGATGCTTCCCAGGGGAATTCTACCAAACATTTAAAGAAGAATTAATACCTATTCTTCTGAAGCTGTTTCAAAGAATAGAAATGGAAGGAAAACTTCCAAACTCATTTTATGAGGCCAGCATTACCTAGATCCCAAAACCAGACAAAGACCCCAACAAAAAAGAGAACTACAGACCAATATCCCTGGTGAACATGGATGCAAAAATTTTCACCAAAATACTAGCCAATAGGATCCAACAGTACATTAAAAGGATTATTCACCACAACCAAGTGGGATTTATTTCTGGGCTGCAAGGTTGGTTCAACATCCGCAAATCAATGTGACACAATACATTAATAAAGGAAAGAACAAGAACCATATGATCCTCTCAATAGATGCAGAAAAAGCATTTAACAAAGTACAGCATTCTTTCTTGATTAAAACTCTTCCCAGTGTAGGGATAGAGGGTACATACCTCAATATCATAAAAGCCATCTATGAAAAACTCACAGCAAATATCATACTCAATGGGGATAAACTGAGAGTTTTTTCCCTAAGATCAGGAACACAGCAGGGATGTCCATTATCACCACTGCTGTTCAACATAGTACTAGAAGTCCTAGCCACAGCAATCAGACAACAAAAAGAAATAAAAGGCATCCGAATTGGCAAAGAAGAAGTGAAACTCTCACTCTTTGCAGATGATATGATACTCTATGTGGAAAACCCAAAAGACTCCACCCCAAAACTGCTAGAACTCATACAGGTATTCATCAAAGTGACAGGATATAAAATCAATGCAAAGAAATCAGTTGCATTTCTATGCACTAACAGTGAGACAGAAGACAGAGAAATTAAGGAGTTAATCCCATTTACAATTGCACCAAAAATCATAAGATACCTAGGAATAAGCCTAACCAAAGAGGCAAAGGATCTGTACTCAGAAAACTATAGAACGCTCATGAAAGAAATTGAGGAAGACACAGGAAATGAAAAAACTTTTCATGCTCATGGAAGAACAAATATTGTTAAAACGTCTATGCTACCTATAGCAATCTATACATTCAATGCAATCCTTATCAAAATACCACCAACTTTTTCACAGAACTGGAACAAATAATCCTAAAATTTTTATGGAACCAGAAAAGACCCCAAATAGCCAAATGAATGTTGAAAAAGAAAACCAAAGCTGGTGGTATCACAATTTCAGACTTCAAGCTCTATTACAAAGCTGTCATCATCAAGACAGTATGGTACTGGCACAAAAACAGACACATAGATCAATGGGACAGAATAGAGAACCCAGAAATGGACCCTCAACTCTATGGTCAACTAATCTTCTACAAAGCAGGAAAGAATATCCAATGGAAAAAAGACATTCTCTTCAACAAATGGTGTTGGGAAAGTTGGATAACCACATGTAAAAGAATGAAACTGGACCATTTCCTTACACCATACATAAAAATAGATTCAAATGGATAAAAGTCCTAAATATGAGACAGGAATCCATCAAAATCCTAGAGGAGAACATGGGTAGCAACCTCTGTGACCTCGACCACAGCAACTTTTTGCTAGACATGTCTCCAAAGGCAAGGGAAACAAAGGCAAAAATGAAGTATTAGGACTTCATCAAGAGAAAAAGCTTTTGCATAGCAAAGGAAACAATCGACAAAATGAAAAGACAACCTACAGAATGGGAGAAGATATTTGCAAATGTCTTATCAGATAAAGGGTAGTATCCAAAATCTATAAAGAACTTATCAAACTCAACACCCAAAGAACAAATAATCCAGTCAAGAAATGGGCAGAAGACATGAACAGAAATTTCTGCAAAGAAGACATACAAATGGCCAACAGACACATGAAAAAGCGCTTGACATCACTCGGCATCAGGGAAATACAAATCAAAATCACAATGGGATACCACCACACACCAGTCAGAATGACTAAAATTAATAACTCAGGAAATGACACATGTTGGCAATGATGCAGAGAAAGGGGAACCCTCTTACACTCTTGGTGGAAATGCAAGCTGGTGCAGCCACTCTGGAAAACAGTATGGAGGTTCCTCAAAAAGTTGAAAATAGAGCTACCCTACAACCTAGCAATTGCACTACTGGGCATTAACCCCAAAGATACAAATGTAGTGATCTGAAGGGACACCTGCACCCCAGTGTTTATAGCAGCAATGTCCACAGTAGCCAAACTATGGAAAAATCCCAAATATCTATTGACAGATGAACGGATAAAGAAGATGTGGTATATATATATATATACAATGGAATAGTACTCAGCCATCAAAAAAAATGAAATCTTGCCATTTGCAGTGACAAGGATGGAACTAGAGGGTATTATGCTAAGTGAAATAAGTCAATCAGAGAAAGTCATCATATGATCTCACTCATATGTGGAATTTAAGAAACAAAACAGGATCATAGGAGAAGAAAGGAAAAAATAAAACAAAACAAAATCAGAGAGGGAGACAAACCATAAGAGACTCTTAATCAGAGGAAGCAATCTGAGGGTTGCTGGAGGGGAGGGCGGTCTGGGGATGGGGTAACTGGGTGACTAAGGAGGGCATGTGATGTAATGATCACTGGGTATTACATAAGACTGATGAATCACTGACCTCTACCTCTGAAACTAATAACACATTATATGTTAATTAACTGAATTTAAGTAAAAAAATTTTAAAAAAGAACCATATGATCATTTCAATAGATGCAGAAAAAGCATTTGACAAAATACAACAATTCATGATAAAAACCCTCAACAAAGTAGGTTTAGAGGGAACATACCTCAATATAAGAAAGGCCATATATGAAAAAACCCACAGCTACCATAATACTCAATGGGGAAAAACTGAGAGCTTTTCTTCTAAGAACAAGACAAGGATGTCTACTCTCACTACTTTTATTTAACATAGTACTAGAAGTCCTAGCCACAGCAATCAGACAACAAAAGTAAATAAAATGCATTCAAATTGGTGAGGAAGAAGTAAAACTCACTATTTGCAGATGACATGATACTCTATGTGGAAAACTGGAAAGACTTCACCAAAAACTGGAAAGACTTCACCAAAAACCTGATACACAAATTGAGTAAAGTTGAAGGATACAAAATCAGCATACAGAAATCTGTTGCATTTCTATATAATAATGAAGCAGCGAAAATAAGGAATCTATCCCATTTATAGTCATACCCAAAACAATAAGATACCTAGGAATAAACCTAACCAAACAGGTAAAAGACTTGTACTCTGAAAACTAAAGAACACTGATGAAAAAAAATTGAAGATGATACAGAAGTGTAAAAGCATTCCATGCTCATGGGTTGGAAGAAAAATATTGTCAAAATGTATATACTACCCAAAACAATCTACATATTTCATGCAATCCCTATCAAAATACCACCAGTGTTTTTCACAGAGCTAGAAAAATCCTGAAATTTGTATGGAACCACAAAGACCCTGAAGAGCCAAAGCAACCATGAAAAAGAAAAACAAAGCTGGAGGCATCACAATTCCAGACTTCAAATACATACATACCAATGTATACACACACACACACATACAAATACATATATATACACACACACACATATATATAGTGGTGATCAAGACAGTATGGTACTGGTACAAAAACAGATACATAGATCAATGGAACAGAATAGAAAACCCAGAAATGAAGCTACAAGTATATGGTTAATTAATCTTTGACAGTGCGGGAAAGCATATCCAACGGAAAAAAAGACAGTCTGTTCAACAAATGGTATTGGGAAAACTGGACAGCTACATGCAAAAGAATGAAACTGAACATTTTTTATACCATACACAAAAATAAACTCAAAATGGATTAAAGACCTAAATGTGAGACCTGAAACCACAAAAATCCTAGAAGAGAACACAGGTAGTAATTTATCTGACCCTGGCTGTAGCAACATTTTTCTAGATAGGTCTCTGGAGGCAAAGGAAATAAAAGCAAAAATAAACTCCTGGGACTACACCAAAATAAAAAGCTTCTGCACAACAAAGGAAACAATCAACAAGACTAAAAGGCAACCTATGGAATGGGAGAAGATATTTGCAAATGATACATCTGATAAAGGGTTAATATCCAAAATACATAAAGAACATATAAAACTCAACACTCCAAAAAAGAATAATCCAATTAAAAAATGGACAGAAGACATGAATGGACATTTTTCCAAAGAAGACATCCAGAGGGCCAACAGACACATGAAAAGATAACTCAACATTATTGATCATCAGAGAAATACAAATCAAAACTATAATGAGATATCACCTCAAATCTGTCAGAATGACTGAAATAAAAAATGCAACAAACAACAAGTGTTGGCAAGGATGTGGAGAAAAGGAACCTTCTTACACTGCTGGTGGGAATGAAAACTGGTGCAGCCAATCTGGAAAAGAGTATGGAGGTTCCTTAGAAAGTTGAAAATAGAACTACCCTATGGTCCAGCAATTGCATTTCTCAGTATTTACCCAAAGAATACAAAAATACTAATTCACAAGGATACATACAGCCCGATATTTATAGCAGCATTATCTACAATAGCTAAATTCTGGGAACAGCCCAAGTATCCATATTGACTGATGAATGGACAAAGAAGTGTAGTATATATACAATAGAATATTACTCAACCATAAAAAAGGATGAAATCTTGCCATTTTCAACAACATGGAAGGACCTGGAGAGTATTATGCTAAGTGAAATAAGTCAGAGAAAGACAAATACCATATGATATCACTCATATGTGGAATTTAAGAAACAAAACAAACAAGTAAAGGGGGTGAAAAAGAGAGAGGCAAACCAAGAAACAGACTCTTAAATACAGAGTATAAACTGATGGTTACCAGAGTGGAGGTGGGTGGGGGGATGGGTGAAATAGGTGTTGGGGATTAAGGAGTGCCCTTGTTGTGATGAGCACTGGGTGTTGTGTGGAAGTGTTGAATCACTATACTGTACAAGAGAACTATTATTACCCTGTATGTTAACTAACTAAAATTTAAATAAATACTTAAGAAAAAGAAAAATAAACATGAAATTTGCTAAATTCAATAAAAGTTGCTTAAAAATCAGCAGGACATGTGCAGGATCAGTCAATATGTGACAGGCATACACAAATCAGAAGAAAGACAAAGAAATTACAAGAAAAGGAGATGTTAAAGACGACAGAGTCAGGGAACACAGAAGGAAAGAATGCATAAACCTTACAAAGGAAACACAATGCTGAGCACATTGTATTAACTCAATGACTATTTGAAGACTGAACGAATGTTAGCACTGGAAACTAATCATACATTTTTCTTTGGAGATAAAGATGAAAGAATAATTATAAAGACCGTTTTGAGTTTGAAGTTCAACAAATTCCCTTAGTTTATAATTTTTTAGAAGTAAAATGTTCCTTGCTGTCTGAATTGCAGAGCCTCCCTCTGCTTCAAGTCAAAACTGCTGTCCTTGCAGCTACTTGCATTGTAAATTGCTAGCATCTTATCAAGTGTTCCAAAAGGAACACTATAAATTTACTTTCTTGTTCTGGGCTCTTAGCAACATGCTCCACTTTCCCGAACTAAGCATTTCATCTTATTTAGCTTATCCCAGCTTCTCTCTATTCTTATTCCCTTAACTTCTATTACATTAAACCAATTGACAGTTCTGACTCCCCAACTTGATAATCAGGACTTTTATTCTCCCATTTGTAGATTGTCACTATCCCACTATGTCCACCCATCACATTTCCATGTTATTCTTCCTCTCAATCATTAGCAAACCCAAGAGCTGCATTGCACCTTGATTACAGTATAATTTCTTTAGTCTCATCCAAATTAGACATGTCCCTTAATCTGAAATGACTCTGGAAAAGGAAATTTTTATCTCCTTCAAATTCATACTCTCTTGGCTAGCCTCAAGGCAAATTAATAGAGCTAGGTCAGGATATACACGCTGCCCTTCTTGATACTAAATAACTTGTACAAAGAGCACACAACTTCTGGCTATTTCCTAGGCAGGATTCCTTAGGGTTAAGTCACATTAAACATTCAAATTCTCCCATAACATAAGCTGAAAAAAAAAAAAAAAAAAAGATAAAGAAGTAAATGGAAAGCATCTTTTCCTTCATATCAATACTATTTCTTATTTTTTTTCTTTGAATAATCTAGCATACAGGTCTCTGGAAATAAAATGCCTGAGACAGAAAATATCTACCAAGTGTCATACTGATAGCCAGTTGCCAAGGACAGTGAGGAGAGTGGAATGATCTCACCCCATCAATGATCCTAAACATATAGACTCCAGCCTGAAATACCAATGAAATTCTTTAGAGCACATATAAGGAGATGTAAATATTATAAATCTTCCTTTCCCAATGGGCTCCCATAAATTCAAACTGAGATTTTACCTCTCCTCATCAGATCACAATGAATTTCTAGCTCTCTGGTAATTTATGAGTTTCACTTCTTCCAAAAATAATTAGTTTACCATGTTAATAATTTTAAAAATCCATTATGTGTAGACTGAATATACTTCTTAGTTTACCCAGGACAGTACCAGTTTAAGATTCTTGTTTCTAGTGTAATTATTAATAGTATCTTCTATTCTCAAAAGGTTGCATAATAAATTGTATGGTCACCTAATTATACGATTTTGATGACTATCACTAAATGTTCCAAAGTAACTTACAGGAAGAGTGCTCCACAAACCATATGTTTAAAAATGTAATATTTACCTATCTGAAGGCATACAATGTGTTTGTCTATTCAAAGAGCACTTTTTCAAAGAAAAAAAAAAAAAACCTCTCAGCAGAGGCCCTGGGTATGAATATTTAGAATCCATGATTAGATTCCTTTGAAAATGTCACATTAGTTATTACCATTGCACTGTGCAAATTGCATTCATCTCCCTAGTGGTCATGAAACAAGAGGAACAATAGTTTATCATCCACTTTACAAACAGATGTAGTACCCAGCTAACAATTTCCTGGGGAATCTTCTTACATACTTGGTGTGGAAAGAACTGACACGCGTCAAACCTTGTCACCTCTCTGTGTTTGAGTACAAAGTGTAGCAAACTAAATCTTTGGTTTTTCTGGGGACAAATAAATATCACATTGGTGGATTAATGGAAAGACATTTAACTTCCAGTTTGCAAGAAAAAATATATCTGTAGCAAATCCTACCACAATGGTATTTGAACCATATGTTAATGGCTGGAAACATTTGCAACACTGTAACTAGTTCTAAAAACCCTGCTGGTTTTAAGCACTGCTGGGAAACAGCATGTAAGCTCCAGGGAGAACTGTTCTTTGACAAATATCACCTCCCCCTTGCTCACTCTCTCCCCACTTCAGGATACCCATATTGTTCACAAAGTATTGCTAAGAAGCAAATTCTAACTCTTCTTAGAGTTTGCCAACCCATCAAGAATCTAATTTGCAGAGGCTACCCTCTAAAACTAAGAAAAAATTCTAACACAAGAAAGGAGAGTCAAGTCTAGGATAATCCCAGGAATTAAAAACAAACAAACAAAACCAAAAACAAAAACAAAAGCCACCTGATAGTCTTTCTGTGACTGTGAGTCATCACTGCACAGTAAGTTATGATTTCAAAGCAGCTCTTCTCTGATAGGAAATAAATTATACTTAAGTAGGATGATATAGGCAGAGAAGTCACATGGAGATGTACATGGAGGATCATGAAAAGTATAAGTAGCAAATACTGTATTATTTATTTTATATAAATGAAAAGAATGGGTTTATGTAGAAAACTTAACATGAATTCTTAACTGAAGTGTCTATGTATAAACTAGAAGATGACATGTATAATCTAGAGATTAGAGCAACATAAAAGAGAAAGGAAAAGAAACACAAAAACAAGATAGACCACGAGACCATAAAAGAGTCATTTGGATACTTTAAAGAATTTCATGGTGCCAGGCCTACCCAAATTATTTTCCAGGGACTTTAAAGAATCTGTGAATAAAATGCTTATGGAATGGAGACATGCCAGAGGACTGGAAACATTCATCTGTGCCCTGGTTTTTCAATGGCAGCGAAGGATCAGTTCTGGAAATTGCCAAAAACTGCTTGATTAAAGCTCCTGGCAAAATTCTACATGGCACTATTTTACACGCCCAAAATTAGAAAAACAAAAGAAGAAATGTCAAGGATGGCTTGGAGTCTTCTCTTTTATGAGTTCAAAATTGACTTGTAGTTCCACAAAATAAAATTAGAGTGCTGAACAACTTTATGCTTTTATTTATAAGGTGTCTCTTCGGTTGAAATTGCCTGTCACTTCACACATTTGCCTCCCCTTCCTGTGAGGTGGAGTTGCTTCTAGGGAAGATGGTGAGGAAAAGGAGAAGAGATGCTGTAAAATGTCAAATGCGGAACCATTCCATCTTGTATATATGGTTTCCAACTTGTCTCTGCCACTTGGTACATCTCCACAAAACCAATAGAAGGTGTTTTTCTACTACTGCATTAAAAAACAATCAAACAAAACCCCTCAGGACCCTCCGCCCTCAGTGTTAGTTTTCTCAGTGACCAATCACTGCCTGGCTGTTAGCCATCCAATAAATTCCTAATATGTTATCTCCTCATTAGTCAAGACCAGCTGTATGTTTCACAGGAATCCCTTTGTGCCAAGCTTTTTTCATTCTTCTTTTGCTTAATGCCTAGATTCCAGCTTCCACAGTGTGTACCATTCTCTGGAAAACTTGGAAATGCTATTTCCCCTGGCTCTATTCCCATGGCATTTCCAAAGAGTCTTCAAATCCCCCTTCTTCCTATATTGCCCCATTACACTGGTTCTTCCTGTTTTTTTGAAATAAGATCCCAGGTAGAGATTCTAGTTTCTTTTCACTCCCCCGCCTCTCTCTCCTTTTTAAAAAATTGTATTTGAGAGAGAGAGAGTGAGAAAGCAGAGAGCGGCAGAGAGCAAAGGAGAGGGAGAAAGAATCTGAGACAGACTCTGCACCCAGCACAGACTCCATCATGTGACTCCATCCCACAATCAGGAGATCATGACCTGAGACGAAATCAAGAGTCAGACGCTTAACCAACTGAGCCACCTAGGTGCCCCATCTCTCCTTTTTTTTTTTTTTTTTTTTTGGTCCAAGAAGAAAGAAAACCTTCCCCCAAAGTGTCCTTCATTCAACAAACAGATGCTGACCACTTAAAATGTTCCAGACACTGTCCTTTAATCTTGTGGCTACATTAGACTTGTCCAAAGTATGAGATGATCACTACCAGTGTGGAGGTGTAAAGAGCTCTGAGGTGAAGATATTATTGGGGAAGTCAATGCAGAATTTTCCAGTGATTTTGCCATAAATTAAAGCAAAGATAGAAAATTTGTGAGCTTAGTAATGGCATGAAAACTATTCCATGGCTGTGGCATGTTTGAATGATGAGATTATGAAGAATAAAGGCATATATGAAAGATGAAGTAGAAGGTCTGAGGAAGAAGGAGCAAAGAGGTAGAGACAAGTTATACAAAATTAAGAGAGAGAGCAAGGTATCCAGTAGCAGTAGGACGAGTAGAGAATAAAGAAACTTTATAAACAGTATGTGAGCCATAAGGAAGGCAGTATTTGAATTTTTCATGGGTCCTACTTCTTCTGTGGCCTGGAATTATTACATTTCTAACCTTCCCTGAATATTTATCATTTCTTTGACTTTCATATATATATATATATATATATGTGTGTGTGTGTGTGTGTGTGTGTGTGTGTGTGTGTGTACCTTTACAACTAGAGCTTTACTGAAACAATACCTTCCAAAAATTCTTGAGCAATCAAAATGAACTATACAAGAACTGTATGCTTTACGTGTATTATGTATTCTAAATTTACAATAAAAAGTAAATATTTAACTCCCATTTTTTATGGTGAGAAACTGATGGTCAGGCTGACTAAAAATAGTGTAGTGCTTAAATGGAAGAGTATTTTACCAGAGATTAATTTTCTTCCTCTCTTCTTTAGTGTGAAAATTGCCAGTTCAAGTTTTTCAATCTTAAGGTACAAAATCATCTTTAAACTTCTGAAGATAGTCTTCAGAAAAGAGATAATAACAAAACCTCTTAGTTTTAGTTTTGATTCCTTTATAGAAAAGAAAGAGAGAAAGAAAGAAATTTTCTTATCTCTGAAGTGAATTGATTTTCAGGGAAACAAAGGGATTCAATTCTGTCTTTGATGTAGAGGATGCTAGAACTTGTCCAAAATTCACACTCCCATGGCTGATGAGTCCCTAATAGGTGCAATGTGTGTGAACTGAGAGTTTTGACTCTAGGTTCCAAGTGTAGTCCCTCTTGATCAGGCTTAGTCCTGAGGGAGTGGGATAGCTATCCTTAGATGAACAAGTGAGCTCTGGGAAGGTCTCTAAGTTAACAACACCTTCAAGAATCCTGGAAAGGCATCACAATTGAATAATTAGGGGAAAACCTTCAAGAGTGATAACACTAGGAAGCTGACTAGATTCTAGTTCCCTGTAAGATTAGTGTGGAAATTCTTTGGACTGGTAACTGGGAAAGATGAGGAGTAATGGCTCAAAGGTAGCATCCTGATAAAAATGTAAGGTGAACTAAATGGTTAATTAGAACAATGAAATGAATAAGGTTTAGAAGAATTCTTATCCCTTCTCTCAGCCTCAATTTGTGTAGTGGTTCATATTGGTTTCATAAATAATTTGCCACAAGTACACAGTTAGTAAATACAAAAACTAGGATTAAGTTCTACAACCCTATGATTCCAAATCCAAACATTTGTGTCATGCTGCATCATCTCTCATTAATTTAAAAGTGATGGAAATAGTTATACAAATATATGTATAAAATTATAAATTGTCATTCATTTAGTTTGATGAAATATGGTTCATATTGTATTTAACTATATTCCTTTTTTCTTCCTTTTATTTGTATTTTATCAAAATGCATGAATCATATTTGTTCTCCTCCAAGAATATATTAAACATATAAATCTACCCAGTCATTTAGAGTCTATAAGGTTGTGGAAAAAGAATAAAACAATATTAATCCATTTACTTTTCTAGTTCTTTATCTTCTAATAGGAAGCTGGACTACTGGTAAATAGACATGGTGATTTTTTTATATATTAAATATATTCATTTATAACCCATCCATAATATTTTGAACCTATCTTGTTGAACAAAAAATACAGAGTGGGGAAGTTCCCTAAGGAAGAGCATGGGATGAAGTAGGTGCCTGGAGAGATTTGGGGGGTAAGGGCACTTAGTGACCCATGGCCTGATTTTTCCAAAATTTGAAGCTTTTTTTTTTTTTTGGAAGCTCCTTTCTGATGAAGAAATAATCACCCCACTCTGTTGATTTGGCCAATGAAATATGAGAGTAAGTGGCATGTGACAGTTTCCAGAGAGACTTTAAGAACCATTGGTTAATCCACTCTTCAATTTGTCCATATCCAAGATAAGGGATGCTCCATTACTCTGGTCTCTGGTGTGAAGAATTGAACTGACCCATAATGGACAAGTAGCATGAGTAAGAAATAAATGGTTGCTGTTAAGCCACTGAGATTTGGGGTGTCATTTATTGTCACAGCATAATTTAGCTAAGCTGATTAGGCAGAAAGTGGTACCCAAAAGTGAAATTCTGTTCTAACAAAAACAAAAACAAAATATTGACTCTGGAATGCATAGTGAGGAAGTTATTAACAAAGGCTGGAAAGATAATGATATATGTTTGCAGTGGCAAAACAATTGGTAAAACTATCATGTGCTATATCTTAGAAAGCAGATAGTGTACCTAACGTACATTTTGGCTTTGGTCGTAGAAGTGGGAAAATAAGATATTAATAGCTTGACTTGGTTGCATTTGACAAGGCATTACAAAATGAAATGAGCTCAAGAAAGACTTTGCCAGATTTTAAATGCATTTAGAAGACAATTGAGAAAGTTCTGAAATTCTAGAAAGTGTGGAGTAGAAGATGCAACTGGTTGTCATTTCCAACAAGTAAAAGATAAAACTAAGAAGTCCTTTGAAAAACAATGGCTAGTTAAAACATTCTCCTTGAAAATAAGGAGCAAAACAAGGCATACTTGTAACAACTTAACATAGAAAAAAAAAGAAAGAAGAGAAAGAGAGAGAGAGAGAAAGAAAAGAAAATCCTTGGGAATCTAGGCACCCAGTGAATCTTTTCAATTGGTGGTAATGGCTCAAGTAAGAAACTAAAAGTATAGCTATCTTAAGAAAATTGATAGACTTAAATCGCCAGCAAAATATATAGAGAGAGACAGAGAGAGGCTTGTCTTATTGAAAATGTGGATTTGGGCCATTTATATGCAGATCTAATTGTAACCAAATAAATAAAAATCTGACTCAAGATCATAAGAGAACTGTATGGTCAAAAGAACCATCAGGCTAAAAGACTAATTAACTCACAAAACAACTTTTGCTTTCCCAACCTTGTACTGACTGAAAGCAGGCTGAGAAATTTGCTCAGCCGGAGGAAGACATATTTTCTAATTTCTCTTCAGACATAAGCATGAAGGAAAATTGAAAAGCCAGTGAGCAGAACCCAGAGCCATGGGGAAGAATGGATAGGGGAGCTGCTCCCAGTGAGCAGAACCCAAGCCTGCCCAAGAAGGCCTTTGCTGTTCTCACCTAAAATGATTACCTCCCCAACCACTTGACTCCAATTAAAAAACATCTATATATACCTTTCCTAGAACACCAGATTTATTGGGGCTCTCTCTGATGGTGTACTGCTATTTATATTTTTAAAACTCATTTTGTAATCATACATTTATTTTTGTGATTATTTCATTAATTCATGTCTTACTTACAAAATTATAATCTCTGTGAAGGCAAGGACTCTATTTTGGCTTACCATAATAGTCCCATTCCAGAACATGATAAAGTAACTGGTAAATATTTGTTACATGAACATTTTTTTTCCTTCATTCCCTCCAGCTGAGAGTATTTTTAAGATGGAGTTTCCAGCATATCCCTGCCTTGTAGGATCAGGTTTATGGGTAGACTTGGTAGCTATGAATACTGATTCCTTGACTTCCCTTTCTTTTCTTGGTACCTACTTTAATCCAGTTTGGAGTTGAGCACCATGATACTCTCCCTAGAGACTCTTAAGTATCACTACAAGTTCAAGTTTGTCTGGGATAAATGTGGTTTCCACCAGGTATCCAAGCATAATTATTAATAATGTCCCATTTCACTCTTAACAATAAACTATATAGTGACCCTATTTCTAGTGGGGCTACGCTGCTTGAAGCTTTGAATTCCAGGTCTAAAATGTCAAGGTTCCCCAAGTTCAAAATAAGGAAATAAAATTTACTCCATCAGGATCTGGAGTGACAAACAAATGTTGAAGTCCAATTACAGATTTTTCCTGATAAGTTATTATGGGTATTTAACCTGGTCTGTTAAAAAAATAAAAACAGTTACACACAGCTTTCTCAACTGAACCAAAACAGCAAAGGAGGTCAATAGTAATAATAAATTGCAATGAGTGCCAAATTGTTCTCCATTTTGAGGACCTGAAGACTGAAAATGTTCCATACGAGACAAAAAGATATATGGGAATTTCTCTGCCTTGGAGAGACTCCCACACTGAGTTCAATTGCGATGTCTGTGCATTAGAGATCTTTATTGCTAGAGCAAATGAAAATGCAATCTGAGAGGAGTGAAAAACTTGGAAAATCCCACACTGTTAGTAAATTAGGTCTTTTAAAAAAGGAATATCCTGGCAAGCTCAAATAAATCATTGTGACTCCAAGAAACAACATTGAAAGGTACGTGCACTTTCACAGTTACATCTTTGTTCTATTTCTTTCTTAGCTATTTGACTCATGTAGTGAAGTAAATTTCTCTTGATTTCTTTTCTTTCATGATCTACAAGTTACTGAGCCTGACAGACTTACTCACCAGAGTTTTAATTACAAAGCGACACAGTTGCTGTGCAGAATGACAACGCCATGTTACTGAACCAACTGGGCCCCGAGATGTGTGGCTGGAATCCTGTATTCCCTTTGCTTTATAAAGATGAGAGACTGACCAGATGCCCTAACAGCAGGGCTTCTTTTTGATAAAAGGTAATTAAACCTTACAGACAAATGTAGTGATTTAGTTCTTACAGAACCAAACCTGTTAACATAGTCAAAAAAAAGAAAACAAACCAAAACAAAACAAAAAAACAAAAAAACACCAGCACAATAGACACAAGAACTGAATGAGTCACTCTGATGGGATTTTCAAATATTTCTCTTCCTTCTTATTAACTTTTCAAAGTAAATCATTAGTTATCCTACTCTTTTCCTTTTGTTCAAATGGAACAATAGCTCAAAATTAGAAAAATATAATTTACCTGCTAAAAATGTAAGGAAAACAGGCCCCAGAAATTCAAACTGCTCATACCCATTTAGGTGACCAGCTGTCTTAGTTTACTCAAGGACTGTACTGATTTTCACACTGAAAGTTCTGTGTCCAGAGAAACACCATCTATCCTGAGCAAGATAGGACAGTTGGTCGCCCTGCTACTTGTTTTCAAGGCGATGGTCAATTATATAAATTCAATGTAATTAAACCTCCCTACATTTTTAATGTATAATGTATATGTATATAGTATATAGGCCTATTTAATATAGATAAACCTACCTACACTAAGTGTAGGTAGGCCTATTGGATGCGTTCTTTCTCTGCATTTATTTTGTTTTACTTATTTTTAGTTAGTTTATTTTTTGACTTTGTGATTGAAAGAAAATATTTTTTGAGGAATTTTATATGGATTCATCAATATAAGAATAGTGGATTGATATTGTAGAGCAGTATTTTCTATAGTTCTGTACACAAGATTTCCATTGTCAGGAATAATGACCTAAAAAAGACAATGGCGTAGGAAAGGCATGAGGTGGAAGTGACAGCTCATTGTCCTCAGGGAGACAAGATTACATGAAGATAAGAGGAAAAGATTAGCATGCATTTTCTGCAAATTTGGGGTAAAACCGGGCTTTACAAATCTAGGAAAATTTCCTGGAGGAAGCATATTTTTAGTACCTGTGCTACCAACTTCAAGATGGCTACTGAGAGCAAGAGTATAAGGTAAGAGTTACAATATAAGTGAGCTTTTTTTTTAAAGATTTACATAATCAGAAATAATAACTGGTAAGGGAGCTTTCTCCTTAGTTTCGAAAAGAAAGCACGGCTAAACCTGGGAATACATCGACATTAGAGGGAAATCTAAAAATTCTTCACAAAACCATAATTTTTACCTTATTATGATAACATATGAAAGTAGAAATTACAAATCAAAATTTATAGCAAAAACATTCTATACAGAGAGCTAGTAATTTCTCCCACAAAAATTCAACTGCTAAAGGTAGGCAATATCTAATGGATATCTAAATATGTATACATTACATGAGATTTCTTTAAGTCAGAACTTTATGAACATAAATGATCTAATCCAAGTGATTTAAAACACAACATGAAATCAGAAACATATATATTGTGATGCTGTTAATTTAAGTCTAAGTATACTTAACATAATTTGACTGCTAAATAATTCCATCCTAATATCAATCTCTGTTTCCGAGTCACTCACTAAAAACCTAGAATAGGCCACTATTGCTGGGAATACTTTTTCCATTCTTCTTCCACGAGTATTCCTCTGCTTCCTTCCAAGTTCTTCTGTCTTCTCTGTGTCTCACACTGGCTTCAGTTCTGCTGGCTTGTGCTTTTCTGCTTATGTTTATGAGGCATATTGGCTTCCTGCCTATCTCCTATATCTCAATGTTTCTTAGTCTATGAGGCTGATCATACTACAGGGAAAGAAGCTATGTTTTATAATGTTTTGAGAACCAACTAACTTCCCGATTGGCATCCAAATTGAAAACTGATTTTCCCCATTGGCCAGAATCATGGAAACCATTGCAAGTTCTACGGAACTTGTGTGATAGCATTAAACAGACTTTTGGCCACAACAATCTTGGATGGATCTCTTTATAATGATTTCCCACTCAGTATCATGTGTGACACATGTACAGTGCTAGCCTCTAAATATATGTTGTTTAAAACCTCCATGTATACATATTTATGTCCTGTGTTTTCTTTTAAAATCAGCTTTTGCAGTATATATTTGAGTGGTTATTCAAAATTTTAGTTAAATTTTATAATGTTCAATTGTCTTCTCTAAAAGTGGCTTTGCCTTTTTGTGTCTAATAAAAAGATGACCACCCTCAATGAAATCAACCCTCAGAGGTCCACAACAAGACACATAGTAATTAAAATGGCACAAAGTAGTAATAAAGAGAGAAGTTTAAAAGCAGCAAGAAAAAAGAAAATGGACACAAGGAAAACCCCATAAGGCTATCAGCTGGTTTCTCAGCAGAAATTTTGCAGGCCAGAAGACAGTGGCATGATATATTCAAAGTGATGAAAGAGAAAAACAAACAAACAAACAAACAAAAAACCAAATAAACAAAAAACCCTGAAGCCAAGAACACTCTATGTGGCAAGGTTATCATTCAGAATAGGAGAGATAGTTTCCCAGACAAAAAATTGTTAAAAGAATTCATGGCCACTAATCCAGCCCTTCAAGAAATGTTAAAGGGACTCTGAGTGGAAAGGAAAGATCATAAGTAGGAGTAAGAAAAGTAGGAAGCACTGAAGCAGTAAAAATAAGTAATCCATAAAAATCAGTCAAGGGATTCACAAAATAAAAGGTTGTAAAATATAATACCATATACCTAAAATGTGATGGGGGAGAGGCATAAAAAATGGGTTCAAATTTAAGTGACCATCAACTTAATGTAAACTGCTACATGCAAAGATGTTACATATAAATCTAATGGTAACTGCAAATCGAAAACCAGTAATAAATATGCAAAAAATAAAGAGAAAGGAATTCAAGTATATCACTAAAGAAAGCCAGCAAACAGCGGGAGAAGAGAGCAAGAAAAGAAAATAACACAGAAGAACTACAAAAACAACCACAAAAACAAGTAACAAAATGGCAGTAAGTACATACTTACCAATAATTACTTTGAATGTAAATGGACTAAATGCTCCAATCAAATCACATAGGGTGACTGAATGGATAAAAAAGCAAGACCCATTTATATAATGCCTACAAGAGACCCATTTCAGACCTAAGGACACATGCAAATTGAAAGTGAAGGGATGGAAGAGCATTTATCATGCAAATGAAAGTGAAAAGAAAACTGAAGTAGCAACACTTATATTGGACAAAAAAGACTATAGCAAGAGGGAAAGGACACTATATAAACACAAAGGGGACAATCCAACAAGAAAATATAACAATTGCAAATATTTATGCACCCAACATGAGAGCATCCAACTACATAAAGCAGCTAATAACAAATATAAAGGAAGTAATTGACAGCAATACAATAAGCGTAGGAGACTTTAACACCCTATATACATCAATGGATAGATAGATCATCCAAACAGAAAATCAACAAGGAAACAGTGGTTTTGAATGGCACATTGGACCAGATGGATCTAATAGATAACTTCGGAACATTCCATCCTGAAACAGCAGAATACACATTCTTTTCAAGTGCACATGGAACATTCTACAAAACAGATCACATATTAGACCATAAAATAAGTCTCAACAAATTCAAATTGAAGTCCTATTATGCATGTTTTCCAACCACAACTCTATGAAACTAAAAGTCAATCACAGGAAAAAATCTGGAAAGAACACAAATAGATGGTGGTTAAATAACATGTTACTAAACAATGAATGGGTTAACCAATAAATCAGAGGAAATAAAAAAAATACATGGAGACAAATTAAAATGAAAACACAATGTTCCAAAATCTCTGGGATGCAGCAAAAGCTGTTCTAAGGGGGGAGTTTATAGCAATACAGGTTTACTTCAAGAAGCAAGAAAAATCTCAAATAAACAACCTAACATTACACCTAAAGGAGCTAGGAAAGAAGAACAAACAAAACCCCAAAGCAATAGAAGGAAAGGAAATAAGGGGTGCCTGAGTTGCTCAGTCATTTAACTATCTGCCTTGGGCTCAGATCATTATCTCAGAGTCCTGGGAATAAGCACAGCAGTGGGCCCCTGCTCAGTGGGGAGTCTCCTTCTCCCTCCCCCTGCTCTTGTGCTCCTTCTCTCTCTCTCTCTCCCTCCTCCCTCCAAAGTAAGTAAATAAAATAAAATAAAAACAAGAGACAGGATAAAACTACACGATCATTTCAATAGGTACAGCAAAAGCATTTGACAAAGTAGAACATCCATTCATGATAAAAACCCTCAAAAAAGTAGGGTTGGAGGGAACATACCTCAATATAATAAAGGCCATCTATGAAAAACCCACAGCTAACATCATACTCAATGGGGAAAAACTGAGAGCTTTTCTCCTAAGATCAAGAACAAGACAAGGATGCCCACTCTCACCATGTTTATTCAACATAGTACTAGAAGTCCCAGCCACAGCAGTCAGACAACAAAAATAAGTAAATGGTATCCAAATTGGTAAGGAAGAAATAAAATTTTCACTATGTGCAGATAACATGATACTTTCTATAGAAAACCCTAAAGACTTCACCAGAAAACTACTAGAACTGATAAATGAATTCAGCAAGGTCACAGGATACAAAATCAACATACAGAAATCTATTGCATTTCTATACACTAATAATGAAGTGCCTGAAAGAGAAATTAAGAAAACAATCTCATTTATAATTGTACCAAAAAGAATAAATTTGGGAATCAACTTAACCAAGGAGGTAAAAGACCTGTACTCTGAACTATAAAACATTGATGAAAGAAATTGAAGATGACATGAAGAAATGGAAAGACATTCCATGCTCATGGATTCGAAGAATAGTATTGTTAAAATGTCCATAGTACTCAAAGCAATCAACAGATTTAATCCAATCTTTATCAAAATACCAACAGTATTTTTCACAAAATTAAGACAAATAATCCTAAAATTTGTATGGAACCACAAAGGACCCCAGGTAACCAAAGCAATCTTGGAAAAGAAGAACAAAATGGGAGGTATCATGATTTCAGATTTCAAGTTACAAAGCTTTAGTAATCAAAACAGTATAGTACTGGCACAAAATGGACAAATAGATCGAAAGAACAAAAGAGAGAGCCCAGAAATAAACCCACGATTATATGGTCAATCAAAGGAGGCAAAATATGCAATGGGAATAGGACAGTCTCTTCAATAAATGGTGTTGGGAAAACTGGACAGCTACATGCAAAAGAATGAAACTGGACCACTTTTTACAGCATACACAAAAACAAATCAAAAATGGATTAAGGACCTAAATGTGAGACCTGAAACCATAAAAGTCCTAGAAGAGAACACAGGCAGTAATTTCTCAATATTAGCCATAGCAACATTTTTCTAGATATGTCTCATGAGACCAGGGAAATAAAAGCAAAAATAAACTATGGGAACTACATCAAAATAAAAAGCTTCTGCACAGCAAGGGCAAAAATCAACAAAACAAAAGACAACCTACTAAATGGGAGAAGGTATCTGCAAATGGCATATCCAATAAAGTCCGAGTATCCAAAATATGTAAAAAAACTTACATGACTCAATACACACAAAATAATCCAGTTAAAAATGGGCAGAAGACATGAACAGGTATTTCTCCAAAGGAGACATACAAATGGCCAACGGACACATGAAAAAAGATGGGTGGGGGGATGGAGGTGAAGTAGGCGAAGGGGATTAAGAGCACACTTATCATCATGAGCACTGAGCAATGTATACAATTGTTATATCACTATATTGTCACCTGAAACTAATAAAACACTGTATGTTAAGTATATTGGAATTAAAATTTTAAAAAATGAAAAACAAACAAACAAAAAGACGCTATCTACTCTAGATATCATTATCATTTTAAGAGTACATCAAGACCGGTCTTTTTTTCTGTACAGTTTGGAATGATTTTGCCAATCTAGAAAATCTTCCTCGAAAACAAATGAGCGAACAAACTTGTATTGTAAATATGCTACTCACTAAATAGAGAACTCGAACTCTGATCTGTATCAACAAGTGATCTGTAAATCCTACCCCCACGACCAACATGTTCAGGGTTTGTGTTCCTGAGGGGACACTAGTCAACATGAAAAAAAAAAAAAAAGCAAGAAATGGGCAACGATGTTCCCCAGATTAAATTACCATATTGAAATCTTATGACTTCTTTTGTTTATGCCTGGAGATTTCTAAGAAATCTTCTAGGAAATGGTCGCTAGGACACAGAGCTGTTCTGCAAACTGAGGCAGCTTACTTTGCCAATCTAAAAGAAAGTTACAAGAACAGATAAGACATCAATATGTAGTTGTAGCCATGGAGAAAATGACCTGCAGCTCACTCATTTCTTTTTTTTATTGTGGCAAAAAAATTAATATTCATAACAGGGAATCTGCCTTTTCAACAAAATTTTAAGTGTACACTATAGTATTGTTAACTATAGGCACAATGTTGTACAGAAGAACTCTAGAACTTTTTCATCTTGCATAACTGAAAATTTATATCCATTGAACAGCATCTAATTTTAACCACTAAGACCTTTTGATCTTTCTACTCAAACTTGTTCCTCAGAGCAGCAGCTCCAGCATCATCTGGGAGCTTATAAAAAATGCAACATCTAGGGGCGCCTGGGTGGCTCAGTTGGTTAAGCGTCTGCCTTCGGCTCAGGTCATGATCCCAGGGTCCTGGGATGGAGCCCTGCATTGGGCTCTCTGCTCAACAGGGAGTCTGCTTCTCCTTCTGCCTGCTACTCCCCCTGCTTGTGCTCTCTCTGTCAAATAAATCAATAAAATATTTTTTTAAAAAAATGCAGTATCTAGGCCCCAATTTGAATAGCAAAAGAGAGTGAGGCATAAGAACTTTAAAATCAATTCAATATTCCAGGTAGCTAACAGTCATTTAAATGAAAATCATGGCCATGAAAAACAACCAAATAAGCAATAAATTGATTCTTCTGAATCAGAATTACCTGGGCAGGTTAACAAGCTTTCTGTTTGAAGGTACATTAAAGTTTGAAAACCATGGCTTTAAAATATTGCTTTGTTGTATGTCTCCAAGGCAAAAGCCTTAGAAAAAGTGGATATATTTACTCTGCTATGGAATACAATGATGAAATTTGTGAAAACAACACTTAATTCTTTAAATTTGTGGTTTATTCTCTTCAATGAGCCATTCTGAAGTTGACACACAAACATTGTCTTTAAAAGAAGAAGGTTTTTGCTTTCAGGAGACCTCCCAATTGTTGCCTCCTAAAGAACCTGCACATTTGTGGAAACAATTCTGTTTCTACGGCTTTCCCTACAGAGAGCCTGCCAGTGTTCCAAAAGGTATGGGTCCTATTCAGTGTGGCCATACAGTTCTGCGTCTTTACTTTCATTACTTTTGTTGCTTTTTGCTCCACTGCTGTCTGTGTCCTATGTCCTGTGATACTAAGCAATCCAGTGTGCAATTCTAAAAGCGTCATTCACAACAAATAACTGCCTTGGTCCGATTTGAGAAAAATACCATAAATGTGTTCTTTTATTCCCCCAAAGAGCCACAAGATAGAAAACACCCCTGAAAGTCATTTTCTTCAGGAATCATTTATACACAGATTTCAGGAGCTTTTTGGCAGAAACATCTAGTTAGAATATGAATGTCGCCAGGCCATTCTCCAAAGTGAGCGAGTAAAAAGTATGACAAGGCAAACACATTCTCCTCTTAGCATCAGGCTTACCTGGTTTCTCAATTCCTCTGGTAGTACTTGGGTTTGTGACTTTAGGACAAAATATAACAAAACTGCTTACTAAATCTGAGAGAAGCATATCTTAGAATGGACTTTCCCCCACTTATCTTTTTTATTGTTTCCTAAATCTATTTTTAATATTCTATCTCCAAAGTGATATTGGGCAATAATTGGAGAAGCTCTGGGAACTTATGGTATATTTTAAATCTATGATATTCACCACAATTATGCTTTATTACTAGACATTTTGTTAATCTTTTTCATTAAAAAATGAAAGGGTCCCTATAATTACCATTTAGGGGAGATTTCTTTAGATTTTAACCATATTTTCTAAACTGAAAATTGAACATATAAATGACTGCTAAGAGTCTGTTTCTTTCTCTGTTTAATATGGGGAGGGTGAGCTAGGAAAGTTAGTGGTTTCTGAGGATTGTCACTTGTAGAAAAGATCCACGTCACCGGTAAGCCATTTGGCTTCGTAAGCATGTGATCATGTACTGCATTTTTTGATTACCTGGGTGGGTTGAGAATATAACAAGCTCAGACCCCTTTTCTAATCCTCTTCGGCAGTTAGATTGCTAGAAGCTTTGCAACGTAGCCTCATGAACGTCGCACTTCTAGCAAGAGGGGATGACTTCTAGCCGGTACTGAGAAACCGGAAACTGTCAATAATTGCATCCATCTAGGACAAGTCTCTTCCTTGTTAAAATAAGCAGAAAATGTAAAATATAAGTGTCTAGGCAATCACAAAAATATAATAAGCCAAATTTAAGTTGTGAAGTTAACGATATATTTGCATCATCGATTTAAAATCACTAGAATCGTATTAATACTCACGACTTAAACCATTAACATTCAGGCATTTTATCTAACCTCTCTAAATTGCTAACGTGCACATTTGAAGTAAAAACGATACAACTCCATGTGAAAGACCACTACAGGAAATGTTCTAGACTTAGAGCAGCGGTCCTCTCCCCCATTCTGGACGCAAGTGCTCCAGCTGCGAAAACCATGCCTGAACTTTCTTACAATCTTTCATCCTTACAATGTTAAAATGGCTATATGCATGTATATCCACAGTGAGGGCTTTCTTGTGTTTTTAATAAAAGAATTAAACTTTGCAGGAAAGTGAAAGGAAAAGTTGTTCTTAAAAAAAAAAATAAAACATCACAGTATAGGTAAAACCTGTGGGGATTCAACAGTACTTGAAAGACTACTTTTAAGTATTCTTGATCTCAGTGATCTAAGGGGATTGTGAGAATTAATGAATAGTGGGTTGCAGAGTAGGTCACAACAGAACTTCTCTACCCTATTACCCCAAAAGTTTTTATTGTAGACGCATATTCTTATCACACAATTTGGGGTTTATTCAGTTGGATATTTGCATTTCAAATAGTCATTTAAATACCAGACAGCTGATGGAAATCTAATGAAATAACAGAAATAAAACCATTCACTTTTTAAAATATGTCAGAATTCCATCTATTAGAGCAATCGATTTGAAATGTAAATGATATAAACTCAACACAAACTGAGTTACTGTTGTGTATAAAACACAATCTTAGGCACTGGAGGGAGGGTGGCAAAGCTTAATAACTTAGCCTTCGCTGTTCTTCACATGAATATCACCTAATCGGCAGGAAAGAAGAGCCTGAAATATTTTAATTAAAATTACAAACAATAAATAATAAATCTACAATACTTAATGTATCCCAATTGATCACTGTAGAATAAAGGGAACAAATAATATCAGGAAGCCACGTATTTTGAACAGAGGATGAAATTTTGTAGTGCATATACACAGATACAATATTTTGGATGGGAAAAGCAAGCCAGTCTTGACTTTCTTCAATTAGGACCACTACACCAAAAGTCAGCAAATTTTCTCTGTAAAGGATCAGATTGCATACATTTTGCCATTGTAGGTCATTCAGTTTCTGTCACAACTACTCAGCATTACCACTGGAGTACAAAAGTAGCCACTGACAAATATGTATGTAAATACAAATGAAAGTAGTTGTGTTCCAATAAAACCTTATTCACAAAAATAGACAGTGGGGCTGGATTTGGCCCACGTGTCATAGTTAGCCAATCCCTGTTCTACGTCATGTTTAATTTAGCATTTGAAAAGCATATTCCGTCATGAGAGGGTTGGTTGTGGTGTTTGCATGTGTGATAATCCAACCACCACAAAATGTGCCTCTAAAGATTAGAAATCTGTCATGTGTGCATATTGTGATGAGTCAAGCACAGCAATTACCCAGTGTATTTTGAACAGGGGCCACTTAATGGCTTACGATGGGGAAGATAAAACAGTGGAGAATATATTTCAAGGGACAATTTTATTGTAGCCTCGGGGGATAGACTAGCTAAATTGTAACATTTTTCCCCATTTCCATTTTCAGTATTTTTATGATTTATTCAAGAAGAACTAATGCAACAGTTTTTAACTTTAGATGTCATGTATTGAAGTTTAATAAGCTACAACTTCTAGTCAGAATAAACTATTTCTTTCAAATGACAAAAAAAGTTATTTTCACATTTTCTTAAAGAAGATGTATTACAAACACATACCTACAAAAATATCAAACTCAAGGCACTATAACCCATTGCAAATATCAACAGTTTCCCTAAATTAGAAGATATATTTGCCATCTCTAATTTAATTCAGAGTTTACCGCTTTGACTACATTTTTTACTCCCTAGGAAATTGTAAGAATAAAATGTTGTAGCTTTTATTCAAAGATGAATGATCATGAAGGGTGAAAGGAAAACTGTATGAAATACTTGCAATAAAGAACTCATATCTATGTGTAGGATAGTAATAAAATGGTGCTTTGCATTGTAAATGGCCTTCTCTATGTCTCTCACTAGCCATTTTTTTTTTAAAGAATTTATTTATTCATTTGAGAAAGAGAGAGAGCAAAAGCAGGGGCAAAGAGAGAGGGAGAAGCAGACTCCCCTGCTGAGCAGGGAGCCCAATATGGGGCTCCATCCCAGGACCCTGGGATCATGACCTGAGCCAAAGGTAGACGTTTAACTGACTGAGCCACCCAGGCGCCCCACTGAAAAGGCAACAGTCTACTCGGAGTCTATAACATCTGATCAGTTAAAGTGTAATTTTTAAGTTGACAACTGTAAATGTCCAGTACACGTAAATTTTACAGATAAATAGCACAAACCTGTGATTTACCAAGTGTGATTTTTAAATTGATGAGATATTAGTCTACTTAGATTTACTTTTCTTGAAGCTTTATAATTTATAGCCATAAGCAAATTTATGAGAACAAAACTCTGAAGCCCTTCGCTGAAAGATCCTAGAGCTTTTAAAATAAGTTTAAGCAGGACATTTTTATTTATTTTTATTTTTTTGGTTGTGAATGGGAAGTGACTTTTTTTATTTCAAGTTTTTATTTGAATTCTAGGTAGTTAACATACAGTGTAATATTGGTTTCAAGAGTAGAATTTAGTGATTCATCACTTACATGTAACAGCCAGTGCTCATCACAAGTGCCCTCCTTAATACCCATCACCCATTTAGCCTATCCCCCCCCCACCTCCCCTCCAAGCAGGACATTTTTAAAACTTATTCTCTATATAAGATGTTGAATTTAAAGAAGTTTAGTAATGGGCATAAATAATCTTTAAGAAAATATTTAAGGGCTTTATGCATCTACAAATATTCATGAGTGATCTAGCCTTTGTAGTTCTATATTACAATACAGTCTTTCTTGAATATCGGTATGCTCTGTATATGCTCTGTGTATGCTCTGGGCTTTGTTCCAATTAGAGCTGTATCATTAATATCCTTAACATTCAAACTGCTTAAAAAACCAGAAACTGGGTGGGAGGGACATTGACTCACTTGAGATTATTTTAGGGTTTAACATTGTTCAGGCTCCTAGTGGCTTCTCCATGATAAATTGAAGTAATGATATCTTTTATTTGACTTGGGGCTATCTCACAGACCTATTTCGTACTTGAATTTACAAAAGTGTCATGGCCTGAGTGGATATAGGTAAAGAATATAGGTAGAAGGCAAAGCAAAACAATAGCTTGTTTTAGAATTCTTATGCAAAACTGTTTTTCCAGAAGGTGTTCTCAGATAGTCTCTAATGAGACACAGCTTGGCTACCTTGCTCTTTTCTTATTGATTGAATTTTTCCTCCAATATCTGTGAACATCTAAGGATAAACCAACTTTTGAATGGGATATTCACATCGTTTATTTCTTATTTTCGGATTCTGTGACAGTGATAATTTTGCTTCAGACTAGAAATAACTAGATTATTTTGCAGTTAAGCCTTATTGAAATGTGTTTATTTCAAATGTATCTTCAGTATTGACATTAATCCTGAATAAAAAGAGTACAATATCTTAAGGAGTTACAGCATTTTTACATTTTTCTTGTGATTTCTTTTTCCATAGAATATTTTCTTCTGAGTTTTCATGGGCTGTGAAACCATCCAGTGACCAAATATGGTGAATATACGTAAAAGATTGAGTATGTCATCCGTTACTGTGAAGAATTTTAGATTACATTTCTTAAAATGAATTCTACAATATCAAAATGCACAGTTTGTAATGAATGTGTATTTACCAGGCAGAATTTTGTGACTTTTGGATACCCCCAGAATTATCAATTACATGAGGAAAACTTAAAGTGGATTATTGCAATTTTATAGTTAATAATATGCAACAATGCCAAGAATCTGAATGCAAATCCCACAGTCATCTTCGATTCTGAGATACATTTCTAAATGCAGATCTGTTTCTTCAGCTGACCAAATGGAGAAAGGAGCTGGACAAATTTTGGCAATCGCTGTTGCTGTCTCAAAATTCAATGTCCTTAAGGATTATCAATTCAGTATCTGGTTATTTATTATTTCTTCATACAATACAGGTAGGTATGCTTCATTGTTAGGATTTTATTATTTAATTTGCCTGCCTATGACCTCCAAGTAAATCACAATACATTTTTTGTTAAGTGAGTCTTAATAAAACTAATTATTCCTTAAGAAACCAATTACTCCCTATCATATAAGGCCAGACAATTAGTAAAATCTCATAAGGAAAAAAATTAATATAAGGAATAGCAAGAATAGACATTGGGCTTATATAGGCATGTATTTTGAGATAGGGCAAAACCTTTGCTTATCTGGACACTTGAATACTTAGTTTTAATTTAAATATGTTATAAATAGTTCCAGACCCAGTGGATAAAGTAATCATAAAAATACTGTCATATTACATGCAATAATAGGGAAAAACTATTATACATAGGATGATCTGTCACTATAAAAGAGAAATTAACTACTTTTACTCTTATCTAATAAACTTCAGCTAACAGAGTTTTCTTAGAGACACTAGAGGTCTGGCTTTAAATTCATTAGTTCCTTACATCTCTATTAACATTATATACTAACTTATAAGAACACTCTGGCAGCTTATTTGGTTAAACCTAAAAAAATATCTCTCCCCAGTTGAGAAGCACACCTCCATTTTTATCATTATTATAATGTCAACAGCATTAGTTTGTGAGGTTCTTGAAATGAATTATCCAGAACAGATATATCCCAATTACATAAAAATTACCTCAGAATGGAAAAACAATCATTAAAGATATCTGTATTACAAAGCCTGAGGAAAGTAGTGTCCAGAGCTTAAGACTAACACAGATGTTTTTTTTACAATGGTTATTAAATTTGGTAGGTCTTTGTACACAAACTAGAAAATAATTCATTTCATAGTAGCAAAAAGCAGCTTTAACTACAATTTTTTAATTATTTAGAATTTTTCCCAATTTTTACACTGGTAAATTTGTATGAATTTAGGCTAAATGTGAATGTGATTTGGCCAATGGGAAATAGAATCATAAAGATGAAAAGAAAGCATAAGTGTCCTCATTGTTTCAGAGGTTTCTAAGATTTCATAATTCTTCTGCATCGTTTCTTTTTTTTTAAGATTTTATTTGAGAGACATAGTGAATGAGAGAGAGAGAGCACAGGAGCAGGGGCAGAGGGAGAGGGAGAAGCAGGCTCCCGTGCTGAGCCTGATGCGGAGCTCGAGCCCAGGACCGTGGGATCATGACCTGAGCCAAAGGCAGGCAGACACTTAACCGACTGTACCACGTAGGTGACCCTCTTTTGCATCATTTCATGAGAGCAAGTGTCAATAACTTCACAATGTAGACTCCCTGCTCTCTGAGGTATACTTTATATGTTCACTGAATAGGATTTCTTTTAGAAGCAAATTATTATAATTTAAACCTAGTTCAAAAAATATTATTTTCTTGAAATATGACATAAAAAAATGTTCAGGTTTTTACTGTAAAATTGGAAATCATAAAAGCCATTTATGAATGAGTGATTAGAGAGAGGATAATTCCAATGATACTATAACTGGAAACCATTTTAGCGGTCAAACTAGCTATCTGCCTTGTGAGAGAGATGCCCTCAAGGTGCATGCCAACAATGTGAGAGCAGCATACTCCAAAGGGACACAGGCACGTGTTTGATTCACTCCCATTGGAACTAAAAGTGGCATCTGGAAATAACTTAGAAAGTAAGTTGTGCTTTGGGTATGGGCAAGTCTTTAAGTCAAACTGAGTTAAAGTTGATAAGATTTAAATGGATGGCTAGAATGCAGTTGTTCTGTTATTATACCACTTCCTATTGATGATGACAGTGTCTTAGGAAGTAAATTCAGAGCACAGAGGCAGCATTGTTCTAATAGAGAGTTTCCAATATGTTTGTCATTTGTCACATGTAGCAAATCTGCTACAGTCAAACTATGGCAAATTGATGCTTCCCACTTTGTTAGAGACCAGGGTACGGGGAGGTGGTCAGTATATTACCATGAACAGCGATAGCATTATACCCCATGGTTTCCAATCACCAAACAAGAAAAATATTCTAAGGATAACTCCTCTCTCTACCTGGTCCCCACAGTTCAAAACATGAGCAGATTATAATCTTGATGGACACAAATGGACTGAGTTACACCGTATGGCATTGCCATTTTATGTAAAATATTAGCAATTTCATGTAGCTCAAATTTAAGAGGAATCATGTTAAATTCTAGGTGGGATCCTCTTTTTAAGAATCACTACTGGCTGAGGTCATAGCTGAACACAGGAAGCATGAGGAACACCATAGTCCAAGTTCTAAAAGTAACCAGTGCTTGCTGAGAGGACAGCCCAATCAAGGGACTAACACTGCCCACCTCACCATGCTCCCAGGGCAACACAGGAGGATGACTGGGAAAAAGACTGAAGAACATAATCACATTTTAAGTAAATGCAGTGTTTTTGAAAAGAGAATGCCCTCTCCCCTCACATCCCTGCTGTAGAAGGAAAAAGTGGTACACCTCCTCCCCATAATAGAGTCAGGTACAGAGCCCATAAAAAAAGGAATTGGTCATAAAATTAGGAAGTCATTATAGCAAGAGTTATTGACTGATTGGATATTGCTAAGGTGCCCAACTTGCTGCTGGCACATTGCTATAGACTGAATTGTGTCCCCCCCAAATGTATATGTTGAAGAAGCCCTAACCTTCAATGTAATGGGATTTAGAGATGGGCCCTTTGGGGAGTTAATTACATTTAGATGAGGTCACGAGGGTGGGCTTCTCATGCTGGAATTAGTGCCCTATAAGAAGAGGCACCAAAGACCTTGCTCTCTCTCTCTCTCTCTCTCTCTCGAAATCTCTCTCTCTCCCCACCATCCGAGGATACAGGAGAAGGTGGTCATCTGCAAGCCAAGATGAAAGTTCTCACCAAAACCTAACCATGCTGGACTTCCAGCTCCAGAACTGTGAGAAAATACATTCCCGTTGTTTAAGTCACTCAGTCTATGCTACTGGTATGGCAGCCCAAGCCGACTAATACAAAGAGCAAAGGAACCTTGCAAGCAGACATTGAGATGGAAGGACAAAAAGAAATCCAGTGCTACCACCTCAATTTTTCAGTTGCCAAGTGATATGGAACTCATTGTACATGAATTTGGTGATTATGGAAGATGGGTAAGATTGGAGGCCACAGTCTTGCCTGGACTCCAAGTCCTATGGGACCCCCACGTATGATGCTCCCAGGTGAGTTTCTGTCAATAAATATAGTGCAGAACCACCAGTGGTACAGAGAGCCCCTTGTCATAAGGAATACTGGAGTTTTAAGAAAGGTCAAACAAATAGACATTGATTCCAGATGATGCTAACATAAGAAAAGAGTTATGTCTCAGAACAGGAGAAGCTCTACCTGAGGCCCAAGATACTGAAGTCCCAAGTCTGATATAATTCAAGTGTTGGAGTGATGATCTCAAAGCAACGGGACTGTTTTAAAAATAGAATTATACTGTTCTAGTAAACAAGCAAAAAAAGAATGAAAAGTTAGGGAGTCAGACTGCTGTATTTACTCCTAATAAAGTCTGCTACCCAGAGTGAGAGGGAGTAACCACAGCAGTTGGTGGCAATTATTGGGAAAAATAAAATTACTCCATATTAATAGCCCAACAATTTGAAGCTCTTTTCTAAAGAATTTATGCCAGTGTTTTTGAACATAATTACATTCTGAAACTATGGGTATTTCTAGGAACATTCATTGTTTGTCATTCTTTTTATGTGTAGTGCTCTGAATTACCATAAAATTGTTTCTCAGGAGATTTATACTAGACACATGAAAACATCTTTGAATGTTTTGCATCAGAAAGTATCACTGACTCAGTTCCTGTAACGAAGAAGAATTAACTGAGTACTTACTATGAGCTGAAATTTCAAAGAAGGAAAATCATATTGCCCCTGACATCAGTAAGCTCAACGTTTAGTAGAAGAGACCAATACTCAATGAATTTTAACAATTAAGAACTTACGTATTTTATTTCTTTCCTGATTAAGTACATTTTTGTTAGCATCCAATTAGTATTATACAAAAGAATACATTGCTATTTAAATTCTTTATGCAAGCCTGCTAATATATTCCAGAAAAGAAATTATATTTGTTAATTGGGCATCTTTGAAAATTAATGCTTTGCACACATATAACAAATTTTGATTTAATATCTTACTGCAAATAGTTTTTAAATGAAATTATAGGAATCATTAGGCACAGAACCCATGATGGAGATCGTCATAATTATTTACTCTCACTTCTATTTGGTCTAGTTTTCCTGTTTATTTCATTACAAATAGTTCATAAATGATGATAACTTAAAATTTTTGAGTGACTATGATAATTATTCATGAAGTTTATGCATCTCTTAAAGTAGCTCTAATAACTTCCCTAAATGTACCCTATTGTCTACACACAAGATGATTTGTGTAAGTATCCCTACATTTCCAAAGGTTAGACTTTTTGAAATCACATGCATTCAGTTAATGATTTTCCTTGTGTTACCTAATGCAGCACACTTTGTTAACTTTGTTAACCGATTAAGAGGTTATACACATTTTTTGTTGTTTCTCGGCTCTCTTGTATCCTATAAATTTACCTAACATATTCCACCGATACTTTGAAGGCTCTCTAATTTCCCCCCTCCTATTTCCCTTCATATTCCTGTTTCTTTGGTTACTGTCTACTGTGAGAGCTTCTTTCTGCCTCTGGTTTTTACCTGCCACATGTCATATTTTATAAATCTATGTCAACTATCCGTGTTAGAAATGCATAGAGTAAGTCTGATGTTTTAATGTTGCTTAGAACAAAGTCCATACTCTTCATAATAACATTCCAGGTTCTTTATGGTCATTGACAGTTTCATCCCCAGGGTTTTTTTTAATCTCTTCACTTTATATTCTAACCACACTTACTCCCCAAATATGCCACGGATGGACATAGGCTGTATTACTGACTTGAAACAACATTAACTGTGACTTAAAATAACAAAGGTTTATTTCATAATCATTACAAGTTGACTGAGAACTCCGCTTTCTGTCCTCCTCACTCAGGGATGCAGGCCGACAGCACCTGCAGAAAATGGCTGGGAGGAGGGAGCATGGAACATGTTGGACAGGCTCTTGTATGCTTTCCTTCAGAAGCGATACATATGTTATGCTCCCATTCTATTGGAAAAGCAAGCTGTATGATCACACCTGTGTAGGGCAACCAGAGTATATGCAAAGTCACATGTCTTCATGATTCTGCTTATTCTAATTGTTCCTTTTCCTTTTGCTGCCCAAATTGTACCCTTTTCTATATGATAAAATCCTTTCCATTCTTCATGGTCGAGCCCCCTTTATATGCCTACCAGCATCATGTTAATGTGCTTCATGAGCATTTATTTCATTATAATAATAGCATTGATAATAGTAACAGCACCAAAAGCATTACTTTTTGAGCACTATGTGCCAAGCCCTGCACTAGATACTTCATAAATATCATATTCAATCCAGACAAAAACCCTATGACCTATTAGGTACTTATCCTTTTGGCAGAGAAGCAAACTCAGGACCAGGAAGGCTAAAGGATTGGCTTTATCTGCACATCTGATGGATGGGCAACTCAAGATGTGAATCGTTGTCTGTCTGGCTAGAGAGACTGGTGGCTGCACAACATTTTGTGGTTTCCACCTTGCATCATAGAACCCATTCTGAGTTCTTGAAATTCACAGCTATTTTCATAGTCTTTCTACATAAGGAGCTCGCAGTAAATAATTGGTGAATTATTTAGTATCATTAGTGTATTCTTTCATGACTCCATTGTCCTCTGCTTCTCTTTTAGGGAAGGATAACAGTCTTTTAAATAAATAGTTGGGTTCATCTATACAGGAAGAAAAAAAACTGCAGGAAACCTGGATCCATATTTATTGAAGAAATCTTGTTAGACTTCACTTATCATTAAACTACGGCTGAATCTATTGGCAAAGCAAGTAATGTCACTGCCTCTGGATTCCAGCTGGCCAATCCTGAAAGTGCAAAGAAGCAACGGCAATTCAAAAAGAATTCTGAAACCTCCATGGGGTGCCATTTTAGAGTTGAATGCACAACACCACTCTGCCTCTGTGAGGCAAGTTGGCTGCAATTTTTAAAATATATCTAGTTTCACTGTGTTTTAGCAGCCCATTTACATGTTATGAACTCTGACTACATTAATTATAGCTGCCACTTTCTATAAATAAATATCAGTAGCAAATAAAACTAGTATTCAATATTGTTTTGTACTTCTCCAGGCATAGCCTGTCAGTAAATTGGTTAGAGTCTTTGACAGTCATTTTATACTGAGCTTGGTTAGTGCCAGTATAATTGGTGTGAAAGTAATGAAATTACATCATAATTTTAGAAGCAATATAGCTACCATATGCTTACATTACAATATAACTGTTGGTTTGTTTGCAGATTACACATGCCTCAGGCATCCTTTAGAGTCATTTCAATTTATTTCGAGAAACTTCTACATGCATCAACTGGAATGACGTTCAATGAAAAAATTAAAGAAAAATAATTGCTTAATTAAAAAATATATAGCATCTATGTTTATTCCCACAACTAATGATCAGGAAAAACAGTGTTTCTTAAGTTTTTGCAAAGACATTATGGATAGGCAAACAGAAATTCCTTAGGGTTGAATCTAACAGAATTAACCAAAGCAGAAAATATTTAATTTTTTTTCAATAGTGACCATTTGTAAGCTAACAGAAGTCAATTTTTGAAATTATATCAATTCAAACTATCACTAGAATGCTTTTTGGATTTTTTTCTTTATGACATCAGGCTTCATGGGGAAGAGTGTCAGACCAGGACTGGCTATGAAGACTAAAGTACAATTTAAATAAGTGGAATTGAGAGTTGACACATCAGTGACAAAAATAAATAGTTCTGTGGATTAAAATTTGGACACGTGGATGCTCTTTGTCCCTGAATCTTTATACTTATCAAAACTTTGAAAGGATCATAGCAAATATTGTGGCATAAAAACACTAAGATTTTTCTGGTCAATTACTTGATTTTTAATTCTTTTAAGAAGCATTTTTAAAGATTCAGAATACATAGCCATATACTTAAAATGCATTAAGCAGAGATTATTAAATATTCAATAATTTAGAAGATAGTCATTGCCTTACTACCTCACAGTTAGCTCTCTAAGAGTCATTTAATATGGGCCCACAGTTAAACACAGGCTGTCTACCAGTGTGATTTCAGAGGTATACCTCCTAGGCTAAACTTAGCTGTTCAAAAGTGTTTGAAATGATTTTACCAGAGGACAAAAATCTTTAAATGCACTAATAGAGATAAGGTTTAAAATGTAAATCTTCGGGGCGCCTGGGTGGCTCAGTCATTAAGCGTCTGCCTTCGGCTCAGGTCATGATCCCAGGGTCCTGGGATCGAGTCCTGCATCGGGCTCCCTTCTCAGCGGGAGGCCTGCTTCTCCCTCTCCCACTCCCCTTGCTTGTGTTCCTTCTCTCGCTGTGTCTCTCTCTGTCAAATTAATAAATAAAATCTTTTAAAAAAATGTAAATATTCATGATTGAGCAAATATATTAGATAAGATTTGTAATAAGGCACACATAATGGCTCTTGGTTTTCCCCCCAAGAGTCAGTTTTTATAGTTGAAGGGAACAGTGGTGGATTCAAAAATGAAGCCAGGAGCACTTGGACTCTCTTCAACTTTGCTGTGATAGATTTCTGACTAACCTTATGTGGAGGCTGGAGAGTGTCAAAATGGAGCACCATGTAAAACAACATCAGAGGAGCAGAAAGGAAGATGGCCACTAACATCCGAACATAAGTAGGCACATAAAAATGTATCTACTTCAATTACTTACTGGACTTTAATTATCACCTCCGTTTGGGTCACTCCCAAATTTAGGTATCACTCATTATCTCTTATTTGTGTACTAGCTCCACTGGATATATCTACCATCATCTCAAACTCAGTGGACTTTCAAGAGCATTTTGGTCCTAAAATTATGATGAACATACAATATTTTTTCAGTGCTTGAGAAACTACCTTGATCCCAAGAGAAAAACATTCGCCCTCTCATTTCAATCTGGAATTCATACAATTGATTGCCTCTATATGTATTATTTCAAAGTCTTACATTTGTTTCTTTGAAATTTTATATTCCATTTTCCTTCTCCACACTCATGTCCATCATGTTATCCTGGTCTTTGTTATCACATGTCAAATCAGTTGATGGTCTCCTACTGGCTCTTCTTATCTTCAGTATCCTGAAGTCACATATCTTTAAACTTCTCACTTAGGCAAACTTTCCTAAAGCATTCTTTTTACTGGGCCAGATCCCTATTTAAGAATATGTGATGAGGGGCACCAGGGTGGCTCAGTCGTTAAGCGTCTGCCTTTGGCTCAGGTCATGATCCCAGGTTATTGGGATCGAGCCCTGCTTTGGGCTCCCCACTCAGCGGGAAGCCTGCTTCTCCCTCTCCCACTCCCCCTGCTTGTGTTCCCTCTCTCGCTATGTCTCTGTCAAATAAATAAAATCTTTAAAAAAAATAAGAATATGTGATGGTTTCATATTGTGTCTTTTTTAATAAATATTATTTTTCATTACTCCTTAATATACAGATAACATTCTTACTCTGTGCTTTGTGTAACGTACTATGAATGCAATTTCTTCACTTTACATATATAAAACCTATTCTGTTCATTTGACTATAAAAATTACTTCTTCTCACCATATTTATCTATCGAATTTTTCCAATCCTTAAAAATCCAGGTTATATCTTTTTTCTCCCATGAGATTCTAGACCACTAAGATTTTCCCTTTGAAGTCCTGTCCCATTTGCTGTTAGTGCTTACCCACTGTAAGCTCTTTCCCTAACACCTTCAAATGCCAATGTTGCCTTGAGGACAAGGATGATACCGGTATTATTTTGTAGAACTTACAACACATAGCCAATAATGACTACATATCAGGTGATAATATTTATCATCTTACATATTGATTTCCCCTGAGTTTAGGGTTAAATTACTTGACTAGTTGTTAAGTATAAATTATCAAGTAGCTTAATTATTTTTTGGCTCCATCCAGCTGTTAAATCCCAATAGGCAGTTATGTCTAGTCATTCAGTTAGGATTTATACTCTCCCTTCTACCCCTCTTCTCCCAAAGATAGTTGATTGGACTAGGTGACCACTAAATTCCATTCTGTTCCTGAGATTTTATGATTCTGAAACTAGATGACTCATATGGGAAAGCAACACTAAAGTCAAATTAGCCTGTGTAAGGTTAAGATAATCCATATAGGAAAAAATTCTGAGTCAGGTTACTGGAAAATTTGCGAAATAAACAGTAATGTTAATAATATATAAATAGTATATAATTTTATATTATATATCCATCAGAAATAAAGATAAAATGATATGTTAGCAAAATTGCTAACAATGATTATAATGAGCTGGATTTCTGATGCAATGTGAGCATTGGCCTAATTATCAAAAACTGAGAGAAATAGTGTAATGATAGCATTTAAATGTGATTCAAGGACACCTGGGTGGCTCAGTCTGTAGTCTGTCTTTGGCTCAGGTCACGATCTCGGGGTCCTGGGATTGAGCCCCACTTTGGGCTCCCTGCTCAGTGGTGAGTCTGCTCAAGATTCTTTCTCTCCCTCTCCCTCTACCCCTCCCCCCACTCATGCTCTCTCTCTTTCTCTCTCTCTCTTTCAAATAAATAAATAAAATCTTTAAAAAATGTGATTCCAAAAATCATAGGTAAAGTATAATTGCTATTATAACACATTTGTGTCCTTTCAGTATTGCATGAGCTCTAATCAATACTATGGCTTTAGTAGTTAAAGAAAGCATATTCTCTAAGGTCAGGGATTTTAGGAAACCAGTCCCTACCTGGCTGGCCTCATCCTGTGGCTGCATGATTAAACTGGCTAGTAGAAATTCCCAGACAATAGAATGCCAGGGAACAAAATATCCATATGTTCTTTTTCTTCATAATAGACAAAATTAGAATGTCTGTTCCCTCCCTTTTACACTGTAACCTTGGACCATGCTTCACCTTTTTTTCTCCCCAACTCCCTGTTCACTTACCTTTCTCATTTCCTACAAAGGAAAAGATTTATGTAAAATTATCTATATAAATCCTAAGTCTGTGGAGGAAAGTTAAAATCTTTGAAGGAAATGTCTATTATCCGATGTAAAATTGATTCAAACCCATTTTGGGTCAACAGGAGACAAAAGCAAACCACACCCTTGTGCATGTCCATCCTATACATGACTCCTAACAGTGCTATTGGAATAACTAACATGGGAAATTCTTGGGATAGGTTTTAGAGATGGATGTCCAACGTAGGAATTACTGTTTGGTAATAAACATACTTACCCCCTCCCTTCATGATTGAATAACATAGTCTACAAAGTACACTAACAGAGAACAACGTTACAGATAAAGTATTATTGATTCTTAAGGCTTTCTGGCAATTTTTATAGTAAGATTCTTTGGATTACTTCCAAGGAGGAAGGAGCTCACACCAAATTTTGAAATAGCAAGTTTCTAGGGCAGTTTGGTTAAAATAAGCATCTGTTTCTGAGAGGAACAAATTTACGCATTTGGATGTGAGATTACCTTCTTTGTGGCTGGGTTGATCTTCCCCCAGTGATAGGTGCGAAGGAGATCCTCTGTTAACTAGATTATAGGCTAGGAATAAGACATGGGTTCCGACTGATACATTCATGCACGTAATTACTTACATAGCTAATGAAAAGGCTATTAATGGGGGAAATCATTATGTTCTACTGCAAACAAATTCTTAGAAAGGACACAAAGAACAGCTGGATTTTTTAGAAAATCAAACTTGAAACTAAAGAATTTAAAATATTAGTAAACTGGGGCGCCTGGGTGGCTCAGTCATTAAGCGTCTGCCTTCGGCTCAGGTCATGATCCCAGAGTCCTGGGACCGAGCCCCACATCGGGCTCCCTGCTCACTGGGAGGCCTGCTTCTCCCTCTCACACTCCCTCTGCTTGTGTTCCCTCTCTCCCTGTGTCTCTCTCTGTCAAATAAATAAATAAAATCTTAAAAAATAAATAAAATAAAATAAAATAAAATATTAGTAAACAAAAACATACAATAATGTTAATAAACATATACAATTTCTAGCTTTTTCTGGTACCATCTCTTTTTTCTTACATTTTTGTGTGAGCTTGAGTGGGGGAGCGGGGAAAGGGCAGAGAGGAAGGGAGAGAACCTTAAGGAGACTCCGTGTTGAGCACAGTGCCCCATGCAGGGTTCGATCTCATGACCCTGAGAGCATGACCTGAGCTGAAATCAAGAGTTGGAGGCTTAACCAACTAAGCCACCCAAGTGCCCCATTTACTTCATTCAAGATGGCCAGTCTGCTATGACTAAATTATGGAAAATCTATTCTCAGAGAGCGACAGAAACACCAAGATTTAAACATTATACAAAGATTTTGGTCTCTCCTCAGATTGTTGTCATTCAGGTATCCCAAGATTTTCCACCAGAGCATATGTAGAATTCAATTTTAAAATTTCCCTCCAAACTCTTAAAGTTCTTGGAAAGTTATACATATTACTTTAAAATATGTTTAAGTCAAGTGTTTTGCTATGGAATTTAAAGTAATAACAAAGCATTTGGAATTTGTAGAGCAGAGGACATGACATTACATGAAAAAGCCTACTTTTACTTTATAAATACATGAAGAACACTAAAATGAGAATAATTTTAGAAGACACATATCTTGGGACACCTGGGTGGCTCAGTCAGTTAAGCATCTGCCTTCAGGTTGGATCATGATCCTGGGGTCCTGGGGTCCTGGGGTCCTGGGATGGAGCCCCACATCCGGCTTCTTGCTCAGCGGGGAGCCTGTTTCTCTCACTGCCTGCCACTCCCCCTGCTTGGGCGTGCTCTCTCTCTGACAAATACATAAATAAAATCTTTAAAAAAAGTAAAATGAAAGACATATCTTCTCTTTTGAGTCGAGAGTTGTCGTATGGACACTGATTACCAGGACTTATTGACCCAGATATTATAAATTGTCAACTAATGATGTAATATATGGTGATTAACATAATAATAAAAAATAAATAAATAATTAAATTAAATTAATATTAGTGCATATGTAACAAATCAATACCTCCTATTATCATGATAATAAAGTATTATAAAAAAAAAAAGTATTATCCTCAAATTCAAAGAGCCATAGGGGCTTCCAACAGAAGTTTGCATTTGAAGAAGTTCTAAAATGAAGACAACTTATTGGGAGTACGTGGAAGTCGGTTGTCAAAAACGCCTAGTGTGTTGTTTATGATCATTAGTAATGTCTGCTGATTTGCAAAGCATGTTAAGAGGCTTCGTGTAGAAACAGCCACATGGTGATGAACTGGAGTAGGTATTATTGCATTCTGATATTAAATTATGCTTTACAGTGTATCTGTAGGGTTGCATCAATCCAACAATATAACATTTGCTAAGCGAAAGTACTTTAATGTCTTTTCTAGGCAAGTAAATGGCAGAGCAAGTGTACATTATTCTCAACAGGGAAATTCAAGTATATTTTGCTGCTGCCGACGAAAAGATTAAATAAAGGAAATCCAATTTAAAACATCAGTGTTCCAGCACTAACCTGTAGTGAAAACAGAATTCTGAAATAAGAAATTTGTCACTGTCTTCAGGTATGGGGACTTGCATGATTTAAGACGGTAAAGATATCATATCCTCTTTAATTTTTTAAAAAAGTTATCAGCAACTGCACTTTCATGTGTGGACAACGGGTGTGGAAAGATACTTCCTCCTCTAAGGCCAGGAATATCATTATTTGAGTGCTTCCCAGCATTTAAGAGACATTATCTAATTAAAAACCTCCCAACAGCCTTAAAGAGAATGTATTTCGTTAGAATTTTACAAAGGACAAAAGAAGAATCAAAGACACATACAAATCAACACATACCTCATTTGCACAGCTAGGAAATTGCAGAGCCCAAATGCCAAGGTCTGTCCCTGAAACTTCAAGGTGAATCAGAGCCCTCATCAAGATGCTGCCCTCACTTGTGCCATAAACCTGTGTCCACCCACTCTAGCACTTTTTATGTAATAATTACATGAATAATTTTATGTAATGAGTCTCTTCTGTGATTTAAAATAAAGTTGCAGTAGCCAAAATATGGTGGCCTTAATTTAGGAAATTCTCTTTAATAATTTACTATTATTATTTCACAACCATTTCAATGACAATAAGCCAAGCATAGGGGCAGGGGTAGAGAAAGAAATATGGCTTGTTTTCATTTTACCTTTTAAAGTCATTAGTAACACTGCAATATTTTCTTATATAAATATATATATGTATACATATACACATATTTATTTATTTATTTTTTAAAGATTTTATTTATTTATTTGACAGAGAGAGACAGTGAGAGAGGGAACACAAGCAGGCAGAGTGGGAGAGGGAGAAGCAGGCTCCCCGCTAAACAGAGAGCCCGATGTGGGGCTCGATCCCAGGACCCTGGGATCATGACCTGAGCCGAAGGCAGATGCTTAACGACTGAGCCACCCAGGCGCCCCTACATATACACATATTTAAACTGAGGCTAATAACTACCTAATCTGTATTTTAATAATTACATGATAGTTGAAAAAGCTGCATATTAGAAAGAAGTATCTTCAATCTAATTATCTTTCAATTCCTAAAATAATCATTTTAAGTTCAGTTCTGCTCTTAAATATCATATACATCAACTTGGGAGTGATTTGGAAATGAACTTGCTCATCTCTAGCTATTCATTTTGCAAAATATTTAGCTGTCCTAGATATGTAAGGACATATTAAATTAGATGAATAATTTATTTCCTGGCTAACAAATGCAACCCAATTTCCCAAAAACAAAAACAAATAAAACAAAAACAAAAACTCGCCCAAACAATCTCTATAATGAGACTACTAATTTGTTCCTTTAATACCTTACTATCTCTTTCTCACTTGGTAGTGAATCAAATATAATCAGTTTGTGGTAAGTGCTAATCAAAAGACACTAGAGATGGAATTCATATGAATGTTTTTTTGCAATTTCCTTCATAGGCTATGTAACATTTATGTCTGGGTTATTAGGTATTCAACTTACCTAAACCTTGTGGAGGATGCCATAAATGTTTTTCTCACCAATTTCTTACACAAAGCTGGAAACTCAAGCTGAAGTCAGGAGGTTGATTTCCCCTGCACAAGAAACAGTACGATTCTCTTCACACCCCTGCCAGAGGCAATTATGGCTGTATTTAATTCCTGAATATACAGTTCTTTGAACTCTTATTCACAACCCCAGAAGGGAAAAATAATGTGCTTTGTGTCAAAATACAGTATCTATTTTCTCTTGGGACTTAATTTTTTAGGGCAGCTTTAAGTTCAAAGCAAAATTAAGGGGAAGGCATAGCGATATCCCACATATTCCTCACCCCACAGACACTTAGTTCCCCCATTGTCAACATCCCTCACCACAGTGGTACATTTGTTACAACTGATGAACTTAACACTGACACATCATAATGACCCAGAGACCACAGTTTACACTACGTTTCACTCTTGATTTCCGACTTCGAATATGTAGGTTTAGAGAAATGTGCAATGACATATATTCATCATTATGGTATCATAAAAGGTATTTTCACTGCCCTAAAAATCCTCTGTGCTCTATCTGTTCATCCATCCCCACCCACCAATCTCTGGCAACTGCTTATATTTTTACTGTATCCATAGTTTTGTCTTCTCCAAAATGTTATATATCTGGAATCGTACAATATATAGTCTTTGGAATTGGCTTCTTTCACTCAGTAATACGCACTTAAGTTCCCTTCATATGTTTTCACGTCTTGATAGCTCATTTCTTTTTATCACTGAGTGATACCCTTTGTCTGAATATACCACAGATTATGTATTCATTAGTTTACTGAAGGACATCTTGGTTGCTTCCAAGTATTGGCAATTATGAATTAAAGCTGCTATAAGCATCCGTGTACAAGTATTTGTGTAGATGTAAGTTTTCATCTCTTTTTAGGTAAACACCAAGGAATGCAATTGCTGGATCATATGGTGAGAGTATGTTTAGTTTTGTAAAAACTGACAAACTGTCTTCCAAACTGGCTGTACTATTTTGCATTTTCACCAGCCATGAATGTGAGTTCCTGCTGCCTCACATCCTTGCCAGCATTTGGTGTTACCAGTGCTCCAGATTTTGGCCATTCTAATATGTATGCAGTGTTATCTCATTGTTTTAAGTTACATTTTCCACAAATTACATGGTGCACCTTTCCATATGCATGCTTGTCATCTGTATATCTTCTTTGGTGAGGTGTCTATTAAAGGCTTTGGTCTGGCTTTTAATAGGGTTGTTTGTTTTCTTGTTGTTGAGTTTAAAAGCTCTTTGTATAGTTTTAGTAACCATCTTTTATCAGCTGTGTCTTTTGCAAATATTTTTTTTCCAGTCTGTGACTTGTCTTATCATTCTCATGATATCATCTTTTGAAGAGCAGAAGTTTTAAATTTTAACAAAGTCCAGCTTATCAATTATTTCTTTCATGGGTAGTGCCCCTGGTGTTGTACCTAAAGAGTTATCACTGCACCCAAGGTCATCTAGGTATTTTCCTATGTTATCTTCTCAAAATTTTTAGTTTTGCACTGTGCATTTAGGCCCATGATCTATTTTGAGTTAATTTTTGTGAAGGGTGTAAAGTCTGTATCTAGATTCCTTTTTCACATGTGGATGTCTAATTGTTCCACCACCATTTGTTGAAAAGACTATCTTTGCCCCACTGTACTGCCTTTGCTCCTATATCAAAGATCAGTTGGCTATGCTTATGTGGGTCAATTTCTGGGCTCTCTATTCTGTTTTATTGGCCTATTTGTCTATTCTTTGGCCAATATCACCTTGTCTTGATTACCATAACTTTATAGTAAATCTTGAAGTCAGGTAGTATTCCAACTGTGTTCTTCTCCTTCAATATGGGTTAGCTCTTTCGGGTCTTTTGTCTCTCCATATAAACTTTGGAATCAGTTTGTTGGTATCCAAAAAATTACTTACTGAGGATTTTGATTGGGATTGCATTGAATTTATAGATCAAATTTGGAAAAACTGACATCTTGATAATATTGAGTCCTCCTAACCATGAACATAGAATATTTCTGCATTTATTTATTCTTATATTTCCCTTATCAGTTTTGTACTTTTCCTCATATAGATCACGTACATATTTTGTTAATTTATATCTAAGTATTTTATTTGAGGAGATGCTAATGTAAATTGTATTCTGTTTTTAAGTTCAAATTACATTTGTTCATTGCTGGTGTATAGAAAAGCAAGTGACTTCTGTATATTAACCTTGTACCCTCCAACCTTGCTATAATTGATTATTAGTTCCAGAAGTTTTTCTGTCAATTCTTTTGGAATTTTTACATAGAAAATCATGTCATCTGCAATCAAAGATAGTTTTATTTTTTTCCCCAATCTGTATTCTTTTCTTTCGTTTTTCTTGTTTTATTTCATTAGTCAGAACTTCCAGTATGATGTTAAAAAGAAGTGGTAGAAGATGACATCCTTGTCTTGTACTTGGTCTTAATGGGGAAAGCTGAGTTTGTCACTATTACATATGATGTTAGCTGCAGGTTTTTTGTAAATATTCTCTCTCTCTTTTTTTAAAAGATTTATTTATTTATTTTGGAGAGAGAGGACAAGCAGGAGGGTCAGGAAGAGGGTGAGAGAATCTCAAGCAGACTCCACAGTGAGTGCGGAGCCCAATATGGGGCTCAATCTCACATCCCTGAGAGCACAACCTGAGCTGAAACCAAGAGCTGGATGCTTTACCAAAAGCACCACCCAGGTGCCCCTGTAAATATCCTTTATCAAGTTAAGGTAGTTCCTGTCTATCTCTAGTAGACTGAGACTTTTTATCATGAATGGCTCTTAGATTTTGTTAAATGTTTTTTTCTGCATTTGTTTCTATGATCATGTGATTTTTCTTTTTTAGCCTGTTGATATGATGAATCACATTAATTGATTTTTTTTTTTTAAAGATTTTGTTTATTTATTTGAGAGAGAATGAGAGCGAGTACATGAGAGGGGGGAGGGTCAGAGGGAGAAGCAGACTCCCTGCCCAGCAGGGAGCCCGATGCGGGACTCGATCCAGGGACTCCAGGATCATGACCTGAGCCGAAGGCAGTCGCTTAACCAACTGAGCCACCCAGGCGCCCTCACATTAATTGATTTTTGAATGTTGAATCAGCCTTGCATACCTGGGATAAATCACACATGGTATATAATTCTTTCATACATTATTAGATTTGCTCATATTTTATTAAATATTGTTACATCTGTGGTCAAGAGAAATATTGATGTGTAGTTTTCTTTTCTCGTAATGACTTTTTCTGGTTTTGGAATTAGGGTAATATTGACCTCATAGAATAAGTTAGGAAGCATTCCTTCCATTCTCTGAAAGAGATCATAGAGAATTGATATAATTTTATTCTTAAATGTTTGGTAGAATTTACCAATGAACCCATATGGGTCTGGTGCTCTCTATTTTGGAAGGTTTTAATTATTGATTCCATTTCTTTAATGGATATAAACCAATTCAGATTGTTTATTTCTTCTCATATGTATTTTGGTAAATTGCATCTTTCAAGGAATTTATGCAAGTCATCTAGGTTATCAAATTTGCGGCATAAGTTGTTCATAGTATTTCTTCATTACCATTTCATGTCCATAGGATCCATAGTGATGATTCCTCTTTCATTTCTGATATTGGTAATTTATGTCCCCTTTCTTTTTTTCTTAATTAGTCTGGCTAAATGCTTTTTGATTTTATTGATTTTTGCCAAGAACTACCTTTTAGTTTTATTGATTTTCTCTATTGATACCCTGTTTTCAATTTTATTGATTTCTGCTCTGGTTCTTATTATTTCTTTTCTTCTGCTTACTTTGAATTTAATTTGCTCTACTTTTACTAGTTTCTTAAAGCATGAACTTGGATTCTTGGTTTTAGATTTTTTTTCTAACATAGGCATCATGTTATAAATTTCCCTCTAAGCATTGTTTTCACTGCATCTCACAATTTTTTTCTTTTTTTGGGGGGGGGGAGTTAAGTGAATTTTTATCAGAAAGGGAAGTTGTCAACTTAAACAGCAGCAAATGAAGAATGAATAAGGAAATTTCCTGTTGTCACAGATACACATGACCTCCATCATATATGATATGAGAGGCATTTCAATTTGTGACCCCCAGCACAGAAATGCCAAATACTTTTCCATTCAATCTAATACTTCTGGATTCCTACCAAAAAGGAATACAGTAAGAGCATGGAAAAGTTTCTTACTGAAAGGAAACCCCCAAAGAAGAGTAAAGGAGGGAATGTAGAAATTAAGAATGATGTAGAACACTTTTTAAACCGTAATGAGCTACATTTTCGTATCTTCACCGTAATACAAAACACAGTCACTTGCCGAACTAGTTCAGATTACTTAAATACTAGATACCTTTTGGTCTTCTACATAAGTGTTTGGAAGTTACTTATGTTTATATGAAATAAAGGTATGAATACTTTTCTACAACAGTAACTGCACACCAGGAAGGCCAAGAAAAGCACAAATCAAGGAATGGAGTTTTCCCAAAGCTGCAGTATGAAAAGACTATAAACAGTTGATTCCATCCATGTGAATGGGTTTCTTTGCTATGGGAAATCCAAATCGAATAAGGAATGGAGATGAGTTAAAAGGTTTCTTGAAGAGAAGAAGGTTGATACCCTGTATGAATTTAGTTTTCTGCCCCTTCCTCAGCATCACATTCTTCTCCTGCACTGTCTGAGGTCCATAATATTAGGTTGTCTCTGAGCAACTGCATGATGAGGGTGTTCTCTTTGTATGAGTCTTCATTCAGTAGATCACATTGTGCAATGGCCTCATCAAAAGCTGTTTTAGCCAGTGTGCAGGCAAGATCTGGGTAATTAAGGATCTCATAGTAAAATACAGAAAAGTTAAGAGCCAGTCCAGGAGGGTGGAGTGTGTGGGTTGTAACTCTTTCTTGCTTATATCAAAAGCCTTTTGGTAAGCATCTTGGGAATTATCTATAGTTTGTTTTCTATCATCACCACATGAAACTTCAGTAAGGTACCAGAAGTAATCTCGCTTCATTTTCAGATAGAAGACCCTACTCTCCAGATTAATTGTATTGGCTATTAAATACTTGTCCAATATTTACAGCACCGTGGTGCAGATGGACCTCAGTTCAGACTCCACTTTCTCGATAGTCTTTCTTGTCAGAGCTTTTCTGCTCGATGCTCCAGATGACCCTCCAGATGGACCTGCAGTCCCCTATCACGTTCTTGTAGGCTCCCTACAGCAGGTTTTGCTCCTCATTGGACAGCTCAGTGGCCCGCTCCATCACAGCCTTCATGCAGGTGGCCATATCATCCAGGTGCTCTGCCTGTTCAGCCACTTTTGCCTTCTGGATCAGCTCTGTCTTCTCTATGGGGACAGGGAGAGGAGAGCGAGGACAAGCACCCACCTGGATTGGCCTGAGATGTGCACCCCTGGCATGAGTCCCACCAACTTGATCCACTTTTGGCCTCAGCCGAGGACCTCCAGTCTCCTGAATCTCACAAATTTTGCTAAGTTGTGTTGTTTTCATTTAGTTTAAAATATTTTTAAACTTATCTTGAAATCTATTCTCTGACCCATGTGTTATTTAATAAGGTGTTCTTTAATCTTTAGGAATCTGGAGATTTTCCAGTTATCTTTCTGTTATTGATTTAATGTTTTATTCCACTGTGGTCTGGAAGCAAACGTTGTATGATTTTTATTCATTTGGACTTGCTAAGATGTGTTTTATGGACCAAAATGTGCTCTATCTTTGTGAATGTTCCATGTGAGCTTGAGAAGAATGAGTATTCTGCTGTTGTTGGATGAAGTTGTCTATAGATGTCCATTATATCCAGTTGATTGGTACTATTGTTGAGCTCAACTATGTCCTTACTGATTTTCTGCATGCTGGATATGTCCATTTATGATATAAGCATGTTGAAGTCTCCAACTATGATAGTGGGTTCATCTACTTCTTTTGTATCTATTTTAATGATCCTTGCTTGGCTTCTATACTTTTGATTCACAAATAAATGTTTGCACAATGATGTATAATTATCTTCCAGTTGACGCTTCTAATTTTAAATATATACGTAATAGATTAGTATTCCAGCGTTTTATTTTAACATTTTACTTTTTTATGTTAAAATTGAAGTTTTTAAAAATTAAAACTTTTTAAATAATTTACCTCGAATTTCACAAACAGAAAAAAATAAGATCTTACTTATTTTTATTTTTCATAATTACCATCTTTGATGTCACCAAATCCACTTATGAATAAGAACTGCAAAGAAAATTTCATACCAAGACAATTTTTTGGTTCCTATCAGTCCACTTGGCATGAACCTTTAGTTCTTGTCACTCATTTCCTTACGTCTATAAAAAATAACTGAACAAGTTTCCATCTTCTTTTCCACCTGTGTCTTGGGTTAGCAGGTGGCTCCTCTTCTCATGTGGCCCCTTGTATTTATTCTTATTTTATATGCATATATATAATAGTTATTGAAATTTATTTGTACTCAAATAAATTCAATATATTTAATATGAAGAAGGCTTTTTTACCATCAATAAATCCCTCAAAACCCACAAATACTGAATGTCTAAAGCAGTGTACAGTTTTGCCAAGTTTTCTTTTTGTCCTCATTGCAAATGTTTGATAGTCTCTTAATCTCTTACTTAAATTCCCTCTTAGTTTTACACTTTGTCAATGTAATACCTTAACAGCATTTCTGCCAATGAATTTCCTACATGAAGAAATTGCCAAGCAAGACTGTGGTTAAGGTCATTTCTTATGAAGTATGGACAAAAGAGATGCTACTTTGTCCACTATAAAAGAAAGTGTCCAAAAGAGAATCTAATCATAGCACAGTGGTTTGCAATAGTGACAGCATACATTATATTCATGGCTAAGAAAAATACGTTCATTTGAAGTTTAATATACATGCTTGTTTTCTTGTTCTTCATTAGAAGTACCAAAAGTTAAACATTTTCACTCTACTTCTGTGAAATATAAGTAGAATTTAAAGAAAATGTTAAGAAAAAAGGGAAAATTCTACTTAAAAGTGCAATTTTAGCAACGAATTCCAAGTTCTATCATTTTTTTGAATGCAATTTTTTATGTAAATTCTAGTTAGTTAACATATATGGTAAAATTGGTTTTAGGTGTAGAATTTAGTGATTGATCACTTTCATATAACATGTAGTGCTCATCTCAACAAGTGCCCCCCTTAATACCCATCACCCATTTAGCCCATTCCCTGCTCACCTCCCTCCATCAACCTTCAGTTTGTTCTCTGTCGTTAAGAGTCTCTTATGGTTTGCTTCCCTCTCTCTCCCTTTTGTTTTTCCTTCCCCTATGTTCATCTGTTTTGTTTCTTAAATTTCACATATGGGTGAAATCATATGGTATTTGTCTTTCTCTAACAGATTTATTTTGCTTAGCATAATACACTCTAGCTCCTTCCATGCCATTGCAAATGGCAAGATTTCTTTCTTTCTGATGGCTGAGTAATATTCCATTGTATATATATACCACATCTTCTTTATCCATTCATCAGTTGATGGATATTTGGGCTTTTTCTGTAATTTGGCTATTGTTGATAGTGCTACTATAAACATTGGGGTTCATGTGCCCTTCAAATCAGTATTTTTGTGTCCTTTGGGTAATGCAATTGCTGGGTCCTAGGGTAGCTCTATTTTCAACTTTTTGAGGAAACTTGATACTGTTTTCCAGAGTGGCTGCACCAGTTTGTATTCCCACCAACAGTGTAAGAGGGTTCCCCTTTCCCTGCATCCTCCCCAACATCTGTTGTTTCCTGTGTTGTTAATTTTAGCCATTCTGACCAGTGTGAGGTGGTATCTCATCATGGTTTTGATTTTTATTTCCCTGATGATAGTGATGTTGGACATATTTTCATGTGTCTGTTAGCCATCTATATGTCTTCTTTGGAAAAATGTCTGTTCATGTCTTCTGCCCAAGTTCTATAATTTTTGACCAGTATTTAAATTGTGGGCTATTGCTCCAAATACAAGCTTAGTCCATGGATATGCTTTCCTGTTATTAAAACAAAGTGACTTTAAATTAGGCATAAACTGATTAAGTGGTAACACTTTAACATAATGAGGCTATAGATTATAGTAGTCCAGAGCATGATCATTGGAACCAAATTATCTGGATTTGCTCATCTATAAAAGGAAAACAACTACATACTTTCCTCACAGGAGGTTCTAGGGATTACATGGGTTCATACTGTTGAAGTGTGCTGAAGAGTGTGTGGGAAATATTGAGTGCTTGGTAACTGCTAACTCTCCTTTTGAATGTTGCAAGTGGTATGAGTTAGAAAGCAAGGAGGAAAGAGTCAATAATTCCAAACCTAGTGCTATGAAATATGCAGATGCTCAGATCCATCTCCAAACAGAGACGTTTCATTCTCCTAATAAAGACTGAAGTAATCATGAAGACAGGTCGCCAATTACTGCAAGAGAGATTATTTTGGATTATCCATGTGGGCCTGACATAATCAGTCACAAGGGTCCTCATAAGGGATAGAAAGAGGGGTCAGAGTCAGAGAAAGTGACGTGGTGATGGAAGAAGAGTCCAAAAAAGAAAAAAATTGAAGATGCTACAATTGCCTTTGAAGATGAGGAAGTAGTCATGAGCTATGGCCTGCAGGATGCCCTTAGAAGCTAGAAAAGTCAAGAAAGCAAATTCTCCCCTAGAGCCTCTATGAGAAACAGTCCTGCTGACACCTTGGTTTTAGTCCTTCTGGCCTCTAGACCCATAAAATAATAAATTTATGGTGTTTGAATCCATTGAATTTTTGGTAATTTGTTATAGCTGCAATAAGAAACTAATACAATTGGCCATCAAGAAAAGAAGCTTGGGGGTACCTGGGTGGCTCAGTCAGTTAAGCATCTGCCTTTGGCTCAGGTCATGATCTCAGGGTCTTGGGATCGAGTCCCTCATCAGGCTCCCTGCTCAGTGGGGAGTCTGCTTCTCCCTCTGTCTCTCCCACCTTGCTTGTGCTCTCTAACTCTCGAAAGAAAGAAAGAAAGAAAGAAAGAAAGAAAGAAAGAAAGAGAGAGAGAGAAAGAAAGAAATGAAAGAAAAGAAATAAAGAAAAGAAGCTTGGCTGTACACATTCTTACACACACACACACAGATATACACATACACACAGACTAGGGCTATCACATCACTGACTAATGCTAATCACCAGTTCCTTGGTAGGAAATAGCTAAGATAGTACCCACTGTATATTCTTTGCACATTGTTCTAAGTGTGATAGGATAAAAGGAAAAACTCTTTTATCCTTATTAACAAAGTGTTCTGTTGACTTTCACCAGGTCACAATGAATTATAACAATAACCTATGTTGTGTGCACAATTCCTGAGCAGCGAACCATGTTTCTAGTTTTCTAAGTGTGCATTGGACTTTAAGGTCTACAAAGCTAGAGTTCATGCTTTATTCCTCTTTCTACTCCTGAAACCTAGCTCAGATTATGGCACTGAATAAGGTCTCATTCAAAGTTTGTTGCACTCAATTGAACAAGGTAATAAAAGTAAACAGTATTTCTTCTATGACTTTTTGTTCCATCATTCTTAGTATTATATGTGTTTTCTTACATGTGTGTGCCTATCTAGGTGTGTGTGAATGTATGGGTGTGTGCACTCCCTGTCAGCAGATGATGTTTGTGGCTTTTTCTTCTGTAGTAGTAAAGGATTTCTTGCTTTATGACAATATTTCACATTTATTTGATGCCTGACCAGAAATATGAGTGAGGCCTCTGTTCATGATTTAGGGGAAAGAAAAACAAACTGGTTTTCAACAGAATCTTGCTCACAGAGCATTCAGAACAGCGTATTGATATTGATGCTAATTATAAATTAAATGACATTGGATGATGATGACAATAAAATAAAATTATTCCTCTTAGTTATGTCTTACTTATAGAGTCTGTGAACAAAAATGGAAAGCCCAAATGTTACAAGTGAAAAAAAAATCTCATGAATTAAAAAAAAATGGTTTGATTAAATGTATTAATATCCAGCTAATATATATTCTAATCCACACTAAACCCTTAAGCACAGATGTCTGGGTTATTAAAGACACATGATGGTAAACTGTGCACGATTATTGTCTGGTAATCTAACTGCCCAAGGAGCTTGAAAGTGGAATGTAACAAACGAGATTAGCCTTCTCAACTGAGTGCCAAATATCTCATTGCTCTCCAGAGCAGCCAAGGAAACCTCAAGGTCTCCTACAGCTGGGCAAGAAGAGGAGGTAGAGTCAACCCAAAACATTTACATTTTTAGTGCATCACTTCCTTCTGCTAAGAACTGTCTAATGGCTGTCTCATTTTCTCCATTAAAATCCCAGTTCTGGTCACTCTATTCTGTCTTCAGCAATAAACAAGTAATTAATCAAACCCCAAGGAATAGTTAAAAGGAGACCCTTTATAAGCCTGTGTCCGTGGTGTAATTATAGGTCTTCTCTATCCTGCCATTTTTCTTGAGCCTTCCATCCTCACATATGTGCAGGGACCATAACTGTCATCAGGAAGAAATGGGAACAGGTTTCTGAAAGGGTTCCAAGACATTCTGCCCTCCCAGACCTTTTCTCCATTGCCCTTCTTGAAATTCTGCTTTATTCCTCCTTATATCCTTCCTTTCTATCCTTTTGAATATGGCTTGATAAAACATTCTCTAGATGTCACAGTCTCTTCTGGGTCACAGTTTTCTGGAACAAAACTTCTAAGGAAAGAATTGGGGTTGCTGTTGCTATTTTTTGTTTGCATTTAAACCAGTTTTATAATAAGGTATTATCCAAATAGCTTGAATACAAATCTATAAGCCACTATAAATAGTGGGAAAATGAGAATAAAGCTTGTTTTCAAAGACCAAAATAAAGCACAGCACAAAGAAGAGATAATAAAGTGGTAGCCAAACATAAAAAAAAAAATCTATTTTGGCACCGTAATCTGGATGGGCAATTTTTTATTTTATTTATTTATTTATTTTTAAATATTTTATTTATTAGAGAGAGAGCACAAGCAGGGGGAGCAGCAGGGCAGAGGGAGAGGGAGAAGCAGGCTCCCTGCTCAGCATGGAGCCCAATGCGGGGCTCAATCCCAGGACCCTGGGATCATGACCTGAGCTGAAGGCAGACGCTTAACTGACTGAGCCACCCAGGTGCCCCATGGATGGACAAGTTTTTAAACTAACACATATGTGGGGTAGCTGGGGAGGGAGTGGGGAACAAACAATAATTCATTCAATTTGAATGCTGAAGTGTGGGTACGGTTGAAGAAAGTTACCCAGAGACCTGTAGTCAGAGACTGGGGGATGAACTGACCTGCATGGCAGGGAGCAGGCAGATGGCCCCCATAGGCTCAGCCCCACCCCTACACTCTCCTCTCACAGGTATGTGCCCTGGGGCTGAGGGTCGAGTGGTGTTTAGTCGTCCCTCATTTTTTCATTGAACTAACCTAATTTGGAGCACAGTGCAAATGAAATTATTTTATCACATTTTTTATGTACAAAAGCCAATGCACATTTGATACAGTGCTCCCTAGAGAACTAAAATTAAAAAACGTTCACTACTATTTACATGTTAAAATGACCACCAAACATGTTTAGAGGAAAAGACATTCTTAAAAATTAGATTAAGAAAACATTACCATCTTAGAGAGCAGTACCTCTTTACACAGTTATATATGCACACATGTACGATATATAATTCACATATATTTGATGCTTTTTAAAGTTACATAAGAGATTAAATGCTAGGCAGAGTCTCAGCCTGCATCTCTCTCCATTCCACTCCACTAGCATGTGTTCCAATATCATTGGGAGCATCTTGCTCCCTGAAGATGAACCTAAGGTTTAAATTACCCATTTTTCAGAAAGCATGGCCCCTACAGACCACCTAACTGCTTCTTTTGGTGCTCAGTGATGAATCAGTGGTTAATTCTCTAGCACAACTTTCAAAAGAACTGTTAAGAGGGCATGGTAGTGGAGGAGGAGCAAGATGGCGGAGGAGTAGGAGACTTAAATTTCGTCTGGTCCCAGGAATTCAGCTGGATAGGGATCAAACCATTCTGAACACCTACGAACTCAACAGGAGATAGAAGAAAAGAATAGCAGCAACTTTCTGAACAGAAAAGCGACCACTTTCTTGAAGGTAGGACATGTGGAGAAGTGAATCCAAGGCGATATTCGGGAGGACAGACAGCAGGGAAGGGGGCCTCTGGCGGCTGCTTCTGGCAAGTGATAGAGCCTCAGAGCACAAAATCGGAACTTGTAGAAGTCGGCTCCACCTGAGGGACGTCGCTCCCGTGGCTAAGTCGGGGGTGGACCCTCGCTGGGACAGTGTGGTCTCAGGACCCTTGGGGTCACAGAAAGACTGGGGGTGCCTGAGTGTGGCAGAGCTCCCAGGTATCAGAGCGGGGAAGCCGGGTGCAGAGACGGAGCCCAGGCGCGGGCTCTCAGCTCGGGGTTGCCATAAACTGTGATCCGCGGCACAGTTGGGCCACTGCTCCTCCAGCAGGGACCCAACAAGCGGCTTCTCCGGGGAGACTCCCCTTCCTCCCCCGGGAGGAGCGGCATGGGAGCACACCGCAGGGATCTGCTGGGTTTGGAGACTCCACACAGGGTCATGTGCCAGAGATAGAAACTCTCAGTCACAGGCCGGGTGAGCACGGAGTGCGGCCGGAGACCGGGGAGACGGGAGTGATTGACTGCTTTTCTCTGGGGGTGCATTGAGGAGTGGGGCCTGAGTTCTCGGCTCCTCCAGGGCGGAGATTGGGAGGCCGCCATTTTCACTCTCGTCCTCCAAAGCTGTACGGAAAGCTCGCAGGGAACAAAAGCTCCTGAGAGCAAACCTGAGCAGATTACTTAGCCCAGCCCAGGCAAGGGCGGTGCAATTCTGCCTCCAGCAAAGACATCTGAGAATCACTGCAACAGGCCCCTCCCCCAGCCAGCCAAGACAAAGTTTACCGATCAATGAGAACGGCAGAACTCCAGCACTAGGGGAATACAGCTATAGAATTCATGGCTTTTTTCCCCCTGATTCTTTAGTCTTTCAAAGTTAATTTTTTAAATTTTCTTTTTCTATTTTTTTTAAATTTTTCTTTTTCCCTTTTTCAACCAACATCTTATCAATCCCTTTTTTAAAATCCTTTTTTTTTTTTGTTTTTCAGTTTTAGAGTGATATTCTATCCCTTCATAGTAGTTAACCTTATTTTTGGTATATATATAAGTTGTTCTCTCTTTAAAATTTTGGGCTACAGTTTCTTCTAACAGACCAAAATATACCCTAAATCTCTAGTGTATGGCTTTGTTCTAGTCTCCTGCCTGATCACATTCTCTCCCTTTTTTTAAAAAAAATTTCTTTCTTTCTTTTTTCAACCAACTTCTTATCTTATCAATTCCTTTTGTAAAATCTTTTATAATTTTCATCTTTATAGTCATATTCCATCCCTTCATCATATTTACCCTTATTTTTGTACATATATAAGTTTTTCATTCTTTAAAATTTTGGGAGGCAGTTTCTTCTAACAGACAAAAATACACCCAGAATCTAGTGTGTGGCACTGATCTATTCAACAGCCTGATCATATTTGATCATATTCTTTTTTTTTCCTTTTCCTTTTCTTTTTTTTTTCCTTTTTTCTTTCTTTTCCTTTCTTTTCCCCCTGCTTCAGGTCTTTTCTGATTTGTTTAGTGTATATTTTTGGGGATCATTGTTATCCTGTTAGCATTTTGTTCTCTCATTCATCTATTTTCCTCTGGACAAAATGATAAGATGGAAAAAATCACCTCAAAAAAAAGAACAAGAGGCAGTACTGACTGCCAGGGACCTAATCAATACAGACATTAGTAAGATGTCAGAAATAGAGTTCAGAATGAAGATTATAAAGATACTAGCTGGGCTTGAAAAAAGCATGGAAGATACTAGAGAAACCCTTTCTGGAGAAATCAAAGAACTAAAATCTAACCAAGATGAAATCAAAAAGGTTATTAATGAGGTGCAATAAAAAATGGAGGCTCTAATTGCTAGGATAAATGAGGCAGAAGAGAGAATTAGTAATATAGAAGACCAAATGACGGAGAATAAAGAAGCTGAGAAAAAGAGAGATAAACAACTACTGGATCACAAGGGTAGAATTCGAGAGATAAGTGATACCATAAGACGAAACAATATTAGAATAATTGGGATCCCAGAAGAAGAAGAAAGAGAGAGAGGGACATAAAGTATATTGGAGCAAATTATAGCAAAGAACTTCCCTAATTTGGGGAAGGAAATCCAGGAGGCACAGAGAACCCCCCTCAAAATCAATAAAAATAGGTCAGCACCCCGACATCTAATAGTAAACCTTATGAGTCTCAGAGACAAAGAGAAAATCCTGAAAGCAGCTTGGGAGAAGAGATATGTAACCTACAATGGTAGAAACATTAGATTGGCAACAGACCTATCCACAGAGACCTGGCAGGCCAGAAAGGACTGGCATGATCTATTCAGAGCACTAAATAAGAAAAATATGCAGCCAAGAATACTATATCCAGCTAGGCTGTCATTGAAAATAGAAGGAGAGATAAAAACCTTCCAGGACAAAGAAAAACTAAAGGAATTTGCAAACACAAAACCAGCCCTACAAGAAATATTGAAAGGGGTCCTCTAAGCAAAGAGAGAGCCTAAAAGCAACATAGACCAGAAAGGAAAACAGATAATATACAGTAACAGTCACCTTACAGGCAATACAATGGCACTAAACTCATATCTTTCAATAGCTACCCTGAATGTAAATGGGCTAAATGCCCCAATCCAAAGACACAGGGTATCAGATTGGATTAAAAAAAAAAAAAAAAAAGACCATCAATATGCTGTCTGCAAGAGACTCATTTTAGACCCAAAGACACCTCCAGATTGAAAGTGAGGGGGTGGAAAACCATTTACCATGCTAATGGACACCAAAAGAAAGCTGGGGTGGCAATCCTCATTTCAGACAAATTAGATTTTAAACCAAAGACTGTAAGAAGAGATGAGGAAGGACACTATATCCTACTTAAAGGGTCTGTCCAACAAGAAGATCTAACAATTGTAAATATCTATGCCCCTAACATGGGAGCAGCCAATTATATAAGCCAATTAATAACAAAGTCAAAGAAACACATGAACAACAATACAATAATAGTAGGGGACTTTAACACCCCCCTCACTGAAATGGACAGATCATCTAAGCAAAAGATCAACAAGGGAAATAAAGACTTTAAATGACACAGTGGACCAACTGGACTTCACAGATATATTCAGATCATTCCATCCCAAAGCAACAGAATACACATTCTTCTCTAGTGCCCATGGAACATTCTCCAGAATAGATCACATCCTAGGTCGCAAATCAGGTCACAACCAGTGCCAAAAGATTGGGATCATTCCCTGCCTATTTTTGGATCACAATGCTTTGAAACTAGAACGCAATCACAAGAGGAAAGTCGGAAAGAACTCAAATACATGGAGGCTAAAGAGCATCCTACTAAGGAATGAATGTGTCAACCAGGAAATTAAAGAAGAATTAAAAAAATTCATTGAAACAAATGAAAATGAAAACACAACTGATCAAAATCTTTAGGATGCACCACAGGCAGTCCTATGAGGAAAGTATATAGCAGCACAAGCTTTTCTCAAGAAACAAGAAAGGTTTCAAATACACAACCTAACCCTACACCTAAAGGAGCTGGAGAAAGAACAGCAAATAAAGCCTAAACCCAGCAAGAGAAGAGAAATAATAAAGATCAGAGCAGAAATCAATGAAACAGAAACCAAAAGAACAGTAGAACAGACCAACGAAACTAGGATCTGGTTCTTTGAAAGAATTAATAAGATTGATAAACCCCTGGCCAAACTTATCAAAAAGAAAAGAGAAGGAACCAAATAAATAAAATCATGAATGAAAGAGGAGCGATCACAACCAACACCAAAGAAATACAAACAATTATAAGAACATATTATGAGCAACGATATGCTGACAAATTAGGCAATCTAGAGGAAATGGATGCATTCCTGGAAACATATAAACTACCAAAACTGAATCAGGAAGAAATAGAAAACCTGAACAGATCCATAACCAGCAAGGAAATTGAAGCAGTAATCAAAAATCTCCCAAAAAACAAGAGCCCAGGGCCAGGTGGCTTCCCAGGAGAATTCTACCAAACATTTAAAGAAGAATTAATACTTATTCTTCTGAAACTGTTCCAAAAAAATAGAAATGGAAGGAAAACTTCCAAACTCATTTCATGAGGCCAGCATTACCTTGATCCCAAAATCAGACAAAGACCCCATCAAAAAAGAGAATTACAGTCTAATATCCCTGATGAACATGGATGCAAAAATTCTCAACAAATACTAGCCAATAGGATCCAACAGTACATTAAAAGGATTATTCACCACAACCAAGTGGGATTTATTCCTGGGCTGCAAGGTGGGTTCATCATCCACAAATCAGTTAATGTGATACAATACATTAATAAAGGAAAGAACAAGAACCATATGATCCTCTCAATAGATGCAGAAAAAGCATTTGACAAAGTACAGCATCCTTTCTTGATCAAAACTCTTCAGAGTATAGGGATAGAGGATACATACCTCAATACCATAAAAGCCATCTATGAAAAACCCACAGCGAATATCATTCTCAATGGGGAAAAACTGAGAGCTTTCCCCCTAAAGTCAGGAACATGGCAGGGATGTCCACTATCACCGCTGCTATTCAACATAGTACTAGAAGTCGTCCTAGCCACAGCAATCAGACAACAAAAAGAAATAAAAGGCATCCGAATTGGCAAAGAAGAAGTCAAACTCTCACTCTTTGCAGATGATATGATACTTTATGTGGAAAACCCAAAAGACTCCACCCCAAAACTGCTAGAACTCATACAGGAATTCAGTAAAGTGGCAGGATATAAAATCAATGCACAGAAATCAGTGGCATTTCTATACACCAACATAAGACAGAAGAAAGAGAAATTAAGGAGTCAATCCCATTTACAATTGCACCCAAAACCATAAGATACCTAGGAATAAATCTAACCAAAGAGGCAAAGAATCTGTACTCAGAAAACTATAGAATACTCTTGAAAGAAATTGAGGAAGACTCAAAGAAATGAAAAAACGTTCCATGCTCATGGATTGGAAGAACAAATATTGTGAAGATGTCAATGCTACCTAGAGCAATCTACACATTTAATGCAATCCCTATCAAAATACCATCAACTTTTTTCAAAGAAATGGAACAAATAATCCTAAAATTTGTATGGAACCAGAAAAGACCCCAAATAGCCAGAGGAATGTTGAAAAGGAAAAGCAAAGCTGGTGGCATCACAATTCCGGACTTCAAGCTCTATTACAAAGCTGTCATCATCAAGACAGTATGGTACTGGCACAAAAACAGACACACAGATCAATGGAACAGAATAGAGAGCCCAGAAATGGACCCTCAACTCTATGGTCAACTAATCTTCGACAAAGCAGGAAAGAATGTCCAATGGAAAAAAGACAGTCTCTTCAACAAATGGTGTTGGACACCAACACCATTGAAAGTTGGACAGCCACATGCAGAAGAATGAAACTGGACCATTTCCTTACACCACACACAAAAATAGACTCAAAATGGATGAAAGACCTAAATGTGAGACAGGAGTCCATAAAAATCCTAGAGGAGAACACAGGCAGCAACCTCTTTGACCTCAGCCGCAGCAACTTCTTCCTAGAAACATCTCCAAAGACAAGGGAAGCAAGGGCAAAAATGAACTATTGGGACTTCATCAAGATAAAAAGCTTTTGCACAGCAAAGGAAACAGTCAACAAAACCAAAAGACAACCGACAGAATGGGAGAAGATATTTGCAAATGACGTATCAGATAAAGGGATAGTATCCAAAATCTATAAAGAACTTAATCAAATTCCACACCCAAAGAACAAATAATCCAATCAAGAAATGGGCAGAAGACATGAACAGACATTTTTCCAAAGAAGACATCCAAAAGGCCAACAGACAAATGAAAAAGTGCTCAACATCGCTCAGCATCAGGGAAATCCAAATTAAAACTTCAATGAGATACCACCTCACATCAGTCAGAATGGCTAAAATTAACAAGTCAGGAAACGACAGATGTTGATGGGGATGCAGAGAAAGGGGAACCCTCCTACACTGCTGGTGGGAATGCAAACTGGTGCAGCACTCTGGAAAACAGTATGGAGGTTCCTCCAAAAGTTGAAAATAGAGCTACCATACAATCCAGCAATTGCACTATTGGGTATTTACCTCAAAGACACAAATGTAGTGATCCGAAGGGGTAGGTGCATCCCGATGTTTATAGCAGCAATGTCCACAATAGCCAAACTATGGAAAGAGCCAAGATGTCCATCAACAGATGAATGGATAAAGAAGCTGTGGTATATATATACAATGGAATATTGTGCAGCCATCAAAAAAACGATATCTTGCCATTTGCAAGGACGTGGATAGAACTTAAGGGTATTATGCTAAGCGAAATAAGTCAATCAGAGAAAGATATGTATCATATGATCTCACTGATACGAGGAATTCTTAATCTCAGGAAACAGACTGAGGTCACTGGAGTGGTGGGGGGTGGGAGGGATCAGGTTGCTGGATGATAGACATTGTGGAGGGTATGTGCTATGGTGAGTGCTGTGAATTGTGTAAGACTGTTGAATCACAGACCTATACGTCTGAAACAAATAATACATTATATGTTAAAAAAAAGAAAAAAGATAGCAGGAAGGGAAAAATGAAGGGGGGGAATCGGAGGGGTAGACGAACCATGAGAGACTATGGGCTCTAAGAAACAAACTGAGGGTTCTAGAGGGGAGGGGGGTGGGGGGATGGGTTAGCCTGGTGATGGGTATTAAAGAGGGCACGTACTGAATGGAGCACTGGGTGTTATATGCAAACAATGAATCATGGAACACTACATCAAAACTAATGATGTAATGTATGGTGATTAACATAGCATAATAAAATTAAATTAAAAAAAAAAAGAGGGCATGGTAGATCCTAGCATAGCTCAGGCCAGTCACCCTATTTTCCCTGAGACTCAGTGGACCCCACTGAAGAGGCTCCTGCACAAACTCCCTTCCCAGAGTTGCCCATGTGTCTCCATGTTCCCACAGAGTCATGTAACACAATCTCAGGAGGTACTAAAGAACCAATGGGATGAAGCCAGTGCCACAGAAGGGGACAGGAAGCTGGACAGCCTCACTGGGCTGAGACAGCTTCCCATTCCATATCTCGTGGTCTAAGTTTGAACAGTTGTCGAGAAAGCTCCTCTCATGCTGCAAAGCAGGGACAGCAGTGAGAGAATGGTTAAGGTAGACATTTCCAAAGTTCGTTGCTCACTTTTCTTTGTAGCTTTTCGGTTTTTCAGTATTTTTACTCCATTTATCAGGAAAAATATTCTGTGGATGGGACAGAAAAAGCCTGCTTTAAAAAGATGCATGAAGCTCACTGTTGTATGCCGGCAGAGTCAACTAAAGTCATCTTCTCTATGATGGTTTTTCTCCAGGACAGCTGCAAGGGCCATACATAATCGATCATAGATGATTCACCCGTTGGGTGAAGTTGGGACAGTAGGAGCAGGTGATCATCGGTAAGTACCTTCATGGCCTTGAATGGAATCACTGCTCCTCCCAGGCCCAGCTGGAGAATGAATTCTGACCTCACTTACGGGAAAAAGGTCAATACCAAAGTCTAAGGGGCCTAAGATACATATGGTTAGAGCAAGTGGCGAGTGCCTTCATGAACTGAATTGGTAGTTTTGTAGAATGTAGAAACTGAACACCTCAGAAAGAGGCCATGCCAAGGAGAATGCATGACTCAGAGAAGGGGTCTAGTAGAAGTTCTTGGCCTGAAGAACTGTGTGGAAGCTCAGAGCTCAGCTCCAGAAGAGGTCATAATGACACAGTTTCCTGATCTCAGCTGTGGATCTGGATGTGCTAGTTCCAAACTTCTGGAAAGATAGGAGTGGACAGAACTAGAGTGAAAGGGGGATGAAGGATCCAGTCAGATGCAAAGATGTTGCAACTAAACTGGTAATTGCTGGCAGGAAAGTTTGACTTTTCTGAGTTTGACAAATCAGCAGAGAGCTTCCTGGAGATTCCCCATAGAAAAGTTCAAGAAGCCCAGGGACTACAGGGACCATGCAGGTACTGAAAATGAGGAAAGGGGGCCAGAGGTAAGTAGTGGTACCTAAGATGAGCTGGAGAGCTCATGCCTGTTTAGAAGTGGCAGCCTTTTTTTCTGGCCCAGCAGATTTTTGTCCACAATTGGCAGATTTTCTTTTTCTCAAGAGAAGAAGAAATCTGCATCTGGATGTGAAAGTTCCTGTTCTGTTGTTTTTTTTTTTTTAATTGGTTATTTATGTGGTTTTAAAAACAAATACACAAATACTATTATTTCTCCAATACTGTGCAGGAGAAATAAATCGCCTCCCCAAGATGAACGTTAAACAAGGGTTACCATTTTGCTGTCCCATTCCTATTTAGAAAGGGTGTTATTTTTGCCCAGGAGAGAGAGTGGAGTCTGGATAAGTGTGCACTTGATAGGAAATTACCAGAACATCAGCCATGCCCTCAGCAATCTCAATTCTGGCTCTGTTTTTGTTGTTTGGTGCCCTCTGCTGAGACCCAGCAGTGCATTTGTGTTTTATCTACATCCTTATTTCTTTTTGGGCAACTGCTTAATCCATACTGTGTGCAAATAGTGTTGGTGGGAGAATAAATCAAACCACCTTGGCCTCATCTTATGAAAAGCCAAAAATCTTCTTCCACCAGATCCTATCACTCACCCTCTCATTGCCTGGGAAGAGTTAAAGGGTGAACATCTTACATCACCTGGCCAGTTCAACTTTCTGTTCTGAGATTTTACATTTCAGTAATGTAAGGATAATAAACAAACAAAACCAATAAATAAATGTTGAGCCCTAGTGAATCTATTAAGTGATCTCTTCTGTGAAGACCTTTGATAACTATCTGGTCTCTGCCTTTCTCATGGTTCTTCAGCCTTCTCTTCCAGCCATACTCAAAAAAAAAAAAAAAAAAAGAGAGGGAGAGAAAGAAAAATCTGTTTGATCCAGGTTCCCACGTCCCCCAGAGTTTATTTCAGTTGCTTGCAACCAAAGACTCCTAGCCGCTACACTCCCAGTGGAATCAACAGAACAGTGGAGAAAAGGAGGACACTCCACCCAGAATTCTATTGACCCTTTGGTAGGTATGCTCTTTTGTGCTTATAACCATGGTCTTCAGGCCCTTTTCAAAGGACGCTGCTGCGCAATTTCCACTTGTATTGTCAGCAGGGATGCTTTCCCTGAGAACTGTCAAACTCTGCTCTACCAAAGCGCTGAAAAGTGGAGCCTCTCCAGCCAGACTTATGAAGAAATGAAAGAAATGTAGGAGGATTAAGAAGGTGACAAGGGGCAGAAGAACATCTCATATCCTGCCCATCTCTGTTTTTCCCTTTGGCCTCTGGGAGACTCAGCATTAACTAGTCAATGAGCCTCATAGGGAGGATTCCCAAGTCATTACAACCATGGGTTTTGCAGAGATAAGACTAGAGTTCACACTCTAGGTTTGCCACTTACTAACCTCGAACCACAGGGTAAGTTACTTCAGATCTGAAGCCATTTTTCTCATCCACAAAGGAGAAAAATAATTCCTATTCCATCTCACTCAGATATTCTGAGAACTGGATGGCATGACGTTCGTAAGTGCTTACCATAGGGCCCAGAACACCATAAGGAATAATGAATGTGCAAGGGCATATAAGCCCATGAAACTGACAGCTTCTATAAGGTAGTTAAGTACAGAGCTAAAAGCTAAAGGTTCGGAGAAAATTATAGTCCCTTTTACGAGCTCAGTCCAGTAGGATCATTCCCACAGTCATTAATGTGATAGAGAAAGAGACTAACAAAAACAAAGTTTTCCTGGAGCAAGAACAGAACTGACTTGGTAGTTAAGGACTTACTTCTCAGAACCTATTCACAGAGTGTTATTTTATTATGTTGTTTTCACAATTATATTTTTTAAATAAATCACTTTATTTTTTTTTTTTTTTTAAGATTTTATTTATTTATTTGAGAGAGAGAGAGCTCATAAGAGGGGGGAGGGTCAGAGGGAGAAGCAGACTCCCTGTTGAGCAGGGAGCCCGATGTGGGACTCGATCCCGGGACTCCAGGATCATGACCTGAGCCGAAGGCAGTCGCCTAACCAACTGAGCCACCCAGGCGCCCTTAAATAAATCACTTTAAAAATGAAAATGTTAATAGCTGTTGTTGATGAATTTGGCTAAAGAGAATGTACTAAGTTGTTTCTAAAATTAGGTACATATCACGTGTGGGCCTCTTAAAACAACTGATGCCCAGGCCCCACCCTAGAGCAATCAAATCAAAATCTTTGGGATGGGACCCAGGCATTAAGATTTTTATTTTTATTTTTATTTTTAAGATTTATTTATTTGGGCGGTGAGGGGCAGATGGAGAGAATCTGAAGCAGACTCCCCACTGAACTCAGAGCCCGCCTCGGTGCTCAATCCCACCACCCATGAGGTCATCACCTGAGCCAAAACCAAGAGTTGGTCACTTAAACTAAGTCTCAGCTACTCAGGTACCCCCCCAGTATTAGGGTTTTTAAAAGCTCCCCAGGTGCTATACTAAGGTGAGAAAAGGGAAAATATTTTCACCATTATATAGAAAGTAGGATATTTCAGAAATCAATGAGAAGTGAAAGTAATTTCAAAACCAAAGTCACCTGATTTTGAATGACAAACTTTAGATGGTTCTAAACCAGTGGGACAAGCCACAGAAAAGTTATGAAAAATGGAAAACATTCTTGTCATATGATAGTATAAATGTTCTGTAAACATCTGTGTTAGACAGGTTGTAATGGTAAATACAAAGCTGAAATGCAATTAAACTTGTCTACAATACACAAGTATGACTTTGATTCAGTAATTTATAGTTTTGTCTCTATTTGAAAATCAAATCTAACTAAATATTCCTAATGGCAGTCTTTCCCCTTCACTTAAAATCAGGGTTTCTCAACCCTAGCACTATGGACATTTGGGGTCGGTAATTCTTCTGGTGGTGCCTGTCCTGTGCATTGTAGGATACTTAGCAGCATCCCTGGCTTCTACCATTTAGATGCCAGCATCACCACCACCCCCAGTTCTGACAGCCGAAATGTCTCCAGACCTGACCTACCTTGTTTCCTCTGGGGGCAAAATCATGCTGCTTAAGAACCAGTGTGTTAAGCAGACTACCACACACATGTGACTTCAATCAATATTTGCCCCTCTTAACTGGTTCCATTTAAACACATTTCCTGGATTCAAAATGAGAAATGAGGAAACAAAGACTGATTTCAATTTAAACAATGTTTACTTCAAAAAAAATTATAGAGGAATTGAAAGAAAATGTTAGAACCAAGCCCTTCTAAAGAAGAAGACTGCAGGCTGCATAAAATGCTTGGCGTTGAGTATCTCGGAAAGAAACAATATGGATTGTAAGGGGAAGAAAAATGGCTTGGTATGTGGTCTAGATCTGAATGGCTATGAGAGCAGAAGTAGGGGAGATGCTTCTCTTGATTCTTTTCACCTCAGACCAGCTCTTCGGTGATCAGGGCATCCAGATGCCTATATTACAGCCGTAATATCACCCATTGGACCCCATAGCTGGGTCAAATTTTAGTTATATCTGGTGTGGATTATTGACCTCATTTCAATAAACATGCAAATGAGTATCTATTAAGTGCCCAAAATTATACTAAGTGCTAGGAATGCCAACACGAATACAAAATATTGCTGAACTTTAAAGACTTCACATTCTATCAGAGTAAGACCACAATTTACAACTTAAAATCTCTACCATTGTGTAATTTTTAAAATATGAAATGTAAAGGTTATTAAAAAGATATGAGGATTTAATCAATCTTGTAAAAACTGGATTTAGCGATGATATTTATCTGGAAGATGAGTTTGGACTCTGAGGGAAGGGCTAACCTTTGCTGATCACCTATTTGTTATGTTCCAAATAGCGATTCATTTTGCTCTCACGATAGTAGTGCAAAGTGATATGATTATCTCTGTTTTATTTTTTTTATTTTTTTAAAGATTTTATTTATTTATTTGATAGAGACACAGCGAGAGAGGGAACACAATCAGGGGGAGTGGGAGAGAGAGAAGCAGGCTTCCCGCTGAGCGGGGAGCCCGATGTGGAGCTCGATCCCAGGACCCTGGGACCATGACCTGAGCCGAAGGCAGACGCTTAACGACTGAGCCACCCAGGCGCCCCGATTATCTCTGTTTTAAAAAGAGAACATTGAAATGCAGAGAAGCCAACTAGCTTATCTAAGATCACTCAGGATTTCATCCTGCATCTTTCTGATGTCAAAACCCACAAATTTTTTTTTAAGATTTTATTTATTTATTTGTCAGAGAGAGAGAGAGAGAGCACAAGCAGGGAGAGCTGAAGGCAGAGGGAGAAGCAGGCTCTCCGCTGAGCAAGAGCCTGATTCAGGACTTGATCCCAGGACCCTAGGATCGTGACCTGAGCTGAAGGCAGATGCTTAATTGACTGCGCCACCCAGGCATCCCAAAACCCACAAATTTTTTAAAAAAATTTATTTGGAATTAACTGCAAACATACAGAAAGTGGCAAAAATAAGAAAGTATATAAATACCCATTACCAATACTAATACCCTACCTGGACTCACCTCTTATTAAGAGTTTGCTCCATTTGCTTTGCCATGATCTCTCACTCTTTATATATACTGTATACTATAAATATAAAAATATAGATAATAATATATAAATATGAATAATAAATAATATATACATTATATATCTATAGAAATCAATATATCTATAGGTATCTATATATCTATAATATATAACATTATATAATATAATATTGAATATATATATATATAATATTTTCCCTGAACATTTGAGAGTAAGTTGCATACAAAGTGGTCATTTACCCTAAATTCCTCAATGTGTCTTTCTGACAAATAAGGATATTCTCTCTTACATAACCACATACAGATATCTACTTCAGTAAATTTTAACTTTAATATAGTGCTTTTATATAATTTCACAACTATATTCCAATTTTTAAAAATTGACCCCATAATGATCTTTATAGTAAAATTTCCCTTTAGGAGTCAGTTTAGAATCAGGTATTATATCTAGTTGTCATGCCTATTTTTTTCTCTTTTGATCTGGAACATTTCCATAACCTTCCTTTGTTTTTTGCTTTTGCTTGTCGTGACATTGGCATTTTTGAGGGAGATAGCCTTCTCCCCACTTCCTAGAACGTTCTTCATTTGGGGTTTGCTTGAGGTTTCTTCATGAGTAGATTCAGATGCACTGCTGGCTGAAATGCTGTCATAGTGAGGGGTCTCCTTCCCAGAGCATTACATGGCAGCTAAATGTCCATTTCCTAATTTATAAATTAGGGTTATTGAATATATAAAAGAAAAATGTGTATCTTTGTCTTATATTTGTACTGATGTGCATGTGTATCTATTAGATATTCATTAGTGCTATTTCCTTCCTTCTCATAATTATCTTTAATCTCTTTTGGCTTAATTTCTAGGCCAAAAATAAAAAAAAAAAAAATCACATACTTTTAGGCCAAACCTTGGTAAATCTTTCTCCATATATAAGTAGTTACCTCTATTATGTCCCAGAATTGTACAATATGGACAACTTTACATAATCACTACAACATTTAATTTCTAGAAATCACATAATTAAGACTAAGAAAATCTCACCTAGTTTCCTCCTTGGAACTTCCAAGTCCCATGATGATCAACTGTGGGGACATCATTTTCCTTCAGGGCCAATTGCAAGTTCTATCAAGAAAGATGTGGCCTATTCCCCAAATGCTGTGTGAAATTAATACAACACTTCTCAAAAATGGTGTTATTTTCTTTCCTGACATTCATCTGAAAAGCTCTGAATGGACCCCTCACTCAGGCTGCTGATACTGGGGCAGACCTGACTGGCACCATAATCCCAACCCCGGCAGGTCACACACAAAGCAGAGTCAGCTGGATTCCAGAATCCCGAGGTGGAGACCTCGAGTGCCAAGCAGAAGCACCTGGATGACATAATCTCAAACTGAGCACCACGCATACACAGCAGACCATCTCCAGCTGAGTCACAGCTTAAATAACAAACTCAGATACAGTCAGCTCCTCAGCCACATTCAGAGACCTTGCTTTCCTAATATGGGACAGTGGGGGGTTACAATCTTCTCCGTTGAAAAGACCCACTCCATTTCTCCTACTGCATTCCTGATTTTCGAGAGCCTTCCTAAACTCCATGGTAGATTAAGCTCTCTGCTTGGCAGTAAAACTTTTTATTTCTACTCAGTGTTCAATCTTTGGTTGCTGTCATCTTTTTTTTTTTTCTTTAATATACATCTATATACTAAAGCCTGCTTACGGCGAATATTATGATTCTCTTGGCCTGAAGCCTTTTTCTTGAACATGGGAGCATGTTCGGCTCCCACACAGGGCAAACTCTAAGTGCCAAAGAATTAATATTCCCCAGATCTGCCCTCGACCAGTAATGGACAAGGTATTAGTGACAAATACCTTAACTTCTACCTCCTTAGGTAACTCTGAGGCATGTTTTGTACTGTCTATCAGATTCTGGCCAAAGGAATGAGCTCTGTCATCTATGGACACTGTGAGTGCCCTCAGACTTTCTCTATTGGCTTTTCTCTCTTCCATGTGTCATGTGTTACTCTCCCAGTGGTGTTTTCTCCGAGTTGGCTTCACTTTCCAAATCAACTATTTGCAGGCAACCTTGTCTCAGAGTCTGCTTCTAGGGAGACCCAAACCAGGACAATTATCTTTTTTTTTTGCCCAATGAGACATTCTTTATTATTCTTACAGATTGTGAAAAAGGAGAAAACAAAGTATCAAAAATCAAGACAATTGTCTTTTTATGTTTTTTTTTTTTTTTTTTAAGATTTTATCTATTTATTTGACAGAGAGAGAGAGAGGGAGAGAGCATGAGCCGGGGAGGAAGCAGAGGGAGAAGGAGAAGCAGACTCCTCGCTGAGCAGGGATCCTGACTTGGGGCTTGATCCAGGAACCCTGTGATCATGACCTGAGCCAAAAGCAGACACTTAATGACTGAGCCACCCAGGCACCACTTTATGGGCTTTTCTAAAGGATGAAATAAAAAGAAGTTTAATTCTCACTAGCATGACTGGTTTTAGTTTCCAATCTTTGTGAAAACTGATGACAAAAAGTTAAAAGCATATTCTATGAATAATTAATAATCTTCAGGCATTGAGAAGTCTAATTCCAAATATAAGAAAGGAAAATCATTCTGAATCTTCAGAAGAACTCAATTTACCTTAAAAGATTGAGCGTATAACTTAATTTTCACCATCTGCATTTGGGAAGAACTCAAGGAAAAATAAGTAGTATTTTCTCTACAGCTATATGAATAAAAGGGCTCCACAATTTTGTTGAAAGACCTTTGTCCCAAAGGTAAGTACCAATCTTCCACTTCTAGAGACAGAAAATTGTGTAGCTTTCATTTTGTTTTTAAAGTTTTTATTTCAGTAATCTCTACACCCAACGTGGGGCTTAACTCAAGACCCAGAGATCAAGAGTTGCATGCTCTTCCGACTTAGCCAGTCAGGCTTCCCGAAAATTGCTGTAGCTTTTAAATAACGGTCCTGTAGTATCGTACTTTCCTTTTAACACTACTGTTTTAAATATGATGGGGCACTTGGGTGGCTCAGTCAGTTAAGCGTCCGACTCTTGATTTTGGCTCAGGTCATGATCTCGTGGTCGTGGGATAGAGCCCCATGTCAGGCTCATGCAGTCTGCTTGAGATTCTTTCTCTGCCTTCTCCCTCTGCGCCTACCCCCCCACTCATGCTCCCTCTCTTTCTCTCTCTAAAATAAATAAATAAATCTTTTAAAAAATATGTTTATAGACAGGGTTAATACTTACCCATCTTTATTCACCTAGCATCTTGCAGCTGAAATTTAACTGAATAGAAATGGCTTCTCTAGAAAGTCTGTAGTTACAATTTACCACACTAACCAGTGCAACTCTGGGGTCCTTAAAGTAAAATAACCACTGAGTTTTGTTCAACTAATTGTGGAGCCAGTCAACAATTAATGAATGGATTTCAGATATAAGATAAAATAGATTTAAAATCAAATATAAAGATTAATAATGCGATTGAACAGTGCAGTGACCTGTGAAACAATATAAATAAAGGTTGTAGATAGCTTCCAAAATCACATTCTGGTGGTGTGCAAAGATAATTTTACCAGATCTCAGCTGAATTAGTTGTTTAGTAGTGTTAAATATGTAGTGTTGACAGTAATTCCAGTAAATGGAAATGTAGTAAAGAGTTTTGCATAAATACACAATTAATGCATATTTGCAAATCATTATTAGATTATGCTTTATTTATAAAACCTAAATGAACTTGTTATAAACTCATAATACTATGTGTATTATATGTGTGTGTGTATGTGTGTGTGTGTGTGTGTATATATATATATATATATATACATATATCATTAATCTATTTTGGGGCAAGAAATCTTGTGATATGCTAAGTGTTTGAATATATTGTAAATATTACTGATAATGAGGTTTCTAGTAATAGGGTATTAGTATGTGACACAACCATGCTATTTAAAACCATAAGTGTAATTTACCTAATTATATCTCAGCCTTGCTTTAGCTACTTTCCCAGAAACACATACTTTGTTCTTTATACTCAGGCTTCCACAGTGTTTATGTTTTAAGTCCATTACTTTCCCTGGTTTGTTAATTTTCATCAGATAGAAGAATGTTTGATTGCATAGCTACACTCCGTTGACCTGTTACTATGGCTATAATATGGAGTATTTCATTTCCCTCGATATTGCACATGTCGTTAATGTTAATACTTTTAAGAATATATGGAAATTACAAACTACATTCCCATGAAAGCCTAAAAGCTACCTAGTATGTATCTAATTCAGCCCTTTAAACAGATTCCTCCTCGTCTAAGACATTATCAATAGTGCATTCAAAGAATATACGCCTTTTCCTTGAAAAATATAGATCAAGATCAAACTGGAATGAATTCATAGGAAATGTGTCAACATTATAAGACTGTTAAATTGAAATATACTTTAATTGGGTTTCTGTAAAGAGTAGTAGAGACTTTATAAGAGAAAAGGGGGAAAAAATCATGAACCAGTGGTAAATTATTAAAAAAGATAAGATACATAGATATTGAAATGAAAATATTTTTACATACAAGGTTACTTATCTGTTAGGAAGTTGGAAAAAGGGTAGAGCACATTACAAGAACATTCAGAGCTGTACTATTGATAAAGACATTTAAAGACAAGGGTCTCACTCTTTTCCTCTGCTCCCCCAACACGATGCTCATAGGTCTTGTGCAGCTCTCATCATTATTAATTGCTCTGGAGAAGAGCCCTATCACTAGCCTGGGAGCCCCTGGGGGGCAGCACTAAAACAGTCATTTCTGTGTCTCTATCCTTGGAGCACAGGCTGCGCTTAGGCTTTCTTGACTGCTTAAAGCTGGGTTGCAATTATTTTTCCCAAGACTTTTAAAATTCATGCTTTCATAATTCTCTTTGCACTCTAATATTAAGATACCACTAAATAGATGCATACTGCTATCCTATTAGCATAAAAAAACTCACTGAAATTAATTTTGTAAAGAAAACAGCAACAATTCTACATTTGCAAACCATAATATACTAAAACTCACTAATAACATTGCCATAAAGTCTGTTTTCTCCTTTTAATTTCAGTCTAATACACAAACCTACTTCCTGTTCCGCAGTTTTTATTCCTTTGAGGTCCATTCAGTGGCACGAATGGGAATGGTGGTGGGAAGAAGAAAATGTATGACTATATATTGAGCCTATGTGATTTGTACGGACAGCATAAAACTTGGAGCTTTCCTTGAGTAAGTCCCACCTTTCTCTTATTCCCTCTAAGTGGGCCACAGGCAGAAGAACAATTCCTGCTTGGTTCCTATCAGAGCTATGTCATTGTCCATTAACCAACAAAAAGACCTTCTTGATTTGTTCCCATATTACTTTCATTTTCTTAATTGTCATTTTCGAGAATTTTTAATTCCACACTTTTCATTACTTATTCAAGAACATGCAAGTAAAGCACTTATTATAATGACTATAGCCTTCCTGAAATCTAGCTCTCTTTCAAAGGAGGAAATACAGATTTCCATTATTTGTTTGATTTCTTGACCTCTTTTAAAGTCATAGCATAGAATGAATATGAATTAGTAATGATTTTAATTATGACCCCAGCTTCTATCTTCAAGAGAACGTAAGTGGGGGAGGGGGGACAAGTTTGGAAAGCCGATGTATCCAATACATGCCGTGTGGACTTACTCCTGGATAACTTAGCATTGGTGGTTTGATATGAACTATAGCTTTCTACATTTTGACTGAATTTCCCATTCTCAGTATGGAAGCCACATCAATCATTCCATTAGTGGAAGGGGTTATATTTCAGAACATCAAATTTGTTTTGAAGACACCGTAAAGAGAATTAAGTGTATTGTTAAGTATTCTTTCTTCAATGTTATAAGTGTAAATTGTTGACACGAGGAGGGAAGAGATGCCACATTGCAGATCATTCTTGTTGGATGAAGCACGAACTGAAGTATCACTTTCTAACAATTAAGAAATTAGCACTAACAATTATGTGTCATTTCTTCTCTAGAGCTCACAGCATGATTAGTTTATGCCTAATTAAGGGCCTAAATCAGCAAAGAAAGTCTGGCGCCAGCCTGAGGGGAAATTCCTATAGGCTACTTTCTAAGTTTTCTCTACTTAAATTAGAATGTAATTCAATTTTCAGTGATAATTTGAAAGGACTCTTTATTATTTCACAATTCTCTTATTTCAAACAAACCTTTGATTTCTATCTCCTATCTTTTTCTATGTTGTCCTTTTAACTTGTTAAAACAAAATAAAATTAACTTTAAAAGAGAGAGACAAAAGAAAAGAAAGACGACATAAAGTTGAAGAAACATTCCTGGAAGTGTATATAGTCTTCCTTCTCTCTTCCAACAGGCCATCATTCTCAAAAACTTCAAACTCCTGGGACACCTGGGTGGCTCAGTGGTTAAGCAACTGCCTTTGGCTCAGGTCATGATCCCAGGGTCCTGGGATCGAGTCCCGCATTGGGCTCCCTCCTCAGCAGTGAGTGTGTTTCTCCCTCTTCCTCTGACCCTCTGCCTGCTTCTGCTCACTCTCTCTCTCTCTCTCAAATAAAGAGAATTAAAAAAAAGAAAACTTCAAACTCCCCAAGAAACCTTTTAAAACTGAAACCGCTAACTCAGGACCAAAAGCCACACAACCTCCCCCCAAGACAGGGGAAGTAAACATTTAGTTTGACATATTTAAAGTGTTTCATTGAATCTTCAGTTGGATAGATATTTTTTTCAAACGCCCTATTCAAAAATAGCAACACAAGGAAACGATTAGAGACAAGATTCCCAGAAAAATGAGTGAAACAAATAAACAACATGTATGTACACGTGTGTATATATAAATGCATATGCACACCTATACCCTATGTATATACATACACACTTATATATATACACATATATATAAAGCACTTGCACACACACATGTGAAATTTATCATGCTTTATATTCTTACATGTATCATATCATAATATTATCTCTGTTGTACAGCTTAGGAAACTGGAAACCAAAGCTTAGTAGTGTTTATTAAATTTCACGTTGTCATACAGCTAGTAAAATGGCTGAGGCGCAAAGTAAAGAAAACAGGACAGACTAATACAAAATAAAGGTCAAAAGAGTGCAAATAAAATTCCTAATTTAATGTTGCCTTTATGATTAGTTACGCCCTTTCGAAACTAATTTAACCCTAAAGGAACGTCTTATTCAAAAATATAAAACAAATGGCTCTCACAGTTTATCAAAAACAAGAAAGAGGTTTTTAATGCAATTTTTCTTTTTTCTTTTGACATTTCTTTGCATGGCAAATTTAGAAAATATGACCAAAGGGAAAGCTATTTTCCTTAAAAAAGAGAAATGACAAACTCTTGTGGTATCAATAGGGTAAAAGAAACCAAGAAACCTCGAGCCTGTGGACATATAAACAGCAATGCCTATACATTAGAAACTACCTACAAGAAATTTTCCATGTTTAACTGAAACTGGTTTCATCCTTCTCCAATTTCCAGAGTGGAAATCCACGACTTCTGAGGAATAAAAACAAAAGAAAACTAGAAGAGGAAACAAAAAAGAAATAAATTATATTTCTTTAATTAGAAGACAAACTTGGAAGATGAAAAATGTTTTTCTAAGCACCACATAGTAATCCCGGTCACTCCCCTTCACTTGAAATTCAGTGATTTGGTTTACCAGACAGCTTGGGTTAAAGGCCTCCCCATCCATGTGTATAACTAAGCAAGAAAGCACTTTGTTTCTTTTTCTTTGAGAAAGCAGAAAACTAAAATGAACCCAGTTAAAATCTGAAGATGTGCTTGTCTCCATCAGATGCACAATTTACCTTCAAGCTGCTTTTCAAAAACCTTTGAAAGACTGGCTACAGTTGCTGGAAGGAGGTCACAGAAACACAGCATTACTGATGACAACTGACCAGTGGTTTTAATTTTGCTTAGTATTTCAAATATATTTATTATTGGGGGAACATTCTTAGAAATTGTTGTCATATTCTTTGAGGATTGATGTGTTAAAGCACATGAATGTGTATGTACATATACACATATTTATTTTTATATAAATATTTACACACCTACATACACACATATATGCATATAATCTAAAATACATACACTGTTGGTAATTGGACTTTGTCATCAGCAATGCTTTGATCCTGGGTTCCCTGAAGAGCAAATGGCACACAATACAAAACATACTAAGCCATTAACAACTATTCAAATAATTAGGGTAAAAAAAAAGAAAAAATCAGACTAGAGCTAAAGAAATCAGGGATTTGACCTGAAACAACTTCTCTGCCGTTACATTTTATTTATCTCCCCTTGAAGTGGAATTTTACCTGGAGAATATAAAGTCTGGATTAGATTTTATGGGCATCACCACCATACATGCAGAAAATACAAGCCTCAAAAACTTATTGCAATCTATATTTTTTTAATCAGCCTCAAACTATTTCCTGCTGAGTTAGAAATAGGTTCTCCCCTCCAACTTCATATATGTAATAGATCAACATAACAGAACATTCCATTATCATTTTTAAAATAATTTGATTAATAATGGTACTTACGAAAATGCTGATTTCCTGGCATTCATTTTAAAGGACTTATTGGGCAATTTCCACTTAATAGTGATAACCATAAAATAAATAAGTTTTTACATCTGAGAAACAGACCAAAAAAATCATCTATCAGCTTATTTCATATTTAGAAGTTATCTGGTTAGAAAACATTTCTACAGTGTTTTGTCCTTTTTATATCATCTTCAGAAAACATCTTGTATTTTTAAACCAGTGCAACAAAGCTTATCTTTGTTCTTCACAAAGGCTGCAATTTTAAACTCCTTTGTTTCCCCTTTCACAATACCTGTATTTCCATCATTTTGAAGAAGGGGAGATTGGTAGGGGGAACAATGGTTTATTTATTTTACCCAGAGCTTTCACCTATTAAACAGTCCCATAGAATTGACCCTGAGGATTAGGTTATAGCAAAATTCCAATGACATTTTTTTTCTTTTTAAGCAGGAGTTTTGCAATGCAAATGATCACTAAAACTTTTATATGTGTTGTAACTGAAATATACTACTTTGGGTCACAATACTATTGAAAGAAAGGGAGGAAGAAAAGAAGGGAGGAAAAACAGTTATTTTGGGAATATGGGATTGAAAGGCACTGTAAATAACCACCTTTGCTAGAATTTTTAATGTTATTTTTGTCCTACCTTTCTCAGTCTGACTTAGAAAGCAGTTTATAATGAGACATTGACCACTGCAGTCATCCAAATAGAAGGCCTTTTAATGACAAGTTTCTACTCTATGGTAGTATTCAATATTCATTTGATTTAAGAGCATTATGTAGTGAGCACAACTACTTTATAATGGGTGAATCAATGATTTATGTTGGACCAAAATATTCATCAATTAATAATAAAGAATACTGTCTGCTCTTTCAGAAACAAAATGAACAACAAATAAACACACACAGACACACACACAAACATAAACCATCAAAATCTGGTCCTTCTCATTTGTCTCTGACAGGGGCAACTTCTGAGATATTACAGAGGAATATTAATCCTTAATAGGAGAATAATAAGTTTGTGAAATATGAAAATAGGGGAAATAGTCCCTGGTCTGAGCTCCTGATCTGGTTATGCCACTGGGAAAGATGGTTGCCTCTTAAATATTATTCTAAATAACATTATAGTTGTCCAAATAAATGGCTAATCATTTTTCTCAAACTGCTTGTTAATAATTTATAGAACAACAAGTGTGAACAGAAATAGGATACAAAGATTTCCATAGTCACTTCCATTTATTAGAATTTGAGGAAATATTTGGGTAAATTTTTTATTTTATGGACAATATATATCTTTAGGAAAAAATGATTTAGAAAGCTTGGGATAATTCATGAAATACACAATAATTTCATTAACTACCAAGAAATAAACAACTTCTTTGAAGTAAGTTGTGGCTGTTTCAAGGGCCACATGCTAGGACTCAGAGCTATGCCATAGGTCTAGAGGAACATAAAGGTAACACAAGCATTTTCCTGTCTGATTTGGCCTTGAGGGTGGAAGGAATTGAATTGATGCAATGACCTCCACTTGGGTCATAATTGAAGTTCCATAGAGATCAGGAAACTTTTCTTGTACATCTGTTGTTTCCCCAGTACCTAGCACAATATCTAGCACATGACTACAAAGGTGTCTGTGATCATTTATAAGGTCCTTGAATTAAGAATTAAGCATCCCAGTACACAGTGGACTGCGTGGGGTAAGATGTTCACTAATGACATAAAGGAGGTTTGAGAAGAGAATCTCATAAAGAATCTTGAATTCTCACTAAATACCTAGTGAGGTTCCAGAACACATCAGTTGGCAATGTCAATGATATCACAATGCAATGTCAGTAGGTAGACATGGCTGGATATGAGTATGTAGGTGATGCAAATAAATGTTACCTTTTAAATTATGAGGCCAGACAATAATTCCCAACAAATCTTTGTGTCTTTTCCAGAAAGTCCTAAGGTAAAAACACCCTTAGGTGTTGTTATTGGTAAAAGTAGAGCCATCCAAGAGGAAATATCAAACTTTGTGTCTTTGGGTAATTTACGTAACTTATCTGAACTTCAGTTCCTCATCAGTAAAATACCTAAGCATGGAGCTTGTTGGTAATGGTGTGAGAATTAAATGCATTAATAAACTTAAGGTAACATTTGAGAACAATGACCACCACATATTAAGTGTTAGGTATCTATTATCTAGGGTTTGAGACATGGGACTAAAACTCCAAAGATAGTTGGCATACAGGCTTAAGATTCCAAGATTTAAGATTCTATGACATTGGGTGAAGCCATGAGAATAAATGGTTTATGTGAGAAAAACAGTACAATGAGAGAAGCACACAGGTCAAGTCTGTCAAGTCAGCTAAGTCAGTCAAGTCGTTTATTTATTTACTTATTTATTTTTAAGGACTTATTTATTTATTTGAGAAAGAATGGGGGGCTGGGGGGGCAGAGGGAGAGAGAGAGAATCTCAAGCAGACTCCCCGACTCAGAGCTCGATCTCAGGACCCTGAGATCATGACCTGAGCCAAAATCAAGAGTTGGGCACTTAACTAACTGAGCCACCCAGGTGCCCCTAGAGGCATATTTAATAAGGAAGAAGAAAGCTGTAGGAAGAAGTGAGAGTGTGGTCATGGACAGAATACTGGCAATGGAGTTGGATAGGATCTGAATTCAATGTTTTGCTCCTATTTACTAGCATAACCCTGGCATGTTATCCATTCTCTCTGATTCTCACTTCTCCAATCTATAAACTGGAGCTGATATCAAAATGTCAGTCTTGCTGAGAAGATGAAATTGCATTAAATATTTAGAAGCACATAGCACAAAAGTATTAGTTACTAATATATGGTAGTTATTAAGAAAAGTCAAGATGGAAGGAAGGAAGGAAGAAGAAGAAGAAGAAAGAGAGGGAAAGAAAGAAAGAAAGTAGAAAGAAAAAGAAAGAAAGGAGAAAGAGGTAGAAAGAAAAAGAAAGAAGAAATGGAGGAAAAAATCAAAACGGGGGAAGAAAGAAGGTAGGAAGAAAGGGGGGAAAAGGGGAAATAAAGAGAGAAAGAAGGGAAAAAGAAGAGAAGGGAGAGAGAAGGAAGAAAGGAAGGGCAAAAGAGGGAGGAAAAAAAAGAGAAAGAAACAAGAAAGAAATAAAAGAGAAGAAAAAATACACATAGCCAGGAACTTTTAAATTTGAGGAAACTATGGCATAGTGTTTCATGAATGTTGTTGGGACATCTGGGTGACTCAGTCAGTTAAGCGTCCGCCTTCAGCTCTGGTCATGATCCCAGAGTCCTGGGATCCAGCCCAGCCTTGGGCTCCCTGCTCAGTGGGGAGCCTGCTTTTCCCTCTCCCTCTGCTCCTCCCCGCAACTCATGGGAGTGAGCTCATGCATGTGAGCATGCTCTATCTCTCTCTCACAAATACATAAATAACATTTAAAAATTAAAAAAAAAAATGTAGTTAATATTCCTGGCGGAGGTGGGAGGAAGGGAAGGGCAAAGTAGCCCCAAAGATAATTTTACTACATTGACTGTTTCCTCTGTCATTTTCATCATAACTCTAAAAATGCGTTTTGAAAGAAAGTTTGCTATATAAACACACACACATGAAAACAGCAAGTTTTTGTAACACTTTCAGGGGTTTTTTTTGAAATTTTTATTCAAATTCCAGTTAGTAAACATCCAGTGAAAAATCAGTTTCAGGTGTAGCATATAGTGATTCAACACTTCCATACAGCACCTGGTGCTCATCACAACAGTACACTCCTTAATCCCCGCCATCTATTTCACCCATCCTCCCCCCACCACCTCCACTCTGGTAACCATGTTTGTTCTCTACAGTTAAGAACAGTTGTCCTATTTTTTGTTGGTTGTTTACCAAAGTAATGTTTTTCATTACAAAAAGTAAAAAAGATTACAAAGAATACCATATCTCAGACATAAAAAATTACTATTTTATACATAACTTTTCATATTTTTCTAAGCATATAGATACATGTGTTTTTGTATGGCTTCATATGATACATATTTTATGTGCTGTGCTAATTTCCATTTAGCAATATACTAATTGATGTATTTTCACATGTCATTCTAAATGATTGTATATGATGTGCTATGCTTTCTAAACTAAGTTCTTATTGTTGAATAATTAGGTTATTTTCCTTACTTTACTACTGAAAATAAAATTGCAAGAGAAGGCCCATACATAAGTCATTTCCATAGAGTATGTTTTAGAAATGAAATATTTGCATCCAAGCATTTAAAAAGTCCTTGTAAATCATAAATAATTACTTAAATTGAATCAACTTAAAATGAATTATAAAGAAAATTAACACTGATCAAGGAATGTGTACCAATATAAAATACTACAAACTAGGAGAAAAAAAAAACCTTTGCAGAGTGCTGTTAAATGGGCAGTTCAACATACAGATCGAATGATCGAAGAGCGATTGATCGCACCTTCTTCAGTAGAATCTCAGGACAGCAAGGAAACAGGCAACATAAAGTCATTTGTTAATTTTTTTTCTAATTGTTTTACCATATTCCTTCTGGCCATAAGTAAAGAAGAAAAAATGTAATTGGTTCCAGATGACGATGCCTGTTCCCTCTTGCCTTAGTCTGTTGTGAGTTCTGGCTCTGGAGCCAAGTGGAGAAAGCTTGAACTGAGAAGGGCGGAAGGAGAAGAAATGTGACAGGTGGGCAAACAAGAGGAGAATCCAAAAAAGAGGCCAGGAAAGGAAGGGGGAGAGGGACTCTGAAGTGGCTTGCACCTGCTCAGAAGTGGAAGAGCAGAATGAAGGCGGCTACAAGTTCCATCTCTGAAGCTTTCGACAGAAGTCTTTCAAAACCTTAGGCAAGTTCCCTCCCCTACACACTTTGTTCCTTCTTGATTAGAGAGAAATCTATTTACCTGTTAGAGAAACCTTTTTAGAGCATTTCTAATCCCTTTTGAGATATCAAGCACTCTGGTTCCTAGGAGGCAAAATAGTTCCTTCCTGAGTAAAAAATATTCTTAAAAATAGACAAAATTCTAGTTTAAATGAATTTTACAGATTTTCATAATTTGTGTTTATATATAGTTTAATTCTACATACTTACATAAAGAGAAAATGGAAGTACAATGAATGTTTATTATGTATTGTATGTACAATAGGGGAAGTTCTAGGTAGAGCTGCTTTGACAGTTGGGTCCCAGCTTGATGATGAGGACAATGAGGGGCAGGGCCCCAGTCAACCCACCAGGACTGGTAGCAGGAATAAAAAGGGGAGGGGAGGGGAGGGGAGGGAAGGGGAGGGGAGGGCAGGGCAGGGCAGGGCAGGGCAGGGAAGGGAAGGGAAGGGAAGTGAAGGGAAGGGAAGGGAAGGGAATCCTTTGTCATTGAAAACTACTGCAGCAAAATCTAGGTTAACCTGAGTGATGCATATCAGATGAAGAAAACAAAGAGAAGAACCAGGAAATTCACACAAGATAAAGTATAAATGAAATGTAGATGAAATACAGACAGATGAAAGAGCTTTAGCTTCATAAGTAATAAAGTTAAATCAATGATTGTGTATGTGTTTGCATTACATATATTTTTTTTTTTAATTTTTTTTATTGTTATGTTAATCCCCATACATTACATCATTAGTTTTAGATATAGTGTTCCATGATTCATTGTTTGTGCATAACACCCAGTGCTCCATGCAGAACGTGCCCTCCTCAATACCCATCACCAGGCTAACCCATCCTCCCAACCCCCTCCCCTCTAGAACCCTCAGTTTGTTTTTCAGAGTCCATCGTCTCTCATGGTTCTTCTCCCCCTCCGATTTCCCCCCCTTCATTCTTCCCCTCCTGCTACATTCTTCTTCTTCTTTTTTTCTTTCTTAACATATATTGCATTATTTGTTTCAGAGGTACAGATCTGAGATTCAACAGTCCTGCACAATTCACAGCGCTTACCAGAACACATACCCTCCCCAGTGTCCATCACCCAGTCACCCCATCCCTCCCACCCCCCCCCCCACCCTAGCAACCCCCGTTTTGTTTCCAAGATTAAGAATTCCTCATATCAGTGAGGTCATATGATACATGTCTTTCTCTGCTTGACTTATTTCGCTCAGCATAATACCCTCCAGTTCCATCCACGTCGTTGCAAATGGCAAGATCTTATTCCTTTTGATGGCTGCATAATATTCCATTGTATATATATACCACATCTTCTTTATCCATTCATCTGTTGATGGACATCTTGGCTCTTTCCACAGTTTGGCTATTGTGGACATTGCTGCTATAAACATCGGGGTGCACGTAGCCTTTCGGGTCCCTACTTTTGTATCTTTGGGGTAAATACCCAGTAGTGCAATTGTTGGATCATATGGTAGCTCTATTTTCAACTTTTTGAGGAACCTCCATACTGTTTTCCAGAGTGGCTGCACCAGCTTGCATTCCCACCAACAGTGTAGGAGGGTTCCCCTTTCTCCGCATCCCCGCCAACATCTGTCATTTCCTGACTTGTTAATTTTAGCCATTCTGACTGGTGTGAGGTGGTATCTCATTGAGGTTTTGATTTGGATTTCCCTGATGCCGAGCGATATTGAACACTTTTTCATGTGTCTGTTGGCCATTTGGATGTCTTCTTTGGAGAAATGTCTGTTCATGTCTTCTGCCCATTTCTTGATTGGATTCTTTGTTCTTTTGGTGTTGAGTTTGATGAGTTCTTTATAGATTTTGGATACTAGCCCTTTATCTGATATGTCATTTGCAAATATCTTCTCCCATTCTGTCAGTTGTCTTTTGGTTTTGTTGACTGTTTCCTTTGCTTTGCAAAAGCTTTTTATCTTGATGAAGTCCCAATAGTTCATTTTTGCCCTTGCTTCCCTTGCCTTTGGTGATGTTTCTAGGAAGAAGTTGCTGCGGCTGAGGTCGAAGAGGTTGCTGCCTGTGTTCTCCTTTAGGATTTTGATGGACTCCTGTCTCACATTGAGGTCTTTCAACCATTTGGAGTCTATTTTTGTGTGTGGTGTAAGGAAATGGTCCAGTTTCATTCTTCTGCATGTGGCTGTCCAATTTTCCCAACACCATTTGTTGAAGAGACTGTCTTTTTTCCATTGGACATTCTTTCCTGCTTTGTCGAAGATTAGTTGACCATAGAGTTGAGGGTCCATTTCTGGGCTCTCTATTCTGTTCCATTGATCTATGTGCCTGTTTTTGTGCCAGTACCATACTGTCTTGATGATGACAGCTTTGTAGTAGAGCTGGAAGTCTGGAATTGTGATGCCGCCAGCTTTGCTTTTCTTTTTCAACATTCCTCTGGCTATGCGGGGTCTTTTCTGGTTCCATACAAATTTTAGGATTATTTGTTCCATTTCTTTGAAGAAAGTGGATGGTATTTTGATGGGGATTGCATTGAATGTGTAGATTGCTCTAGGTAGGATTGACATCTTCACAATATTTGTTCTTCCAATCCATGAGCATGGAACGTTTTTCCATTTCTTTGTGTCTTCCTCAATTTCTTTCATGAGTATTTTATAGTTTTCTGAGTACAGATCCTTTGCCTCTTTGGTTAGATTTATTCCTAGGTATCTTATGGTTTTGGGTGCAATTGTAAATGGGATCGACTCCTTAATTTCTCTTTCTTCTGACTTGTTGTTGGTGTATAGGAATGCCACTGACTTCTGTGCATTGATTTTATATCCTGCCACTTGACTGAATTCCTGTATGAGTTCTAGCAGTTTTGGGGTGGAGTCTTTGGGATTTTCCACATAAAGTATCATATCATCTGCAAAGAGTGAGAGTTTGACTTCTTCTTTGCCAATTTGGATGCCTTTGATTTCTTTTTGTTGTCTGATTGCTGTGGCTAGGACTTCCAATACTATGTTGAATAGCAGTGGTGATAGTGGACATCCCTGCCGCGTTCCTGACCTTAGGGGGAAAGCTCTCAGTTTTTCCCCATTGAGAATGATATTCGCTGTAGGTTTTTCATAGATGGCTTTTATGATTTTGAGGTATGTACCCTCTATCCCTATACTCTGAAGAGTTTTGATCAAGAAAGGATGCTGTACTTTGTCAAATGCTTTTTCTGCATCTATTGAGAGGATCATGTGATTCTTGTTTTTTCTTTTGTTAATGTATTGTATCACGTTGATTGATTTGCGGATGTTGAACCAACCTTGCAGCCCAGGGATAAATCCCACTTGGTCGTGGTGAATAATCCTTTTAATGTACTGTTGGATCCTATTGGCTAGTATTTTGGTGAGAATTTTTGCATCCATGTTCATCAGGGATATTGGTCTGTAATTCTCCTTTTTGATGGGGTCTTTGTCTGGTTTTGGGATCAAGGTAATGCTGGCCTCATAAAATGAGTTTGGAAGTTTTCCTTCCATTTCTATTTTTTGGAACAGTTTCAGAAGGATAGGTATTAATTCTTCTTGAAATGTTTGGTAGAATTCCCCTGGGAAGCCATCTGGCCCTGGGCTTTTGTGTTTTGGGAGATTTTTGATGACTGCTTCTATTTCCTTAGTGGTTATAGGTCTGTTCAGGTGTTCTATTTCTTCCTGGTTCAGTTTTGGTAGTTGATACATCTCTAGGAAATCATCCATTACTTCCAGGTTATCTAATTTGTTGGCATAGAGTTGCTCATAATATGTTCTTATAATTGTTTGTATTTCCTTGGTGTTGGTTGTGATTTCTCCTCTTTCATTCATGATTTTGTTGATTTGGGTCATTTCTCTTTTCTTTTTGATAAGTCTGGCCAGGGGCTTATCAATCTTGTTAATTCTTTCAAAGAACCAGCTCCTAGTTTCGTTGATCTGTTCTACTGTTCTTTTGGTTTCTATTTCATTGATTTCTGCTCTGATCTTTATTATTTCTCTTCTCCTGCTGGGTTTAGGCTTTATTTGCTGTTCTTTCTCCAGCTCCTTTAGGTGTAGGGTTAGGTTGTGTACTTGAGACCTTTCTTGTTTCTTGAGAAAGGCTTGTATTGCTATATACTTTCCTCTTAGGACTGCCTTTGCTGTATCCCAAAGATTTTGAATAGTTGTGTTTTCATTTTCATTGGTTTCCATGAATTTTTTTAATTCTTCTTTAATTTCCTGGTTGACCCATTCATTCTTCAGTAGGATGCTCTTTAGCCTCCATGTATTTGAGTTCTTTCCGACTTTCCTCTTGTGATTGAGTTCTAGTTTCAAAGCATTGTGGTCTGAAAATAGGCAGGGGATGATCCCAATCTTCTGGTACCGGTTGAGACCTGATTTATGACCTAGGATGTGATCTATTCTGGAGAATGTTCCATGGGCACTAGAGAAGAATGTGTATTCCGTTGCTTTGGGATGGAATGTTCTGAATATGTCTGTGAAGTCCATTTGGTCCAGTGTGTCATTTAAAGTCTTTATTTCCTTGTTGATCTTTTGCTTAGATGATCTGTCCATTTCAGTGAGGGGGGTGTTAAAGTCCCCCACTATTATTGTATTGTTGTCGATGTGTTTCTTTGCTTTTGTTATTAATTGCCTTATATAATTGGCTGCTCCCATGTTAGGGGCATAGATATTTACAATTGTTAGATCTTCTTGTTGGACAGACCCTTTAAGTATGATATAGTGTCCTTCCTCATCTCTTATTACAGTCTTTGGTTTAAAATCTAATTTGTCTGATATTAGGATTGCCACCCCAGCTTTCTTTTGGTGTCCATTAGCATGGTAAATGGTTTTCCACCCCCTCACTTTCAATCTGGGGGTGTCTTTGGGTCTAAAATGAGTCTCTTGCAGACAGCATATCGATGGGTCTTGTTTTTTAATCCAATCTGATAGCCTGTGTCTTTTGATTGGGGCATTTAGCCCATTTACATTCAGGGTAACTATTGAAAGATAGGAGTTCAGTGCCATTGTATTGCCTGTAAAGTGACTGTTACTGTATATTGTTTGTGTTCCTTTCTGGTCTATGTTGCTTTTAGGCTCTCTCTTTGCTTAGAGGACCCCTTTCAATATTTGTTGTAGGGCTGGTTTCGTGTTTGCAAATTCCTTTAGTTTTTGTTTGTCCTGGAAGCTTTTTATCTCTCCTTCAATTTTCAATGACAGCCTAGCTGGATATAGTATTCTTGGCTGCATATTTTTCTCATTTAGTGCTCTGAATATGTCCTGCCAGTCCTTTCTGGCCTGCCAGGTCTCTGTGGATAAGTCTGTTGCCAATCTAATGTTTCTACCATTGTAGGTTACAGATCTCTTCTCCCGAGCTGCTTTCAGGATTTTCTCTTTGTCTCTGAGACTCGTAAGTTTTACTATTAGATGTCGGGGTGTTGACCTATTTTTATTGATTTTGAGAGGGGTTCTCTGTGCCTCCTGGATTTTGATGCCTGTTTCCTTCCCCAAATTAGGGAAGTTCTCTGCTATAATTTGCTCCATTATACCTTCTGCCCCTCTCTCTCTTTCTTCTTCTTCTGGGATCCCAATTATTCTAATATTGTTTCGTCTTATGGTATCGTTTATTTCTCGAATCCTGCCCTCGTGATCCAGTAGTTGTTTATCTCTCTTTTTCTCAGCTTCTTTATTTTCCATCATTTGGTCTTCTATCTCACTGATTCTTTCTTCTGCCTCATTTATCCTAGCAGTTAGTGCCCCCATATTTGATTGCACCTCATTAATAGCCTTTTTGATTTCTACTTGGTTCGATTTTAGTTCTTTTACTTCTCCAGAAAGGGTTTCTCTAATAACTTCCATGTTTTTTTCAAGCCCAGCTAGTATCTTTAAAGTGATGATTCTGAACTCTAGATCTGACATCGTACTAATGTCCGTATTGAGTAGGTCCCTGGCAGTCGGTACTACCTCTTGTTCTTTTTGTTGAGGTGATTTTTTCCGTCTTGTCATTTTGTGCAGAGGAGAATAGATTAATGAGAGAACAAAATGCTAGCAGGGTAACAACGTCCCCAGAAAATATACTCTAAACAAATCAGAAAAGACCTGAAGCAGTGGGAAAAGAAAGGGAAAGAGAGAAAAAAGAAAAGGAAAGAAAAAAAGAAAAAAGAAAAAGATAAAGATAAAAACAAACAAAAGCAGAACAAAACAAAACAAAACAAAAACAGAATGTGATCAAATATGATCAGGCTGGATTATAGATCAGTGCCACACACTAGATTTTGGGTGTATTTTGGTCTGTTAAAAGAAAGTCCCTCCCAAAATTTTAAAGAAAGAAAAACTTATATATGTACAAAAATAAGGGTTGATATGATGAAGGGATGGAATATGACTGTAAAGATGGAAATTATAAAAAATTTTAAAAAAGGATTTGATAAGTTGTTTGAAAAAAGAAAGAAGAGGATTAAAAAAAAAGAAAGAAAGAAAAAAGGGAGAGAATGTGATCAGGCAGGGGAGTAGAAAAAAACCATACACTAGAGATTTAGAGTATATTTTGATCTGTTAGAAGAAACTATCTCAAGATTTTAAAGAGAGAACAACTTATATATATATGCCAAAAATACGGGTAACTACTATGAAGGGATAGAATATGACTTTAAAAATGAAAAATAAAAATGTTTTTTTTTAAAAAAAGGATTGATAAGATGTTGGTTGAAAAAGGGAAAAAGAAAAATTCAAAAAAAAAGAAAAAAGGAAAAAAGAAAAAAAGACAGTTAAAAAAAATAATTAACTTTGAAAGACTAAAGAATCATGGTAAAAAAGCCATGAATTCTATGTGCAGTGTTCCCCTAGCGCTGGAGTTCTGCCGTTCTCATTGATCGGTAAACTTGGTCTTGGCTGGCTGTTCTTGCTGATCTTCTGGGGGAGGGGCCTGTTGCCGTGGTTCCCAAATGTCTCTGCCGGAGGCGGAATTGCCCCGCCCTTGCCGGTCCGGGCTAAGTAATCTGCTCGCGTTTGCTCTCCGGAGCTTTTGTTCCCTGCAAGCTTTCCGTACAGCTTTGGAGGCGGAGAGTGAAAATGGCGGCCTCCCAGTCTCCGCCCCGGCGGAGCCGAGAACTCGGGGTCCCGCTCCTCAGCAAGCCCCCAGAGAAAAGCAGTCAGTCACTCCCGTCTCCCCGGTCTCCGGCCGCACTCCGCGCTCACCTGGCCTGTGACCGCGCCTTTCTATCTGGCACCCGACCCCGGGTGGAGTCTCCAAACCCAGCAGATCCCCGCGGTGCGCTCCCGCACCTCTCCTCCCGGGGGAAGAAGGTGAGTCTCCCCGGATCTGCCGCTTGTTGGGTCCCTGCTGGAGGAGCAGTGGCCCGACTGTGCCGCGGATCACGGTTTATAGCAACCCCGAGCTGAGAGCCCGCGCCTGGGCTCCGTCTCTGCAGCCGGCTTCCCTGCTCCGATACTTGGGAGCTCTGCCGCACTCAGGCACCCCCGGTCTTTCTGTGACCCCGAGGGTCCTGAGACCACACTGTCCCGCGAGGGTTCCACCACCCACTTCGCCACCAGAGTGACGTCCCTCGGCGGAGCAGACTTTTAAAAGTTCCGATTTTGTGCTCCGTGGCTCTATCACTTGCCAGAAGCGGCCGACGGAGGCCCCTCCCCCGCCGTCTATCCTCCCGAATATCGCCTCGGATTCACTTCTCCGCACGTCCTACCTTCCAGAAAGTGGCCGCTTTTCTGTTCAGAGAGTTGCTGCTATTCTTTTCTTTGATCTCCTGTTGAGTTTGTAGGTGTTCAGAATGGTTTGATCCCTATCCAGCTGAATTCCTGAGAGGAGACGAAATCCAGGTCTCCTACTCCTCCGCCATCTTGCTCCCTGCATTACATATATTTTTAAATAGGAATCAAAACAATGCTGGTAAAGATTGGAAGCTAGCCACTGTCTTATCTTTCTAATAAGTAATCAAGAGCTTTAAAGAAACAATCAGAGCTGCCTTCAACTGTTATACACAAAGATTTCTTCATAACAATATTTATTACTGTCAGACAAAAAAAACCTACCTAAAAAATCTTTTACTATTCCCAAGAATAAGAGGATGGTTAAATATATTTTTATACATTCCTACTGCATCTATTATATAGACAATAAAAGCATGTGTCTGAAGATGAGAAGGTAGAAATGTCAATTTTTACATGAAGTATAAACATTTGTATAATTTCCCATACTTTGCAAGCCTCTGGTGTATAGAACAAATGTGTGTGTGTGTGTGTGTGTGTGTGTGAAATCATTCTGTAGCAATGGTTTGTGACCTCTGAGTCTCAGATGTCAAGACAATCACACAATAGGAAATGGGGGAAACAATTTTGGTAGAAGACATCCACTGTGAATGTACTGAGCAAAATGCTATGCCCTGTGCAATGGGAGTCATCCCTGTGAGGCCATCAATCTTCAGTTAAGTTGTAAAGATTCTTATGGAAGAGTTTTCTGCATACTCTCTAAAAATTTTCATGGTAAACATACATTCCCTAGGATTTGGATTTGCAGGGTATTTTTGAAAGTATTGAATTTGGATCAAAATTGGGGGTGGTCTGAAAAGTTAGCCATCAGGTTATTGGAAATTGTAGATAATGTAGATGTTCATAAAGCTATGACTCAGGGAGAAAAATGACAGGAAGTGAATATATCTAAATGTTAACAGTGATATCTGTAGGGGGTATGATTTTAGGACGTTATTTTTCTTCCTTATTTTTTATCAGAGCATCCAAATATTCTATAGCAGGCTTACATTAGTTTATATTCAGAAAAAGGATATAACTTTTTCTTTTTGTATTTTTTTATTATGTTTGATTCACCAACATTTAGTACATCATTAGTTTTTTGATGTAGTGTTTAATGATTCATTAGTTCTGTATAACACCAGTGCTCATCACATCATGTGCCCTCCTTAATACCTATCCTGCAGTTACCCCATCTCCCTACCTCCCCCTCCCTTCTGTAACCCTCCGTTTCCCAGAATCCAGAGTCTCTCATGGTTTGTCTCCTTCTCTGATTCTTCCCATTCAGGTTTCCCTCCCTTCCCCTGTGGTCCTCTATGCCATTCCACATATGAGTGAAACCATATGATAATTTTCTTTCTCTACTTGACTTATTTCACTTAGCATAATCCCCTCCAGTTCCATCCTTGTCAAAGCAAATGGTAGGTATTCATCCTTTCTGATGGCAAAAGGATGTAACTTTTTAAAGGAAGATGTTTTTTAAAGTGTGCCTGTTGAGAAGTTTTCAACATACTCTAAAATTTTTAATGTAGATATAGACCATTATATTAAACAACAATAAATGAAGATTCATGCCATAAATTCTTCTTTAAATTTATATTAGTGAAAAGCTAGACTCTCCTAATGAATTAATTGTATTATGCTAAAGATTTTGTTTCCTTCTTTGAAAATTATATTTTTATTTTTGCTGCCAGAAAACTCAGAACTAAGTTTAATACTTGTTTACAGCAAATTCCTTTTTCCTGGATTTTCTGTGTCCATCTCTTATTTAAATCACGTCTTAACATTCTTTTATTCTTATCTTTATAGTTTCACTGTACATTTATCTTGCTGTAAGCTGCATCCACTTTTTTGAATTTGTGTACTCCCGCCATGCTCCTCTTTGCATTGTGGTAACTGAGCCTATGGCTCTCAAATGGAACGCACCACCATGTCTATGCCTATATCATTCTCTCTGCCTCAAGTCTACTTTCCTTTGTAGCCACACTAGTTAGATCTTGATTCTACAAGTTTCAGACTGATTATTAGCTCTTCTGGGTCCAACAACAACTTGTATATTACTTTCAAGCAGTTTTTGTATTAAGTTGTAATGATCACTAATCTTTCTCCAGGCTTTGAGTTTCTCGTGGCCTCCTGGAGTTACCATATTCATTTTTGTCAGCAGAATGGCACAGCACATGGTGGATGCTCAATAAATACTTAAATAATATTAAAATATAAAACAAATAAATGAAACTAATGAGCTCAATCAACTACTCAATCAACAATTGCATTCAACTTCTGTTTTAGGAATTTATTTGCAATTTCTTTGGAATTGCAGATTATAAAAACCATGTTGCCTTCTATGAAAATCTGGCTTCCATTTATGTGGTCTGATAGCCTGCTCTGTTCCATCATGCCATTTGTCCATTTGCCAAATGTTTAGTCGGCATCCACATTGTGCCTCATATAGAGCTAGAAGCCAGGGAATCAGTGGACAAGAACACAGACACGATCAATGGTCCCATGCAATTTCATTAGAGCAACAGAGGCAGATATTAAACAATCGTTACCAATTTTAAAATGCCAGGAAACATGCAGTAAGCTCTGGGAGTTCATAATAGAGGTGATGATGTTACATTCTGAACAATGAGCAGGAAGTGTGTTTATAAAGACGGTGAAAGTTGGAGGGTGGAAAAGTAGAGGGCTTTAAGGGCCACAGGAACATCAGTGTGAGTCCCCGACTCTTTCCAAGTGTTGACATAAACTGGTGGCCAAGAGAAAAATATACATTTTGGAGCCATTGATACTATGAAAAAAGATAAATCTAAGACCTGAACTATATAGAAAGATTAGTTTCACAGTAGAATTTCTCTCCACTAGACACCCTCAAGAAAAGAGATGCTTTTCCATCTTTGTGTGCTTGAGAACTTGCAGTGTTGGGCACATCACAGAAACCTAAGTATTTCTTGAAGTGTTTAATCCATCATCAGTGAAAAATTAATTCTTATTTTCTAGAGGAAACTAGGAATGTTTTATTCATTTTTCTTGAGGAAAGTGAGAAAATGTTAACATAGAACCCTTTAATATAGCACTATGATGAGCAGTGGGAAATGAACACTTAAAAGCAAAGGTCTAACTCAAAAACAAAAATGTGCAGAAACACAGTCATTTAAGGAATAAAAGGGCCAAATCATACTAATGACATATGAGGAGGAACTAAGTTTCGATATAACATGCATTTTTTCCTAATATAAAATGTCTTATATTTGTATGTAGTTTCTATTCAAAGCTCTTTAGCATAAATATCTCTTTTGATAGTTACAGTAATCCTTCCTATAAAATATTTTCAAGCTCTTCTTATAAACTCCCAACAGAATATGATTTACATTGAATCAAGTTTGTCAGTACTGAGCTACGAACACATATATTTTATTACATTACAACCCGACTATTTTTGGTACTTTCTATTTTGTCTCTAGTTCTAGAAATGGTACCTAACAGTGAGTAACGACACTCCTGTGCACAGAATTGTCAATCAACAAAAATTTGCTGATTGATTTATTGATCTTGGTTATATTTCATTTCTGTTGCCATCTTGATCTTATGCAACTCAATTAATATATTTCACATTTAAAATCCACTTTGACAGAAAGGTGTTTTTTTTTTTTTTTTTATCTTTCTACAAGTCTGCATAGCCTAATGACAAGACCAAGTTTCAATAAATATATTAATATGTACCAAATTAACCAGAATTAAAGCATATTTCTAGCCATTTAGATATACGTGATTTTGCATATCATGCCTATTTTTAAATGCATTAATTATCCAGTAGACCATGACGATTCTTCAAAGTCACTTTGGTCTATCATCTAAATACATATGCTATGTAAGAACTAATTTTGACAACAGATTATTTATCCATTAGCCTGAAAAAGCTCAACTGCAGCTATTACTCTCTAATTGTGGAGTCTCATATTTTGGCACTTTTTAATAAGAAAGCTTTTGACCCAAAATACTACAATGGCTTTTTTTTGTTTTTTAGATAGCGAAATATTGACATAATTCTTCTATGATTAGTGTGAAGGTTTACAATATGTTCACTAACAACAACAATGAGCCAATCTGCTTTCTGCTTCAGTGGGAAAAAATTCTCTCGAGAAATGAAAGGCTGATCCAATGGAAAATCATCTTTTGGGAAGTAGATTTCTACGGCAACTCAGTAAAAGATCAGATTTAATAGCAGAAAAAAGAAAAAGTAAACTTCAAGTTTTATATACACATAACACAATTCTTATTTAGAAATTTGAAGATGAATAACTGCAAATAAATTTGGGAAATACAACTTTATTAAAAGTTATTTGGTGTTATGGAAAATTGAATTTACACTAGTACTCAATCCCTTTATTCTGAAAATTCTGTTGCAAACAACACTGATTAAACATTCTGCCTCCCCATCAAGGAAATTGTGATTCAATGCCTTCTGGATTTACGTGAGAATTTTTTAGTATATTACTCATATTACCTTACGGCATTTATTAATAATAATAATAAAATTATAATCACTCAGTAGTGGAAAAGAGCCTAAACCAGATTGTGCAGTAGATCTTAGTATTAGTATGTCAGGGCATCCTGTGGAAATCATTCAATCATTCAGTGACTATCATTAATTTGCATAGCTTCATCTGCATGTCTCAGTTACCACTGAAATAACCACCACACTCTTCTCCACATTCCCACTTGCTGGCCTTCTGTCTGTCTTCCAGATTGCATTTAGGATAACATTTTCAAGATACAAACACTGTCATGTCACTTCCCCATTCAAAATCATCACCTTTGGGGCGCCTGGGTGGCTCAGATGGTTAAGCGTGTGCCTTCAGCTCAGGGCATGATCCCAGGGTCCTGGGATTGAGCCCAACATTGGGCTCCTGGCTCAGCGGGAAGCCTGCTTCTCCCTTTGCCTCTGCCTCTCCCCCTGCTCATGTTCTCTCTCTCTCCGTCTCTGTGTCTCAAATGAATAAATAAAATCTTTAAAACAAAACAAAACAAACAAAACAAACAAAAAACCAAAATCCATCACCTTCTAATATATCAGCTCAAACACCCCTTTCTGTGCACCCTGTAACTGCCACCTTGGGGTTGTGTCTTGTCTATATCACAAAGCTCCCATGTACCTTTTCTTCATTACACTTATCACATTTATATTTTTTTATTTCACTTTTATTCTCTACCTCCCTTACCTGATTCATGAGCATAAGAGTAGAGTCTGGCTTTGCTTAACATCATAGTCTGATGCAGAGCACATTTCCTGGCACATAGTTACTGCTCATTAACCCATGCTGCATTTGAATGAGGACTAAACCAGGAATTGAAATCTGTACACTCAATGTTTACTTGGTTCACTCAATAAACATTAAGTACATGCCAACTATGGGCCAGCTATCAGGCTTATTCAGAGATTCAACAATGAGTGAAGTCTCTATAACACCTTCGAGAAGCTCATCATGTAATGAAAAGCACTAAACACAATTATTCATTATTGTGATTTGGATCTATCAGGAATGTTTTATTTTCCACCCCTACTGCACAAATTATCTAAAACTTCTTGTGTCATTTACTATCTAATCAGTCAAGGACAAGATATGAATTACTTCATTAAAATCTGTTTTGTCCAAACTGTGAAGCTTATTGCCATTGTTACATGGAATTTTGTACATTACTTAATATAAATAAATGATTACTCAAAAAGATCCAATTAATCACTAATGCACGTTGCTGGTTGTAATTTTTTTCCAACATAAAGCACATATGGGAAATATTACCTTTACTCAGAAACAATATAGACGTAATCCTTCAAAAGGGATGATAGTCATGTCCATTGTCTGAGTATTCTAATATAACACACACTTTGAGATTCAACTCAGTGCTGCTTAAATTATACTACAAAGACAAGATTTTAATGGGTATTATGTGCAAAGTAGTTCTGAGATAAACAACTAGACCTCATTCTCTCCTCCTCCCAATTACCTCCTATTTCCTCTCCCTCCTAACTCCTATTTCAGAATATTTCATGCCCAGAAGATATGTTGGGTGCCAGCAATCAACGCTGGTAAGGCAATCATTCTCCCAAATATTTAAAGCCTGTGCTAGGAACTGAGGACAGATATGCTGGAAAATAAAGCAAACATTGCTCCTTCCCTGTTCCTCAGAAGGCAAAGAAATAGGTAATAAATAAGAAATGTAAATAAATCGTAACAAAGTGTGATAAGAATTATAAATAGATACAATAGATTGCCATGTGAGAACATTTCTGTGGGGAGGGGTTGGAATATATGTGAGAATGGACAAACAGGAAAGTGCTGTCATTGGAAAGAACATTAAGCTGAGGCCTGAAAAATGAAGTTAAGCCAGTGTCACAGAGCACATTCTCTGGAAAGCAGATTGAAATGGAGATGAGCATCTGGAAGGTCAGCATTGTACAATGAAAGGGAGGGGGCGAGATTGGCAGAAGGAGAAATTGGGTTGATTTTCTCTCAATGAATGTCTCCCACAGAGACCTCTGAAATTGTAGTGACCCTATGGAGTTGTCAGCTATTGGGAGAAAAAGAGAAGATAAGAAGGATCATGAGGGAAAATGTCCACTGGATTCAGTAGACATGGAGGTCATTTAGATGCTTAGAAAAGAAATGAAAAGTAGGACCGCTGGGTAATCTGTTAAGGCCCATTTAAGGTTAGAGATCATGAAATGATGGTCATATGTGTTATTTTCTTCAGTAGTGCTGACCATACCCATAGAAGGTAGATGTTGAAAAGATAGAGTTGGGATTATTCTCCCCAAGTCTAATAGAGGAAAATAAGGATCAGGGAGATGAATGTATTTTCCATAGTATAATTGCAATGATGAAACATAGAATCTAAGAGTAATGAGAGAATTAAGGGCAGAAGGAGCTGAAGAATAGAAAGGAAGTAGAGCTAATTTCTTAAAAGACTCAATGATGAGGTCTAAGAGTATAGCAGTCAGCACTTAAACTGAAAGAGTTAGAAAGATGTGGCTGAAGAGTCAAATATGTAGGCTATTTCCACTTGCTGTTCCAGCATATGATTGGTAAAATGATGAATAGAAGCATGTCCTTTCATTCTCAAAATGTTCTGAGTTTGAATAAGTTATATGAGTACCTTAAGAATATTAAATTTATGAACTCTAAATTAGTATATATTCTGGTGTTGACAATCCACCGAATGAGACCATAGAAATGTGTTCATAATTTGGCTGAAGCAAAGAATCATTGACAATAAGATAATAAGGAACTGGAAAGCCAAGATATCATCTATATAAATGTGAGTCATCAAGAATGATGAGTAAAAGGGCGCCTGGGTGGCTCAGTTGGTTAAGCGACTGCCTTCGGCTCAGGTCATGATCCTGGAGTCCCTGGATCGAGTCCCACATCAGGCTCCCTGCTCGGCAGGGAGTCTGCTTCTCCCTCTGACCTTCCCGACCCTCCCCCCTCTCATGCGCTCTCTCTCTCAGTCTCTCTCTCAAATAAATAAATAAAATCTTTAAAAAAAAAAAAAAAAAGAATGATGAGTAAAAGAAAGTTGCTCTTGGGCGCCTGGGTGGCTCCGTTGGTTAAGCGACTGCCTTCGGCTCAGGTCATGATCCTGGCGTCCCGGGATCGAGTCCCGCATCAGGCTCCCTGCTCAGCGGGGAGTCTGCTTCTCCCTCTGACCCTCCTCCCTCTCATGCTCTCTGTCTCTCATTCTCTCTCAAATAAATAAATAAAATCTTTAAAAAAAAAAAAAAAAAGAAAGTTGCTCAGACTTCCACAAATAAGAGAATTTTAAAGCTGGATGAATTTGATTCTTTCTTTTTTTTTTTTAAGAGAGCAATGGAGACTTATTTCTTGGGGTCTATCCTCTTAATCTTCAATATTCAAAATAAATTTCCAGATGTTCTTTGTGATCATCATTCATCTCTGTTATTTGGAAGCATATATCTTATAGGATAGACTCACATGGAAAAGTTTTTTTTTTCTAAATTATCCAATTACTAATTATCACTAGTAAAGATTGGTTCTATAAAGAGATAGAATGGGCAAGTTTCTCAACTTATTATCCTTCCCCATATAAATAATAAGGAGACTAACATAGAAAAATGGTTTAAAGATATGATAAAGGTTGGGGAGCAAAGGAACAAGAAACATCTTTCCCAAGTAAGGTAGAGACATTTATTACTTAGCAAATACCTATATGCTGCCCCACATTTCCCTGTCCCTTTCAGTTAGGTGGAGTTATGTGATCTTTACTGTGTAGAGAAATAATGTGTGTCACTTATGAGTTCAGACATTTAAGAGAAGTGGTGAGTCTATACTCACTCTTTGCTCCTGCTGTGGTGACATGGAAGCCACATGCTAAAATTGTGGAGCCAAAGATGAGGGTAATCTGGATTCCTGATTCATCACAGGGGAGCCACCCTGGGAACCTTTGGATATACAGCAGAGTTTACATTGAGTTGTTGTGTGCTAATTCATTGCCATTTCAGTTATGCAGCATAACCTGGCCTATTGTGACTCACATAACAAGTGAACAACATTTTTACAAGAAAAAAATATTAAGAGCAATCAAGAAAAGTGAGTCATCATCATTCCTGTAAGTACTTTAAATCTGTGGGATATCTTAGAATATTCAAATCAAAATTATAAACAATGTGAAAAGAAATGTTTTAAGGAGGTTGGACCAACAGATATTTATTCCTAGGTCCTTTGTATCACTCTTCTTTAGAAAGGAAAGTCCTTGATATACTCTTCCTTCTAGACAAGGAGAGATGGTAAACCATACATGTGAAGTTGTCCAAGAGGCCTACTTTAAATACTTACCAAACACACACTCTGACATTTTTCTTCAAAACATTCACTATGCGACATCCTCCTGCCCTTACCAAATAAGTCTCCCTTTGTAAACAGAGAAATGCTCTGGTTTTAGTCTGAAGAGATTATGGGAACAATGATTTATTGTCCTCCTGGATCTTGTGTTCCTTGGATAAACTGTGCAATCTCAGCTTCCTAGCACCTCCCTACATCTACAACCTATTTGAGAAGCCGCTGCTTGGGTAGAAGGTAACTGATCACAGCTTTCTTATGTTTTGAAAACCCAGAAATAATGGTCTTTTTACCCCAGTTCTCACACATTATTGATTTGGAGAATGCAACGCATACTTAGCGAAGCACATGACAGTGGTGGGAGGAGAAGAGGGGAGGCAAGGACAATTTTGCTTCCTGAGACCCCACCCCAGAGAGAGCCTATGGAGAACCTACCCAAGTCAGGAATTAGATCTGCAGTGTTGCCCTCTGAGCCCTCTGACTGCGCTTCGCAAGACTCCATGGAATGGTGGCAGAGCCATGACAACTGGGGCAGAAACCGATGAATGACCCTTAAAGGAGGCCAAATGGCCAATCTGACAGCATCTGGAATTGCTTTGCCTGCAGTTAACCACATATTTTATCTCTGTTGCATGGTATCCTTTCTAATAAATCTAATGAATCCCTTGTTTTAGGGCTAGGAGTAGGGTTGTTACTTTTGTTTTGGCGAACTCTAAAGGGGTAAATAAACCCATGTGCTTTGAAAGAAGATAAAAGGTCAAAAACCAGGATGGGAGCTTCTAACCCCTTGGTGGCCAGGCAGAAGTATGGAAAGGAGACCCGTGTATGAGCCCTACATGGACTCGGCCTCCGAAACAATTCAGTAAAGTAATTATGAATTGGGTAAAGTCTGTATTCAATACAATCCTTGCAACCATCATAGGGCCTTTGTTCATTTCATTGCAGATTTTCAGCTTTTTTTCCTCCAAAATTTAATGCCTTCAGGCTTCCCTAGGTCTCCACTGACATAAGGAAAGATAATTAAATGGCAAATCAATTAGCATTAACCTGTGATTACTATATGTTTCAGCGTTTCACTAAATATTTACATTTTATAAATGTGAGCATGCAACGGCGAGCCTTAACACAACAGTATGAATTCACAGTATTTATAAAACATAAATATTTGGTGAATATCTATGTACAATATGGGATAATATTTTAGGGAAGGGGGCATTTCCAGTATCCCTCGTATGATACTGGATAGCTGATCATGTACTATTTATAGGAATAACGGCAGACTTGGAATCTACTTTTTATCTTTTCCAAACAATATCTTATTTAAATCAAGGAGAACACACACTAATACTCCACCCTTCCAGAATTCAGAACAGTGCCTGGAACATAATAGTCATTCACTAAATATTTGCTGAATAACTCTAATATCTAGAAACTAGCTTTTATAAATTGACAGCCAGGTTTTGACAGGTAATTATATAGCTATTCTTTTTGTTCTTTTCAATAATCCAGTCATAAATGTTAAAGAATTAAGCCCTTTTGTCCATATAATAACAGACATATCTATGAGTTTAATAAATTCATAATAGGAAAGCTGTTCCTATTCACCAAACTGACCAAGATCCACTTTCTTATATAGATTATTCTATTTTCGTCACCTAAATGTATAGTAACTAACACTGAGCACCAAATATAGTTTATGCCTTGTTCTGGATATAACATTTATTAATAGCTTTTCATGTTTACACAAAATATTGACTAATTACTATTATAATCACATTTTGCCAGTAAGAAAACGACCCAGAAAAGTTAAGTAACTTGCTCAAATTCTCAGGGCTAGAAATATAGAAAGAATTAGTACTTAGGATTCAGACTTAATTATTTTCTTTTTTTTTTTTTTTTTTTTTTTTTTTTAAAGATTTTATTTATTTATTTGACAGAGAGAGACACAGCGAGAGAGGGAACACAAGCAGGGGGAGTGGGAGAGAGAGAGAAGCAGGCTTCCCGCGGAGCAGGGAGCCCGATGCGGGGCTCGATCCCAGGGCCCTGGGATCATGACCTGAGCCGAAGGCAGACGCTTAACGACTGAGCCACCCAGGCGCCCCTTTTTTTTTTTTTTTTAAAGATTTTATTTATTTATTTGACAGAGAGATAGAAAGAGAACACAAGTAGGCAGAGAAGCAGGCAGAGGGAGAGGGAGAAGCAGGCTCCCCGCAGAGCAGGGAGCCCGATGCGGGACTCGATCCCAGGACCCTGGGATCATGACCTGAGCCGAAGGCAGCCGCTTAACCGACTGAGCCACCCAGGCGCCCCAAGACTTAATTATTTTCAATTCTAAAGCCTGGAGACTGTCTACCTACTATACTGTATAATAAATTCTGCTTTAACACTTGATTATAGTACAAAAGTAAATCCTAAATTATGTTTGTATTCTGATTCATTAAATTATCTTCAATGGATATTTTGACTAAATACATACAAATTACCTTAATTTTTATTGTAAAGATAATAGAACTTTTCAATAAACATGCCCAAGTAGCCACGGACTCTCCCGGAATTACAAAAACCCAGAACACCCACAATCAGTTCCTGCCACCACAAACATGTCTGTGTTTTCTCTCCAGCCAAGATAAATTCCTCTAATTGTAACCAGCATCCAAAGATAGGCAAAAAGTCTTTTATAACAAAATACTAGCAGACAACCAAGCATCAGAAAACATTTAAGGAAAGCCAGCATCATGACAAAGAGGCATAAAACTGAAAAGTATTTTTTGAAAAGAGAAATTTTAAAAGGGAAAAAAAAGGTTATCCTTAGAGATATTCCATCCATAATACATACAGACATATTATAAAAGAAATAATTAGTAATATTGGAAATTAAATTATTTGATTAGCAAAATGAGTATGAAAAAGAGACAAGTTTAAAAATAGAATGGTCACAACAAAAGAGCTAGTTAGTGAGGTAAAAGATGATCTTCCACAATAAACCATAAAAAGATAAAGGGTTGAAAAATATATGAAAATTCAAGAGATTCAGAAGATAAATTTGGAAGATTTGACATCCATACAGTAAAATTTCTGGAAGGAAAGCATAAAGATAATGTAGGGAAGAAAGTAAAAAGTGAAATAATAGAAAAAATGAATATTGTCAAAAAATTTCCTAGAGTTGAAAAGATAAAGATCAAAAGGGCTCACCAATTTCTATAAAAAAAATGATACTGGGTGCCTGGGTGGCTCAGTTGGTTAAGCGACTGCCTTCGGCTCAGGTCATGATCCCGGAGTCCTGGGATCAAGTCCCACGTCGGGCTCCCTGCTCAGCAGGGAGTCTGCTTCTCCCTCTGACCCTACCCCCTCTTGGGCTCTCTCTCTCACTCTCTCTCTCAAATAAATAAATAAAATCTTTAAAAAAAAAATGATACTAAAATATGAGTGGTATTTTAAAATGAACAATAGAAAAAGAATGTACTAATAGCTTAGCATTGATATAAAAAATGTAAAGACTATCTCCTAAGATTAATAATCAGACTAATATTAGGTTTCTCACTGACTAGAGGCTATGACAAATGCTATAAGAGGCCATAGGGAACAATGGCTACTAGAGAAAATGATTTTGAATCCCAAGTTCCATGTAAAGCCAAATCAGCATTCAAGTGCAAGGATAAATTGTAAGCATTTTTTTGAATGAAATAATTTATTATGTTTCTTATAAATACACAATTCTGAAAGAGTAACAAAACAAAACAAATTAAAATTTAAATATGAATCCAAAGAAAAGAAAAGCATGGATTACAAGAAACAATGGTGTGGAAAATATAACAAAATAAAAGAATCAAAGAAGATAAACTAACACAATTAGTATAAAGTTTGTTGATTCACTATATAAAAAGTATATAATAAATTGGAATTAAAATTCCAGATGAGGTAAGCATGAAATTTAGTCAACTGACAGAAGAGCAGGAAAATGACATATTATATTCACAGTAGAAAACAAGAAAGATGAAAAAGTAATGACCTAAGTATATAATTAAAAAAACTAGGAAAAAATAAATGAAAGCCTCAAATTCATTAGATTAATTACATATACAAATTCATAAAATAGAAAAATTTTTAAAAGCTGATCTTTTTCCGTCTTGCTATTCAGACCACATAATTAAAAAACAAATAGGCATAACATTAAGAAGAGGAACAGGGACAAAGTTGGAGATAAATGGATTAAAAAATTCTGTGACTAATAGGGATACTTTTATTTCAATATATTTGAAAAACAAATGAATTAGAAAATTTTCCATGAAAATATGAATGATCAAACTTGGTCCAAGAAAATAAAAATATAAAACTTAAATATAAAGGGGTGCCTGGGTGGCTCAGTCGTTAAGCGCGTCTGCCTTCGGCTCGGGTAATGATCTCAGGGTCCTGGGATCGAGCCCCGCATCAGGCTCCCTGCTCAGGGGAAAGCCTGCTTCTCCCTCTCCCACTCCCCCTGCTTGTGTTCCCTCTCTCGCTGTGTCTCTTTCTGTCAAATAAATAAATAAAATCTTAAAAAAACAAACAAAAAAAAACTTAAATATAAAAATAGACCAATGAACACAGAAGAAATGTAAAAATGTAGCCAAGGGTCTACTAAAAAAGGCATCAGATCAAAGTAGATTTATAGGTGAGGTCTATCAAAACTTCATGGAATAGTTAATTATTACCATCACAGTTATTCCATACCATAAAAAATTATTTAATTTTTCAACTTGTTCTAACATTACTGTGCTGTGAAAACCTAACAAAGGTAGTGAATACATCACATGTGCACACACACTCTCACACACACACACCTCCACCTCAAACTTATATGTGACTAAATGTGGGAAAAAATTATAAGTGAAATATTAGCAGTTTGAATTCTGGAAAAGACTAAAAGTTTATTACATCATGGCCAGGGTTAGTTCACCCGAGAAATAGCATATTAAATAACATTTAATATAGCTTTTGGCTATATTATGAGATTTAAGGTGAAAGAATGATTATCTTAATAGATGTTGATGATATAGTGGATAAGATTTGACATTCATTTCTAATTTTAAAGAAAGAGAAATATTCTCTTAGGAAGCTGGAAATAAAAGTTAGAAATAAGTCAAGGATACCTGCCCTCACCATTACTAGTAAGCATTGCCCTGGAAGGTCTAGCTAACGTTATACGAAAATAATACAATTCTGAACAACGGAAATAAAGAAACAAAAAGAACAAAAATGCCGTTATTTTTAAACTTTGCTACAATTACATGGAAACACTAAAATAATCCACTGTAGTCATTTAGTTATTTTTCCATGAGAATGTATGGATATTAAATTGTATATTTTTTAATTAAAAGCTCAGGAAAAAGAATTTGATCCCAAGGTTCTCATACAAGCACCTCCTAAATTTAAAGCAAAACTCTCTTATCAGCTGACTCTATAATTGAATCTTTCTTTTAAGTAGACAGCAATTAAAGAAAGGAAAAGAAAACTCACTGATAATAATAGGAGAAATGTTTTCATACCTATAGTACTGTCTTACAGGATTAAGACAATTAAAAATCATTTCTAAGGGGCCATCATTCCTTTATCTTGAGGAGATTAAGTTCACTGACCCTAGGGGTGTGTAGAGATCTATGGAATTCGAAGAGATTGAGTTGCAGCCTGAGAAAATAGCTTAATTGTTATGATACTGAAATTGCCCTACACTCATAACAGACCCAAAGCAGTTGTCATATGGTTGTTGTCCATCTCTCTGCATGCTTAAGCTTTACATATTTCTACTCTGAAGACAAAACTTATTAAATGTTTATCTTGTTATCCTCAAGCTTCTTAATCTTTAATCTCATCTAAATTCCAGTCTTTAATCCAGTTTAGCAGTTACAAGAATTCTGGGGATAGAACTGGAAGATTATAAAGCTGAAAAAGAAATTACACTTAAAAGAAAAACCTCATAAGAATTGAAACTCTGCAATTAAAAACTGAAGGACGTAGCAACAGTAGACTACCAAGAAAAGGTTAATGAGATTCAATCCTTAGCAGACTGGGAGGCAAAATAGCCTTGTGAATAAAAGCATAGGCCGTGCTGCCAGATTTGTACTTCTTGGGTCTTCTTGGATGCTAACTAGCTGTGTGACATTGCTCATTTTATGTAACCTCTCTGGGGTAAAATTTCTATTTCCTATAAATTGGGATAAATAAGACGTGCCTCAAAATGTTGCTGGGAATTTTTAATGACAACTGGTTTCTCACTTATGATATGCAATGTAGGCACTAAATAGAGTATCACCCCCAAACGCTGCACAAAATGAAATGTGCACCACCTATCATAACAGATTTTTTTAATCATCTTTGATTCAAAATCAGAATGTCTTGTGTCCTCTGTGAGGTGACAAACCTAAATCAAAATTAACTGTACACACTTAGCATAGGCATTGAACTTAAATGACGTATGCTGAATTGTGTTATTAAAAGGAAACATTTTTAAGAGTGGAAAGCATTTAGTGGTATTCTATAATGCATTATAAACTGCATTTTTCATGTAAACCATTAGTCTGCATATGATGAGCAAATGCATCTTCAAGAAAGAATGAAACATGTGAAGTTAAATTTTTAATGTAAGCCCTAGTCTTCTATTAAATTTGGCTGTGGAACAAATGGGAGAGATCCCAAATTGCCTGTGTTATGCTGGTTTTGCCTGATTTTATTTTACTTTTCTTTATAATAATCTTAGAAAGGTTTGTTTTGTAGAATCACTTCTATTTTTTTTCGGGAGATATTCTTGTATAATCATTTTACATAGTTATTTCCTTGTGAACAGATCTTGTGTCAAACTAGTCAAGACAATTGTCTTTGATTTATTTTAGAAAAGAGACACGGAAGGTATAAACTCTCACAGACTGCCAGTCTGTTTTCTTCTAGCTTTAAAAAAATAACATCCATGAGACAGAATTTGTGATACCTTAACCTTCATGAGTCAAGAAGAAATGAGACTTGAGATATACTGTGATTATTTATACTTTTATCAAAAGAGGCTGAACTCTCTCTGCAGTAATGTATTATGCAGATGATATTATTTTTTAATTGAGAAAATAACATCACAGGTGGTGCAAGAAATCTCAGCTGTAGCCATGGCACATGTTAATTTCATTGGTAACAGAATCCAAAAGTCAGCATCGTATCTGGGCTTTCACTTCAGGCAAACCTGGTTTTGAATTTTGGCTCTGTCAGTTACGGCGTTTGTGACTACAATTTATTTAACCTTTCAAAGCCTCAGGTGTCTCATCTGAAAAACAAATGATACCTACTTGAAGAATTGTGATAATTAGTGAGATGATGGGTGTATGACAACTTAGCATGCTGTCCTGAACTGTATCAGAACACAATAAGTATTAGCTAATATTAATACTTGGTGGGGGGAGGGGATTGTGTGCAGGAAGAGTCAGGGGAGGAAACGGAATGGGGGGGAGTGTCAGTATATAGTGCCAAAATACTCCATTAAGTTTTCTGCTTTTTAGGCTTTCTTTGAAAAACTCAATGTAGGGAACCAATTTCTTAATCTCTTTTCCATATATTGGAAAGAAAGCCATTAAATGAAATATGATCTGAGGAAGGCATTCAGCTTCCTTGCTGCTAATAATATTGCCATTTTATTCCCAATTACTAAGTAGTCTTCCTTTCTTTGTAACAGATAAATTTCTAAATTTGGCATTGTTCCATTTCATAGATTTGGCAGGAGAAACCATAAATTAATGTACAAACCCAAGAAACAGGCTTCCTACCTTAGCTTTGTTACTGAATATGCATGTAAGATTGGTAACATCTTCAATATGACATATATAATGTTGAAGGTTTGGGGGCCCCAATAATAGCACTCCTATTCTCTACCTGAACTCAAAGCAAACTGAGAAATAGAGCAAGAAAATAAGGAAGATGCAGAAAAAAAATTCTCCATTAGTGGTAAGGCTGAGATTAGAGAATGTGACGTACATGCAGGATCATTGAGCCTCCTAGTACTGACGATCAGAGTTAGGCTTGCTTCCCCAGTCCTCCCTGGACCTTGAATGCCCCCACCCCTCTACATTGTCCCCCTCTGAAGAGGCCTAGTGTGTGGTGTAGCAGACCAAGGGCTTTGTGAGCAGCGCACTCCAGAAAGAAGGAGAGGAGAGATACGGGTATTTTCTCTCCCTTAGTTTACACCCAGATCTAGTAGATCTCTCCTCCTCCCGAGGGAAAGAATGCCGGAGGGGTTGGAAGGAGACCAGGAGTGTTATGTTAACATATGTCTCTAAGTGTAAGGAACTGTTAGGAAGGGGAATTAAATGTAACCCTCACTAAGATTTCCCAATTTAACCCATTGACTAGGCTGTTGTCTCACTTAGCCTATTAACTACCAGAGAGTGGCTATTGCCCTGGGGAATCAAATGAAGAACAAGCTATCAATACAGGCTTCTGGGCATCTTCCTGGGTCCATGCAAACCACTATTTTTCTGGGTATTTTCTTGGGGACTATGTAGTAAAACAAAAATAATAATAAGATTTTGCCCAAAAACGGGTTATAGTTTTATTTATTTATTTATTTATTTATTTATTTATTTATTAAGATTTTATTTATTTATTTGACAGAGTGAGACACAGCGAGAGAGGGAACACAAGCAGGGGGAGTGGGAGAGGGAGAAGCAGGCTTCCTGCCAAGCATGGAGCCCGACGCAGGGCTTGATCCCAGGACCCCGGGATCATGACCTGAGCGGAAGGCAGACGTTTAACAACTGAGCCACCCAGGCGCCCCCCGGGTTATAGTTTTAAACACTACATTAAATCAACTGGAAGACTACTCTGTACCCAAGGAACCAACGTACTCTGTGCATTGTCTTCTCTATTTCCTATCCCAAATTATGTCTCTTTACAATTCCCATTAGATCTCACCAGAAATTCTGCAACATAATGTTTAATAATATCATAGAGGTATTTTAATAATTACATGAATAAACAAATTCTAATATTATAATATCAGAAAGAAGCCCCACATGTCAATAAAACACCTTTCTTTACCACATTCTCAGGTTAAGTTTAAAAACCACTTGTAAAACCAAGTTTGAAGGCCAAAGGAAATTAATATACAAAATATTTTTCTTTTCTGAGCTACAAGTCCAAAATATCTATCCCCCCACCCGACTCTCACACACACACACACACACACACATATACTTCATTATTATCGTGTTTCAACCACAGGGATTCTTTTTTTTTTTGGAAGATCTTATTTATTTATTTGAGAGAGAGAGTGTGCGCATGCACAAGCTGGGGGAGGGGCAGAGGGAGAGGGAGAGAATCTCAAGCAGATTCCGCGCTGAGTGTGGAGCCCCACGTGGGGCTCCATCTCACAACCCTGAGATCGTGACCTGAGCCGAAACCAAGAGTCGGATGCTTAAACAACTAAGCCACCCAGGTGCCCCTCAATCATAGGGATTCGTGATGCTTAGGTGGCGCTAATACTTTTTAGAAACTCCAATAAGTTCATGTAATTTGCAAGGTGATCATAACACTGGCCTCAAAGGAAGCCATTCCTGGCCTCCACAGTGATTATCCAAGATGCAATTATATTCCTAGAAGACAGTAAATAAGCTCCCAAAGATGTAGCAATGACTCAGAAGTGTTTGAGTGAAATAGGACAAATATAAACCTTCCTGGTTATAGCCTCATGAGGATGCCAGTCAGTCTTTGCTAATTGCCTGTGAATTTATTTAACTGGGAGAATTCTCTGAGCAAGATGTTAATTTTTGCACTATGGCTGTTCCCTTGTTTGGGGAAAATTCCATCCGAGCATGTCTCCTCTCTCTGAGAGTAGTATTTGAGATACTGAAAACATCTTGCAATGTTTATAAATTTGCAACGATGACTGGTTCTTTTTGAGGTGCCTTTCTCCACCAGTATATCAAGAAGCCCTTGGTTTCCATCTCTCCTTCTTTCTGCCAGCCTATGCTTGACACTAACAACTTCATTCTAGAACCTCATCTGTGCTCTGCTTCAATATAGAACTCAGCATCTGTGTGGTTTAAAATTAATAAATTCTGTACCATCCACCAATGCATAAAGACCTGTTGAGAAAAGGGCTCTTTCACCTATAGATCCTTGCCTCACAATTTATTGGGGCCTCCGTAGTATACCTGGCCCTCAAAGATTCCTGAAGAGCCTGCACACATATTTTAGGATGCCAGCATCCATTAAGTTTAAGATCAAGCCATAGAAACATGTATGATAAAGTCTTCTGTGTGGACTTTAGCTCTTTTGCTGAGACTATGTAATCCAATCCAAGTTTCTCAGTCCCACAATACTCTGCTTACCTTTCAGAGGTAAGTAACGGGGAGGTGAGGCACCATGAATGTTTCACTGACCAATGACCCTCTTTGTGAAATTGTCAGGACCAGGGAAGGATCATTCCCTCTCCTTCCCAAAAATGTGTTTATATGTTTTAAAACAGACTCACAGAAATCACTGTAGTTGTAAATTGGCCCATAGGATATATTCACACACTCAAAACACTTAATTCAGAAGTAAAATCAGTATTATTATCATGAAAAATTAAATTTTTATTAAAATTCAACACCATAATTATGAGTTTAAAAACTAAGTTGTTTTAAGTTTACTAAGCTAAATACCCAATTTAAAAATGTTTAACTCATTCACTTAAGAGAGTTTTATTAACTTTTATTTTAAGTCGTACGTTTGAACTTAATAATAACAGGTTTTCCTTTTCGTATATGTAATTGATGTTTCAATCCTGCAGCAATCTTACAATGGATATGATCCTACCAGTAATGGGGTCAGTAATAATCCTGGAGGCTAATGCTACAAAGGAAAGTTTTGTAGATGGCTAAAATTAATAAGTGATAAAAAGCACATGCCTTCTCTTTTTAGTTATAAATGATCGGACAGTCATCTGTAGAAAGAAATCCATGTTCAGCCATAACAACTAAAAAATACTCTTATAGACAAAATATGACAAATGTTTCCCTCATTCCTCATAACTTCGATGGAGTGGGTAGCACTGTGGTTGCTGTACTTACCCTTTATCCGGGACTGGCCATGCTTATCTTGCTTATCTCACTCACTTCTTTGAAGCTGAACATTAAGGGTCCTTGAGACTTTGGCTTGGTACCTATTAATGACTTAAGCACAGGTAGTTTTTCTTTAGGTAATGTGACACCTTTTTATTTTTTTTAACCAAAACCACTTTATCCCACAACCCAAAAATGTGGTGGAGGAGGTAACTAGTGAAATGTTTAAGAGAGTGTTTTATTATACTTATCATCATCATTGTTAACACTCAGGGCTTTTCATCTCTTAAGTGCTTTGTAGGCATTAGTAACCTCCTCCTGCCCACCTTGCCTGTCTCAAGAACTCTGAGGGATCTTTAACTTCAAATGACCTTTGGATTTTTATAAAATGCAGTCATTGATGACGACTACCCTTTGGGTTCAGTCTTATCTGGTGGTAAGGATGAACATGTGCCTTGAGGTTCAAAATTAATAAGAAATAATATGCATTCCGAGTGGAATTCAAGAATGCCTTTGAAACACATCTTGCTCTACTCACCTCTCCATGCACCCCCGCTTCGAGTCTTTAAAGTAAAGCAAACATGCCCACACTGCTCGAACATGTGGGGCTCTATTGCCAGGTAAGTGAGTAACTACGCCGGGGCCCAAACTTCTCGTTGCCAGGAGATAACTGAAAAGCCAATGTAGATTTTTAAGACGAGGAAGAAAAGAATTCAACCAACTAGTTAACAGAGTGTAGAATAGGTTAATACCAGAAAATATCATTTGTGAAGGGGGGCCTGGGTGGCTCAGTCGTTAAGCATCTGCCTTCGGCTCAGGTCATGGTCCCAGGGTCCTGGGATTGAGCTCCGCATCGGGCTCCCTGCTCAGCAGGAAGCCTGCTTCTCCCTCTCCCACTCCCCCTGCTTGTCTTCCCTCTCTCGCTGTGTCTCTCTCTGTCAAATAAATAAATAAAATCTTTAAAAAAAAAAGAAAGTATTATTTGTGAAGACAACATGTTAAAGAAATGAGGCATAAACTCCATCTGTAGGAATGCCTATTGTTCTTCATCAGTGTCTTCCTCGAAAGGACTATTCATGAGGGAAAATTCATTCCCAGTGGCTACCCAGGAAGGATCAGCCTTGGACATACATACTCAAATCAACTAACTAGCTGAACAGGAAGAAGCGGAAACCAGACGTGGTTATAAAGAAATGCTGAAACAGCATTCCTAAAATCCAAGCAGGTTTTGTTTTTGTTATGAAAAGTCACAATTACAGATTTTCATCCGTTAAGCACTGAAGAAGGGATAACAACCTTGTCAGCAAAGGGGAGCCTTCTTCCAGGGGCCAATGGAGAGGACAACGAGAAAGGAATGGCAGAGTTTATGTATGCGGGATGCTTTTGCATAAACGATGACACCAGGGTTAGACTGGAGGGCTTCTGCTATTTACAGGTGTGACTGGTGCTCCATTATGTTTGCAACCAGCGCTGTGATTGCAAGGACCTGAAGAAAGGAAAATTTCTGAGGTCCCATCTGAAGTTATCCACTTTTGTATTTTCTTGGCACTCTTCCCTTAAATCTGAGATGAATGCTTAGCAGTGATAAAAGAATGTGGTTCTCCTTTTTGAAAAAGAGGGATGGGCCTGTGTTTTCTTTTTTAACTGTTTTAATCTGGGATAGGTTAGCCTGGGATATAAAGTGCTTGCCTTGGGCAAAAAAAAACAAATATTCAACATTCACATTGTTTGTAAAACTCTTCAGCAATGATTTAATGTTTAGCAAATGGCAGTCCTAACAAAAGTTAACTTTTGATGAAGTATTACAGTGTTTCAAAGAACACTCACAATTATAGATTTCTATATCCTTTGTTTTGTTTCCAGTATCTTTTTTTTTTAATTTTCCATACAAGAGAAAGTATTCAGCCTTTGTTAAAGTCACTTTGATAAAAACCTATTGCAAGTTAATCAGTTCCACATTTCTAATTGTTTTCTCAAAGAAGCTAGGGATTATTAATTTGGTGAAAGTTGTAAATGTTTGGCACTGGAGTTTCTGGGGAATACTTCGGTAAGATTTGTTGGAACCATGTGTTATAAACTATGGTCTACACCCTGCATTGATAGAATAACAGGATCCAGTGTTTTTCAGCCTAATTGCTCTGTAGGGATCAAAGACATGTTGCTTACTCATCTTACGCTACGTTTTGGGATCAGAAAGAAAAGTAGCTTGATCCAAAAAAAAAAAGCTGTTATGAGGCAAAATGGAGTGCAATAATCCCTATTTGAGCCAGGAGAAAGGGGGAGCATAGATTCCTAGGCAGTTTTATATAATGGGTGATATAGGAAATATATGATCAGTAGGGGAAAAAATGATTGTAACTCATAGTTAACTTGGCAATTACAGTCAGTGGGTATATAAAGACATGCTGGGAAGTAGTTTTTTCTTAAGTATTTTAAAAAAATCACGTGTATTGGCAGAGTTTTAGATTAACCTTCTTTCCCCAAACTTAACCATTAAAGAAGAAAGGCTTTTGTTTGGATTAGAGTTTTGCAAATATCTGGACTTCTAAAATCACTCATTTACCCATTTGCTTGTATATATAAAGTGAAATTTGAAAAAACCAAAAAACACCTGATGAAAAACATGATGTGAAAAGAGTTCTTAAAATGTCGAGAGAAGTGGAATAATTTATTTCCTAAAACTTAGCAAATGAAGTAAACAGAATTTCTTCATATCTACTTGAAAGCTTATACCCACTATCTTTATATATTTAAAAAAGACTGAGACTTTCCACTGAATTCTCTCAAATAATTGCCTCCCACTCTTCCAATGCATGTCCTATTAGAGTCATAATTTTCGACCCTAAACTGAGAAATTTACATGGTATATTTAGCCCAAGAAGATCTAGATAATAGTAATAGCTGAAATTTATCACACAGTTGGTAAGTTGTTGACACTGACTTAAGTGTTTTGTGTTCCTAATCTCCCTCTATACTCAGAACAGGTCTAAAAAGTAGAATTATAATTATCCTCACATCTCAAATGAGGAAACTGAGTCACAGACAGTTTAAATGACTTGCTCAGTATTCACCAAGATGGCAGACTTCAGAGTCCATGTTTTTGACTGTAATCCCCAGTTTTGTAAACTCAGAGGCATCCTTTCTTTTGTGTGTGTGTGTCAATTATGAATCACTTGTGGATCCAATTTCACCTAAATTGATTCTCCTTTCACTCAGTTTCTTCATTTGCATGTCTGATCTTCCTCCCTGGCTCTACCTTCACATCTATGAAGCGTCATTTCAGATCTTGGTACCCTCATGGAACACGAAATACTTTCTTGCTCAAATCAGATAGTATATGTGGAAATTATACTGAAAAGCACCATAAAAATGCCTCCGGGGTGCTTCAGTGGCTCAGTCGGTTAAGTGTCTGACTTAGGCCTGGGTTGTGATCTCTGGGTCCTGGGATCAGTCCCTACAGGCTCTGTGCTCAATGGGGAGTCTGCTTCTCTCTCTGCCCCTCCCCACACTCCTGCACGTGTGTGCTCTCTCACTCTCTCTCAAATAAATGAATACAATCTTTAAAACAAAATGACTCCATTAAAAGGAGCCTCTGATATTCCAAATAGATTTAAAAAAAAGCAAAAAGAAAAAACCTTCCTTTCATAAGAGATTTACTTTCTTATTATTCGAAACATGCCACTTTCATGGTTTTCTTCCTTTTTCCTTTCTTTCTTTCTTTCTTTCTTTCTTTCTTTCTTTCTTTCTTTCTTCCTTCTTTCTTTCATCTCTATTCACTAAATTCATTTGCCAGCTCCACATTATCAAAAACCATCATTGTCCAACTTTTACAATCATCTAGAAGTGGACTAGTCTGACCTAGAGGCCAGTTAACTGAAATAATAACTTAGGAAATAGTGATATAAACAGTCTTTCCCTGAAAAATGCTTAGCACACTAAAAGAAAACAAATGTTTGTCTAATGTACAAATCCACACATAAGCATAGAGGCAATTATAGCATAGTTTTAAAGTAACCAAGCTAAAGTGACTTCCAACAGACCATTACCATAGCTTTGTTAACAAAGTTGGAGTTTCAGATTTGAATTTGAAATAAAACCCATTTCTGTTAAAAATTCAGAATCTTAATTAATTCCAACTGGCAATTTGACCCCCTATAATTAGACTGTCTTGGTTGTGTTTCACTCTCCTATGGGTTAATTTTCCTTAGTAATTTTCCATTTCTGTTCATACCCTTAACACAGTTGGCAAATCAACATCTGTTAAACTGTAAGTATTCAAGATAGGGTCTTCCGTTTTACTTTTTAGACTAGCATCAGGTATGCCTGAATGTTTAATACAATACTTGATGTGATGATTATAAGGATGACAAAAATGACAGTGATAATCTAAGTTTGAAGTTTTAAATCTCTGGATTTATTTTTTAACTTAAAGAGGCGATTGAAGATTTAAATGGGAAACAAAAATGTGAAACAACACAACAAAAAAAATTCTCAACACTGTCACCTTTGCCTTTCCAACTTAAGAATTATTTATTTTTGAAGTATTCTGATTATAGATGTCATCCTTGATTTTCAAATCCCCTATTCCTCAGTTTGTTGTTGTTGTTGTTGTTTTAACTCAAAATAATTGTCTCCTTCCATGATTTAAAAACAGAGCGCATGTTTTCCATGTCTCCTTCAGCTAGGAACCACTTCCCCACTACAGTATGACCACTGCAACGACCCCTATTCAAGTCTTGGGATCTCTAAAACAACATCTAGCCCGCATTTACATCGTTTGCAATAGGCAGCATGTATTTGGGAAGCATTAATGATTGTAAAAGGCTCTGGCTCTTAGAATTTTTCTTAAGATCCTTTGCATTTTTCTTTTCAAAGGGCTTCAATATGGGGACCTGGTAAAGAAGGATTAATGTAGTTTAACAAAGTGAAAAACTAATTGAATCATTAACTCACTATTCAGATTCAAATATCTTCATTCCAAACCGTATTCACTATTTACACTTCTGCTTTGCTCCTCTGCCTGACTCTTTTCTTCTCCCTTATTGGTAAAACTTCTTAGTCTTAGTTCTAACCCTGAAAAGGTCATGTGAAAATGCACATCAAGCATGCCAGAGAAAGTCAGGGCTTGCTAGGTTGAAGGCTCAGAAGGCTTTTGCTCTAGAAGTTTGAAATCTCACATGTCAAGGTTTCTTTGAATACCTTACAACCCTCTGAATTCATTTAAATTGATACAAAAACATAACTATCACTTCTTTTTTAATAATTAATATTTGATAGTTGTGAGTTCATTTGTATACCTTGTTGAACTATCTTGTTCCTAATTAAAACAGAATTTGAATTCAAAATTACAATTCAGTTTCTCTGAAATTTTGCAATTGACAGTAGTTTCTTCAGATAATAACACTCCTGTGGATTTCCAATCACTTTTAAAAAACCGTGTAAGATGATTTTAAATGCTTATAGGCTCCAGTGTAGACAAGTAATCATTTCATACAGAGAGAGAGAGAGGAAAATCTACGGTAGGAGAGGGGTGTGTTTGTAGGAGGCGATTTGACAAGCCCATCACTAATGAGACCTTCCCAATAGTTCCTTTCTATATATCACCTTCCAGATTTTATTGGACCACAGGAAAATTTTAATCTTACATACCAAACCAGTGATAATAACATAACCTTCTTAAGGGATATGTTCAATGTATTATGAAAATTACGACATTTCTTTAGTCTCATCTATTTTAAGCTCAATGATTTCTTCTAGATAGACACATGCTAATTTATATTGATGACACAATACAACATTGAGTTAACTAAAAATAATGTACTAACAAAGAGAACCATTCATGGACTTTTACAACTAAGCAGTTTTCTCCTTGATCACTGATAGACTCAAGTCCATTTTAGTTCATTCATCTTCACAATAGGTAATTATAAAACAAACATGAGCAATTACTCAGATTTGTTTTAATCTCCTAAATGGAAATAGTTAGTCCTGAACTTAAATTTAAAGCAAAACTTACTCTCAGCAATGTTTAATCATTTGAAGAAAAAAGTCACTGCTTTCTTAAATAAGATAATGGCAGATAAAAATTGTCTTAATTAAATGCAATTCCATTTGTGGAAGCACCTAACAGGAGTGCCTTGGATATAGTAGGTGTTCATTTGGTGATAATTATAGTTATTAGCAGAATTGGATCTAGACCAAATGTTCCAGGGCTCCCAGTCCCTTTCCCCATATCCTATTTCCCCTTATAAACCTCCAGCACCTTGTCCTATGCAATTTATCATGCTTGCACTAATCACACTCAAATTGCTGTTTCCAAGAACAGGAAAGGGATGAACAAATCAGGAGGGCTTGTGTGCAGTATTGTCATAGACTTCCCTGAAAAGGCCCTGGTGTCAAATTATTTAGAGTATCAGCTACAAATAGCCATATTTTTCTTCTCTTCCTGACTTATTGCCAGAGGCCAAAATGTACCTGAATATCAGCACCCACATAACAATTTAAAAAGTTGAAGTGTTCTTGTGTTTGATGCCGTAAAGCTCCAAATCAGTCTAATCAGATAGATTTGGGCCATCTGTCCTCATCGTCAAAGATAGCAAAATGCATTGTCTCTTCTACATATTGGACTAAAAGACAAACATGGTCCAGACCTTCAACGATTCTCTTCTTGATACACCTCAAACCCATTGAGGAGACAAGATTTAAGATAAAAAGTGGGGATAAATTCAAGGATACAATGGGAGATTCCCCAACAGTTTTTAAAACAGCACAATAATTTTTTTCTCTAAACCCTCTTTCGTCATTTGGTATCCTTCACTAAACAAAAACAAATGGAAGAAAATTGGACATAGCAGCAAAACCTCCAAGGAGACTTTTGCTGCTTCCCCCACACTGCCTTGAGCTGCCCTGCGCCCAGAGCTGGCGCTGAAATCTACAGGCCAGGCCAGGAAGGGGCCCCAGGGTCATATGAAAAGTTTGACAATTTTCTTCTCTCCACAGTCAAGCTTATCCCTTCTGAGGGTGGGCATCTGAGGCATATGCTTCATACTAACGCAATCCAAAAGAAAATGAAATAAGCTGCTCCCTGTGCTTTTTTAGGCTCTTGCCTGGTCTAAACAAAAGGAGGACGGCGATTTGGATTTACCTCATTCTCACCCTCCTTGCCGAGGCAGATGTCTTAAGCACTCTATTTTAAGGATTCAAAGCCCATAATATTACTAATAACTCCACATACTTGTTTGCATTTCCCATGTTACATATAAATGTCAGAGGCAATGACTTGCAGCCCCCTTTAATCTCGTGACAGCTTTATTATCATTGGTTGGCTGAACTTCAAGAAAAGTTATGACAGTGGCGAAGTTCTGCAAACTGCAGCACATATTTCGGTAATTAGGTAAAGGAGGGAGAGCTACATTTAGAATGCACAGCTGAAATTATTTGCTAAACACTTAAGATGCTGAGGTATATCACATTCCTCCCAGGACAGCTTTTGAAGGATGATTTACAAAGCATTTCTTTTACCGTTTTACCATTTTTTTTTTTTTTTTTCCCCAGTTAGGCTGTTTTAGCAGCAGCTCTTACTTGAAAATGGATCTTCTGATAATGGAAATATTGTATTTGCAATATGAGAAGGTGGAAGGAGGGAGTGGTCTGAGAGGCTGTGTTTTTCATTTTCTCCTGTTTTTGAACTCAACTTAATCGAATGACTGCATCTCTTTCATGAATGCTTTAGCATTGAACACTGAAGTTGATTCTTTTTCATAGTTCGGGAATCGGGCCAAGGTTTTCCAATCTTGGGGGAATAATAATATAAACTGCATGAAATGCATTTGATCCCACCCAAACAAAACCATTTGTCTTTTTTTGAAACTTAGTTATCAATAAGGTTCATGCTAACAATTACCTAATAAAGTCACTGGTTTTAGATCTTGTTAAAAGGTCATATACTTCAACAATTTCTTAAAGGAATTTTTTCCAGTATGGTACTGGGTTTCAATGAAAAACCCAAAATCATGGACAGAAAGAGAGGGTAGAATATGTAACTGAAAATAATCCAGATATTGCTTAAGTGCATAAATTTAGTCTAATTAACACCTAATTTTAATTCCTAAAGTTAGCCTGTCCAGACTCATAGTTAATAAAACTTATTCATTGACCACTAAAGCCTCCAAGTTTTGTTTTGATCTGAAACTCAAACTATTTTGATCCAATTCCATAGCTTTCTTGAAAGTTAATCTGAGTATCATTTAAAAAATCGACAGAAATTCTTAAAGTTTCCATAGGTTAAAAAAAAAATATGCTTATTGTACAGTAGAGGGGAAACTACCAATTCTATTTCTATTATCCCCTCTGTTTCAAGGTACCATGCCTCATGCAAGGAGGAGTACAAAGCAACGTTCGCTCAGTCTCCTATTCTCTTTTCTTAAACTGTACATCTGGATCTTGATCCAAAATAGATTTAAGGAAACTTAAAATATATACAAAATAAGGAAAAATAAAATAAATTACAAGTACATAACAAGATTAAGCCAAGGAAAAGAACAAGAACTAGAAATGAGAATCTCATAAAATATATGCCATTATCCAGTACAATTTCTAAAAGTTGGCTGTGAACGGACGTTAAACAGGATGAAAAGAGGTTGATTGTTTATGATTAGATTCTCAATGTTTTTAAGAAAGTGTGAAACCAAACGCTGAGGGAAGCACAAACATCCTTAATCATAGAATGAGAAAGAAATTTCTTTCAAGGATACTTACAAGAAGGACACTGTAATATTAAGGAATAAACAGTGGCATTTACCACTTGATAAGCAGCCCTAAGAACTACATAGATTTATTTGTCATACTTGTCTTCCCATGGCTTCCTACCAAGACCCAATTCAGAAAATGCCATCCTACAAGTGGGCTAGCAGGCTTTGGAATGTCACAGATGAATTTAGGAGTATATTGTTTACTCTGTAAAACAATGGATATACTATATATCTTTAGAATGATCCTTCATCAATATTATTTCTTTTAGCTGAGTTTTGTTAGATACTGGAAAGCACTGAATATACTTTAAAAAGAATTTAGACTATAGCTAGTTTGTGTTGCAGTATGGTACAGTTTCTTATGGTTTATCAAGATTTGATCCTATCTTTGTTTTATTATAGGTAGATACAGTCTAGAAAACGAAGGGTTTCCCCATTGTCCAACTTCAAGTTTACCATTTAAAAAATTACCAATAAATACAAAGAGACAGAGACAAAGAGAGAGGTAAAACATAATATGGTTTTCATAGAAAAGAGATTAGGGGTCTCTGGCTGGCTCAGTCAGTAGAGTGTAAGACTGTTGATCTCAGGGTTGTGAGTTTGAGCCCCATGTTGGGTGTAAAGTTTACTTAAAAATAAACTCTTAAAAAAAAAACAAAACAAGAGAGATCAGAAGACAGTTTGATACCTATGCTACTTTAGCACATGAATAACAAGTATTTGAATAAAAATTTTTGTAATATTTGCAAATGAAATTTGTGTCATAAAATATATACATGAAAACCCATATTTTTGCCTTTCATATTCTGAAGCATGTTTGAAACAATTTTTTACCCACCACACTTTATTTAAATAAAATGAACTTTTGTCAGATATTTTTATTTTTATTTTTTGGCTTTCAAAATAAAGATTAGCATAACTTAAATGCAATAAATATTGATTTAAAATTTATGTCAAAAGTAAATATGATATAAGCTCTGCACAGATAACTATTTGATTTCTCTGAAAACCATTTATCTAAAGCTTAATCCAGTATTTGTTTTGTTATTAGAACTCGTTAGCTATCCAATATTTTAAATTAGAAGTCAGAACTAATACAAAGACCCTTCTTGGAAGTTACAGAGTCCTGGAAAATTACAAGAATGAGTGTGGTAAATAATGTAAATGCTCACATATAACCTTGAAAAAAGAGTACTTGCTAGGTAGCAGCACTACCAAGATGGCAACATAGGTTATTTCTGACTTAGCTTCCCTTCACAAGAAGAACAACTAACAACTACTCAAGAACAAGACACCATTGAGCCTTCTGTTCTTCCACAGGAAAAGGAGAATACAGAGAGGACAACTCCCCTCCCCCCAACCCACTCCCTCCCCACCCCCAAGCAGCAGTGTGGTTCCTTTTGTGGGAGCCACTACTCTGATCTCCACCATAGGGATTTCAGGGGGAATCTGTACAGCCCAGCCACTAGGAATCTGACTATGATGGAGAAGTGGGGAGGAGCTTGCAACAACCAGTACATGGATCTTGATAGACCAAGTTCATACATGCAGCATCCAAATAGTAATCCCAACTGGTGGGTTTTGCTTATCTGTGAAACCAAGTCGGTGATGCACTCAGATCAGGGAATGTGGCAGGGTACAGATCTGCTTGATTCTAAACCTTAAACAAAAAGGCTTGCCAACCCTAGAGCCTAGCTTACCTGCACCCAAGCAAGAAGCTGAGTCCCAGTCTCACTTGCTGTGGGGAGTGTCTCCCTGCCACATCTGACCAGAGGCACTGGAGGGAACTCCAGGAGGCTGTGCAGCCCAGTGGTGCTTGAGCAGAGAATCAGGGTGGCAAAGCTGATTACCCGCAGAGCAAAGCCTATACCGGGGTGGAGAAGTCCCATGGTATGCACAAGCAGGGGAATTAATTCATAGCCAAGGCTAAGGGTAGTTTCCAGCCCTTCCTAACCAGAAAGCCTGTCTGGAAAATTGAGAGTTGCCTGGAGTAGACCCTCACCTTCCTGTCCAAGCAAGGGAACTGAGATATAGCTCCACCTACCTGCTGTGGCTCCCAGCCCCATCTAACCAGAAGGATTAGTGAGGACACCTGGACGCAGTGACACGTGAGCCAAAAGGAGGGCAAGCAGAGCTGAGAGTTTGCAGGGCAGAGCCAGTGGATCTGTTCAGCCAGGGAACTTGGGCTGAGGCTTGAGTTAAGACAACAAAGAGCTTTATTGGCCTTAGAGCTGCTTCTCTCACTGTGTCCAGGCAAGGAAACTAATTCATAGCTCCACTCATTACTGAATACAGCCTCCACCTGCCTGATCAGGGAACCCAACCAAGGCATATGAAAAACAGCACAGCTCACCCAACAGCCCTGCTTACAGTGGCATTTGAAAAGAAAGCATAACTGGTGGCTTTCCCTCTCTGCAGGTTAGAATGTTGGCCTCACCTGACCAGGGAATTTCATGCTCACTCTTGCCTAATTCAGGTCCCCAAACAAAAGCCAGACAGGCCCTGGGTTCCCTCTTGCTTCTCTGTTCTGATACTAATTCGTAGCCCCATCTATAATTTAATATAGTACCCATTCCCAATCATCTGGGTAGCCTAACCAGAGAATCTAGGCAATGACAGCCTATTCTGTGGCCTTACTTGAGTAGGGAACCAAGCCAGGAGTCATTCAACTGTTCTCAGCCAATGGCACAACCCTCCATCCCTAATCTCAGATCTCGAACAGTTGCCTTCTCCAAAAATAGACTATCACGGTAGCTCCCACCTGCCTAAGGACATTACCAGTAGACACACTCAGAAACCCAAACGGAGCTGACTGTTGTAGATCTGTCTCTGCCAAAGTAAACCCGTAAAGTCTAGAAGAGGAGCCCTATTACTCAAATTTGCAGATACCAACCTATGGAATGAGGGATCGTGAAAAACCAGGTAAATGTGACATTACCAAAGGAAACTAATAAAGCTCTAATAATTGATCTTAAAGAAATGGAGATCTATTAGCTGTCAGACAAAGAATTCCGAATAACCCCCTTAAAGAAATTTAATGAACTAACAAGGCACAGACAACAAAACAAAATTAGGAAAAAATCATGAAAAATATAAAAAGAGAGCAATAGAGAACATTAAAAAAAAAAAAATCCTAGAGTTGAAAAATACAGTTAACTGAACCAAAGGACTCAATAAGGAGTTTCAAAAGCAGACTTGACCAGGCAGAAAAAGAATCAGCAATCTGGAGGATAAGATGTAGGAAATTAGTCAGAAGAGCAAAAAGGAAGAAAAAAGAATGAAAAAGAATTTAAAAAGCCTATGGAAAATATAGGACACAATGAAAAAGAATAAGAATTCTAGCAGCAGAAGAGAAAGAGAAAGGGATGGAAAGTATATTTAAAGCAGTAACAACTGAAAATTTTCTGAACTTGGAGAAAGAAATGGATATCTAGATCCATGAGGTCCAAAATATCCCAAATAGGTTGAATCTGAATAGGACTACACCAAGACACATTAAAATTAAATTGTCAGAAGTCAAAGACAAAAAAAGAATTTTGAAAGCAGCAAGAGAAAAGAGAGAAGTTACATACAAGGGGACCCTCCCATTAGACTATAGGCTGATTTCTTAACAGAAACATTTTAGGCCAGGAAATAATGGGGTAATATATTCAAATTTTTGAAAGAAAAACTATCAACCAAAAATACTATACCCAGTACAGCTGTCCTTCAGAAATAAAGGAGAGCTAAAGACTTTCCCAAATTAAACCTGAGGAACTTTATTACCACTAGATCTGCCTGACAAGAAATGCTAAAGGGAGTCATTGAGTGGAAGTAAAAGACATAAATTAACATCATAAAAACATAAAAAGGTAGCATAAATTCACTATTAATTATAAATATATAGATTAAGTTTGATTCTGTAATTTGGTAATGGATTAATGATGCATAATGCACTTACAACTCTAGCTTAAAAGTTAAAAAAAGAACATAGTAAAATAGCCATAGCTACAATAATCTGTTAATAGTTACACAATACAAAAAATATTTAAATTGTACAATAACCTAAAATGTACAGGGGGAAGAGTAAAGTTTCTTTTTAAATTTTTTCTTCTTTCTTTTCTTTATATTGTATCTATATGAGATGATGAATGTTAGCTGAACCTATTTTGATAATTATTTCACAATATATGTAAACTAAACCATCATGCTGTACACCTTAAACAATATGGTAATATATATCTATTGTCTCTCAATAAAACAGAGGGAAAAAAAGAATACTTGTTAATGTAATCTTGTTTTTTTAATCTTTCACAAAAGGGAGGGAAATTGGGGGGAAAATCTAAGGAAAAAGGTCAATGTAGATCTGTGAATTTGTGCAAGAAAAGAGAAGTAAAAAAAAAAAAAATGGGCTTATTTTCTCTCTCTCAAGTCACTCGGAGCAAGTAAATAAATGTTGGCAACAACATTTTGTTGTATTCAAAATTGTATTCAAAAATGCTATGATCCATTTTACAAAAGAGATTATACTATTGTATTACATATGATATCATTAGTTTTTTAATGGAGTACCTAAAAATTTAGCTTTTTGACTCACAATCCTCTATATAGTTAAAAACAATTAAAGGTCAACTTTCCTACTATCTTCAACTAACTAATGAATCAGTCATGCAGCCATGCATAACCTCATAAAGAATCTACAGAGACCATGGCACATCTACTTTTCTGCATTTTTAGTGTCTGTGCTGGTAAGCGAGCTGCCAAACACCTGAGAATAACTTTGTTTCACAATGGGGTAAAAGAAAAATGGTATACAGCAAAATTGTCGAGTATCCTATAAATGAAGTTTCACTTACATTCTATTCTTTAAGGGCTAAATGCAAGGGATATGATAAAGAACAAACCCAGGGCTATTATCAAGGGGTTTTTAGTTTAGTAGGAAGACAGTCATTCAAGCAAATCTGCCTCAGTGAAATATATAAGATAAAACTTTGGCAGCCAATGTTGATAAGCCTATTCTCTGGCCGTTGTGTCTTACTGTGGTGTAATAAGAAATAGATTTGGTCTTTGTCCCCAGTTGCTGGCACAGATCTCCTTAAACCCTTAGAATTTTCTAAGTGATGGGAATGTTTTTTGTTATTCATAAGGAGCCCCTTTGAGTACACTGAAGTTTATACTAATGAAGTAACTTAAGGTGGGGCCCTTAGATAGCTTCAGGATGGGGTTGGTCACCAGAAAAACCAAGTGATTTGTAGGTTGGAACTTTCAGCTCCACCCACCAACTTCAGGGACAGGGAAAGGAAGCTAGAGATTAAGCACTATAAAAACTCTGGAACCATGAGATTTGATGAGCTCCCAGGCTAGTGAATGCATCTACAGGAGGGTAGGATGACACATCCAGTTTCATAGAGACAGAAACTCCTGTACTCCTGGACCCTTTGAGATTTTGCCTTATGTACCCCTTCACTTGGCTATTTATTTGTATCCCTTATAATGTCTTTATAATAAACTGGAAAACATAAGTAAATGTTTCCCTGATCTTTGTGAGCCATTCTAGCAAATTATCAAACCTAAGAAGGGAGTCATGAGAACCCAATTTATAGCTGATAGATCAGAAGTACAAGTAACAACCTAGATTTGGCGATTGGTTTCAGAAGTGGGGGCAGTCTTACAGGGCTGAGCCCTTAGCCTGTCAAATCTGCTGCCATCTCCAGGTAACTGATGTCACAATTCAGTTAAATTTATAAGAGGCCCAGTCTGTGTCCACTGAGACTTGGAGAATTGCATGGTGATACTGGAAAACACTCCAGGCTTATATCACATTGTTTCTTTTGAAGGACTCTCATTTTGTTCAGATAGTGGGCAGTTATCTGTTTCCTGGGCCCCTCCCCAAATCCAGGGGTAGGATGTTAATCAACCTAAGCCAATTAGGAAAATTCCATTCCACTTGACAATTCTAGTTTAGTGTTGGGTGTGATACAAACCAGACCAATGAGATGTTAGGAGCATGTGCTGGGAAAATTTTTCTTCTAAAAGGATATGCCAACCAAGTATTCATCCTATTTTAGAAGTCCTTATGTGAGTTGGAGATGCCTGAATCTGCTTCAGCTCTCTGTGTTTCTAGGACTGACCTCCCAGGAATACCTCATGTTGAAGATATTCTCAGTCTCATTTACCTCACATGACAAATCTCTGTGATAAAAATAGATTGCTCTTAGTGACTTTATTTATAGATAGATGCATGTATAGATTCACAAAATCACCAGAATTATTCTTATTGTGGAAAATTAAGAAACTATGACAGGCAGTGGATGAGGTATTTAAGTGATTCTATAATACCAGCATGCAAATGGCCTTCTGACAGAGTTGAAGGCCTAAGTTATCTTTTTGTTTGTTTTTTTATTTAATAATTTCACCTAAGTTCTCTTCACTTCCTTTTTTGTGTTGCCTTTTTCTATATTCTAGATTGTATCCTTTCATGTCTTTCTCCATGCTCATACAAGGACATTAATTGCACATCGAAAAAGATTATGGATGTAAGGTTGGTTTTTTAAAAGTCATTTTATTTATCAAAATGGGATCAGGTATTTTATTCCTTACAACTTCCTTTTCTAAATTAACAACTTGTATCTACTGTAAGTCATTGGATATCTACACTGCAACATATTCTATACTGGGTATACAATAATTTGTTCAACAATTTTCCTATTGAATATTGAGAACGTTCCCTTTTCCCCCTACTTAAAATGCCACTATAGTGAAAGTTTTTGTTTACATATCCTTATGTGTCATATAACATTTATAGGATAGTTTCCTGAAGGTGGGATTGCTGTGTAAAATGTATGGGATGTTTCCCACCCCCTCATTTTTAAATAAAGATTTCCCCTTGTTGGGAAAAAAAAATATTTTTTTTTTTTCTTTTTCAATCCCAAACCTTTTCTTCTTGTAGAGAATTGAATAAAACATATCCTAGTGTATTTAATTAGGTTTAATTGACCATAGAATATATGTTCTGAGGCTACTTACTGAAGGGACTACTATCTTCCTGAGATTACCCTATTGAATTTCATTTTACTTATTCACTTACAGAGTTAAATAAGAGATAGAAAGAGAATCTGAGCTTATAATACTGTACTTCAAGTTCTCCCATTGTGGGACTGCATTGTGTAACATATCTCAGTACTAAATTATTTTGCAACCACTACTTTGCTATAGTGAGCCCACAACTCATAGTTCAAGTTCTTTATTGTTATTTCATTCAGAAACAAGCTGACCTCAAATCTCTTGGTATTTAATCACTTCTTCCAGTTCACAAAGAGACAAAATAAAGAAGTCCTCACTGATGATAAGTAGTGTGGTTTCTTTTTTCATCTCTTCAGCTTAGAAGTCAGCACTCAGAACCAGCACTGTACTCTTACAAGGTATCTGTTCCTCTGGAAAGACCGGTGTGAAACAGCAGACGACCAGCTGTGGAATTGGCGATGTTTCTGAAAAGGGTTGCGAGGACATAAAGATAGTTCGACGGGAGTCCAGGGAAGCCTTTTGTTTATTAGTTTATTCCTTCTGTATTAGTCCTGGAGCTTGAGACTAGCAGACACATAATTACAGTTGGCATTTGCCACAATACGGTTGGCAAAGAGGCTACAACGGAGCGTCTCTCCTTTCTGGCCGGAAGCAGCCATGTTGGCAGGCTGCCACATAGAGGGTTGCCTGCCTCTTCTATCCTCTCTTGTGACAAAGAGATCAGTGTCATCTGTCAGTCTGGCACCTTTCACAAGCACAAAATCCACACAAAAATCAGAGATTGAGAAGGATCTTCATTAGCGATTGTGTGTAGCACTAATCTAGAGAGAGGAGACTTCTAAAGATACAGGATGCAGCACAGTGTGGAAAATTGAAGTGACATGCTGTTGAGAAGGCTCATTCCTAATACTGGAGTGACTTATGATACGTTAAAATGAAATATACGACCCAGGCACATGAACGAAGTTAACAAAAAACGGAATACGCACCTCACTTCTCACACTGTGCGGTCCAGTGTGTGGTTATCTTTAAAGCTGATACATCTTAAGGAAATGATGGCTAAAATTGAACTTGTCTGATAACAGAATATCTTGAAGTATGAATGCAGAATAATTTACTACATAATGCCCTGTTGAGCATAACAGGCAAACGAATATTAACCCTAATATTTTTAATATTGATTTAGCTGTCAGAAAGCCCTCAATTATAGGAGAAACTTTGCAGTTATCTAATCAAAACCGAGGAAATTGACACCCTTTGTCTCTGTTTTTGTTGTTGTTGTTGTTGTTTTAAGACTGGTGAAATTGAAATACTCCCTAAAATTACAAAGATAAAATATAACGATTTGAATAATACCTAATGGGTATTTATTGGTGATCTAAATTCATTCTGACATTTCTATGCAATGCATTACATAGAATATTAAAAGCCAGTTTTTAACGGGAGCTCCAGGTCAAGGTAAAATTGTATGGCATATGTAGAAAACAGCAGAGGGTAGTAATTCAGATATCAGACTTGAGCATGAGTCAATGTCAGTTAAAATTCCACTTTCATCCTTAACTGTCTGTGGAACTTTAAACAGGTACCCTTTCTGTGCCCTGATTTCCTCATCTGCAGAATGGTTGAGAATAATTATAACACCTGCCTTAGAGATTGTTATGAAGCAATAAGCCTTAGTCAATGTCAAATCTTAGAACAAAATCTGAGGCATAACAGGTGCCCAATAAATACTAGCAAATATTGCGGGACAATTCGCCTTCACCAGGCCCAGTCTCCAACACACCTTCCGTTCTCCATTGCTTAAATGCTCGGTTATGCTGTATCACCCTCCACACTTGTAAGGAAGAAAGGTCAAGAAAGACTCTATTCTTCTCTTAATATTTAAGTCAGTGTGTTACCTTGTCAGTGCTCTTTAAGTCTTGAGGGTTTTTCCCCCTCTAATTGTGCAATTAAACATTTGCCATCTGTCACAGATACGGCAGCAGCTCAGAATGATTTGAAAAAGTATTTCAGGCCCAAAGGTGTGATTTCATATCACAGAGAAGATACTCCTACTTTACTAATTCCACCTACACGGACAGCCTGCCTGGTCCAAACACTCCCAGGAATGTAAAGCAGACATCAAAGCATTAAGAATGAGGACTGGTATTTTTTTTTTTAATTCAATGTCTGACAACAGAAGATTTTTAATTTGTGCTCCTTTATTTAAATTTTTCACATCCTGTTTTATTCTATAGAGTGGATTTCAATTAAATTCTACCTCCCCTTTTCTCTAGCTTTCTAAGAGATATAGAGAAAAGAAAAATCAAAAAGGTATTTTACCAAAATATCCACCCAAAGTGACAACTTTCTTTCAAAATACAATTAGCCTACTTTTTAATCCCCCATTGTTGATTAAATCTGTTCATTCTTGTCTAGATCTGCATGGTCATATGTAGCAGCCACTTAACCATATGTGGCTACAAAAGTTTGAAATATGGCTAGTACAAATTGAGATCCAAGAGTAAAATATACACTATATTTCACAGACTTAGTTTGAAAGAAAGAATGTAAAATAGATCATTAATAATTTTTAAATTGCTATGTTGACAATATTTTGTTTGGGTTAAATAAAACATACCATAAAATTAATTTCACCTGTTTTTCTTTTTTTTTTTAAATATGACCACTAGAAAATTGAAAAGTACATATCTGTCTTGCATTTGTGGTTTTCATTTATTTCTATTGAATAGTGCTGCTTTAAACTGATAAAAGGGAAACACTGAAGGTATTAAAAACACACACACACACATTAACTGGAATTTTAAAATAAAAATTTAGAAGAAAAATTTAATTCCAAAATTCCATTTCTATGTGTCATGGAGTATTTCTCTTGTTAAGAACAACCATGGAAACCAGATTTATTACTTGCCCCCACCAAAACTGTTTGAAGACATCAGAGAACTACTGAGGCAATCCATACTTGAGAGCAGATGCCTACGAGGAAAGCCATTGCAGAGACGTAAACTGAAATAAGAGTTAGAGAATCCACTGGCCTTTCCTGGGAGACCAGCAAAGTTTCTGACAGCCCTCAGGGGGTGGAAAGACAAAAATTGGGGTTTAGGACTTTCAAGCAGCTAGGATTTGAGGTCGAAGATTTTGGAGAGGAAGAAACAACAAAGACGTGAACCAACACTAGTGAATTTCCACTTCAGATATTTGCCAAATTTTTTAAACTGTTCAAGGCTAAAGACTAAGAAGTTAAGCAAACAGTGTCTAAAAAGTAGAAGGGAAGTCGTTGGCTGTTTTATGATTCTAAGGAATTAAAACTGGGCTTTTAGGAGATGTTAAGGAGGCATTGCCATAATAAAGACTCCAGGCTCCCAACTGGGACCCCTGGACGACCAAACCCTATTGAGGAGAATCAGAGTGTGATAGAGTCTTATGAAAACTTAACCCAGTCTTGGGAGGTAGAGCCCCCATTTTATAAATCTGCCAGGTGGGTGTGAACTCTCTGGAGATAGTACCACTTAGAACTGCTACATTTTTTCATACACAAAGTTAGCTATTTGATTAAAAATTACTAAGCACTTGAAGAAACAGAACCCAAAGTGGGGAAAAATTAACCAACAGACCTACAAATGACCCATGCTATGGTCTGAATGTGTTCCCCCAAAATTCATATGTTGACATCTAACCCCTAAGTAATGGTGTTAGAAGGTGAGATTTTTGAAGATGATTGGATCATGAGGGCAGAACCGTTGGGAATGGGATTAGTGCTTTTATCTATCATCTATCTATCTATCTATCTATCTATCTATCTATCTATCTAAAAAAAAAAAAAGACACAGTGAAAAGGTGCCCTTTAGGAAGTGGGCCCTCACCAAACACCTGACTATGTCAGGTGGTCTTTTTGGCCTCCAGAACTGTGAGAAATAAATTTTTGTTATTTATAAACTACCCAGTCTGTGGTATTTTCTTCTAGCAGCCCAAACGGACTGAGATAACTCAGTTAGTAAAGTTATCAGATATGGTCTCTAATTAACAGGCTTAAGAAAATAGATGACAGATATAGAAATTAAGAATCAAATGGAAACTTTAGAACCAAAAATGGAATTACAGAAATTAAAAAAAACTCAATAGATGGATTTAATAGCAGGAGATAGGCTTCATGAGCTCTAAAATAGGTCAATGGAAAATATCAGGCTTACTCAGAGAGCAAATATGATGGAAAATATGCAAAAGAAGGTAAGAGACATATGGGTCTCGATAAAATGTTCCAATAAGAAGTACCAGTGGAGTCCTGGAAGAAGAGGAGAAAGACAACAGGCAGTAATCATATTTGAACAGTCACTGGCTGAGAATTTTCCAAAACTGTCAAAAGATATCAGACCTCAAAGGCAAGAATCCTACCAACCCGACTAGGATAAATATAAGGAAAATCACATTAGGTACATCATAGTAAAACTTTGGAAAACAAAGACCAAGGGATAATCTTAAAAGCATGGGGGTTCAGGGTTGAGGGGCAAGAGCTAGTAGACTATTCACTTGCTGCAAGAAGAAAAGAATATAACTTGGCAAATTGTGAGGCTGGATGAAATTAGGCATCAAAAGAGTTCTGCAAAGCTCATAATTCAACATACTTGGAAAGGCTGCTGCAGATTAACATATGCCACATGCAACTCTCAAACTAATCCACACAGGGAAATGGTCAGTTAGCTGTAACAAATTATAGTAATTACGTGGGTGCACAAGATTCTCGGTTCTCTGTTAACTATGGGAACAATATCTACCAGAAGGAAAGCGCAATAATGAATGAAAATTAAGAAAGATGATCCATTTTAAAACCATTTCATTAGTTTTTAAAATTGCCCTGATTTTGGGCATATGTTACCTGTGAACACTGGAAAATTCCTTTGAGAGGTGTAGATGCGGAACAGCTATTGTAATGATACGACTCTACTTCCTGTTTAAACAAGGGTGATAGACCAGTTAGATCAGCCTTACAAACAACATCGTAACCTAAATCCTTTACAAATGGCAAAAAGTTTTACCAAATTTACTTTCTCCATCCGTATTTGTTCATAGCCTCCTCCAACAATAAATGATATGAGTGCCTATTTGCGACAGTAAATGAATACGAACAAAACCAGATCAGAGCAGAAAGTGTTCTTCGTCAAATATCACTGAGAAACACCAATAATAGGCGAAGAAAAAGAAAAGGCAGGATGCACACGGTCGCATCTGTATATGCCTCTTACCTTCCACTGTAAGTGGATCCGTTCCATCACCGCATCACGAGCCGTGGCGCCTGAACCATGTGGTCTACTGTGAGGGGAATTCACTGTTCTAGTGGCCTGACCCCTTCTGATTTTAATAGTCTTCAACACCTCTCCTTTGGCTGTCTGTTCATTTTTTCACCCACTTATTCTGCAAACATTTATTGAGACCCCCTGTGTGGTAGGAGCTACTGTAGAAGAAAGACAAGGTCATTAAGTAAAAGGCATGGCGCGTTAGATACCAGTTAGTGCAGTGGAGAAAAATTAGGTAAAGAAGAGGTCAGAAACTGATGAGATGCAATCTTAGATAGGGTGGCCAAGGAAAACATGGGTAAGAAGGTAAAGTTAAAGACCTGGCAGAGGTGAAGAAGTGGAGAAATTGGGGGCAAGCATGCCAGTCAGAGAGTCCAGTAAATGCAAAGGCCAGGGGGCAGGAGCAGAGCTGGTATTGTTCAAGAACAAGGGGGCCTGTGGACTGGAGGAGAGGCAGCTTAGGGAATGTAATAGGAGATGCGATCAGAAAGGTACCTGAAAGCAAGTTCCTAAAAGGCCTTGGTAGGTGATTGAAGAACTTTGGCTTTTATTCTGAATGAGATGGGATGTCACTGGAGAGTCTTGCACAGAGGAGTTACGAGACTGAAGTTGGATTTTAAAGGTTCATTCTGGCTGTGGTGTGGAGGACAAAGATTGAAAGGGGCCATGAGAAGGAGCAAGGGGTCTAGTTAAGAGGTTATTACAATGATCCCGACATAAACTAATGACACCTTAGTTTAGAGTGGTACTGCTACAGATGGTGAGAGATGATTGGAGTCTGGATATATTTCACCCATAGAGCCCATAGATTTTGCTGATGTGTTGGCTATGAGGAAAAACAAAAGAAAAAGAAAAAAGAGTTAAGGATGGCCATAAGGTTTTTGGTGTAAATAGCTGAGGAAAATGCAGTAGGCAGCTGCTAAAATGGAGATTGCACGAGGGGTGGATTTGGGAGATCTCAGTTTGGGACATGTTAGGTTTGGGATGCTAAATATATATCTTATTCTGCATGTCCTATGGCAAATAATTCAGAAGGGGAAGTAATTTAAAAGTAAATAATGTTTGTAATTTTTGACAATTAATGATTTAGATTCATAATATCAGTTATTAGAAGATACTCTCTTGGATTTGGCTGCCCAGCATATTGTTTTCCCCATCTTCTCACTGTGTTAAAACTATCTTTCTATACAAGCGGGAGGTCTACATGATCCAACCTTGTTTAGTAGTAGAACCACATGCTCTTTGATCATGTGATGTGGCCCAATCAAATGCCTTTCTGCTAGTGATATTTTGATACCTTGAGTCAAGAGGAATAAATTCTCTTTCTCTGAGGTTACAATTTGGGGTTTTGTAAACCTGCAACTGCCAATTTCCATCTTCCCTGATTGCAGATCATGTTATAGTAGGAGACCATGAAGACAATACCCAGCGGAAGGACTGCTGAAAGGTGGAAGGCAGGCTTTGAGGTCCTATACCAGCCTCCACTAAAATAAACTTCACCCTAGAGCTTCAGTTAGTTGAGTTGATAAATTCCTTTTCTTCTCCCCTGACTTTCTCCTCTTCTTCCCCTTCCTCCTCTACCCTTACTTTTCCTCCTCCTTCTTCTTTTTTGATAAAACGACTTTGAATTGAACTTCTTTCATGCAACTAATACAGATAGAATTTTTTCAAGAACCAAAACAAAGAGTCTTTTAGAGATTTATTCATTTCTACATGTAAAAACTGAGGCATGCCAAGCTAATGACATTTCTTTTGCTTTTTTTTTCCCCAGAACTTCTTTGAGAAACAAGTAAGATTTTGCATTACAAAAATCAGCACTGTTTTAGAAATTAAAATTAATTAATGACTTATTCTGATTCTTCTCAGAGCTAACTTTCAACCATCCATGTAAGTAGAAAACAAAATTATTAAAATAAATTTATATCCATCATAAAATTCCTAATCTACATTAAAATCAACTACTTTCATTCTCTGTCCTAAATATTTTTATAGAAATTCCAAAGTTTAGATGTTAAATATATATCTAAGTGGTGGACCTTATCCTGTCTACCTCATGTGTAAGTTATGTATTTATAATTTACCATACGTATAAAGTCATTCTTTGCTGAAAGACCAAACCTTGGTATGACCATAGAAGGAAGACATACCCAGGGTTCACTGAGTCCATAGATTTTATAATTTGTTTGGAATGATTAAGAATTTATCATATTAACAATCAAGAGCCCAGAAAACATTTTAAGAGAAACTGAGTTAAAATTAAATTAGTAGTAGATTCTTAGCCGAACTCTGGATTGCTATTATTATTCTCAATCTTCAGTTTACTACAATTTAGAATTATTTATTTATTGTATCATATGGTAGATAGCTTACCTTCTCAGTTCAACTATTCAGCACATACTTGAAATTCTTTTTACATATGAGTTAGTTATTTTATAAATGTAACAATGGCTTGGAGGTTGATCCAAAAAGCTGCAACTTTTGTTTCATGTTCTTCACAAACCACCAAAATGCGTGCACTTATTTCTCTCAGTATATTCCGTGTCCAATAAGCCAATTTTTAAAAATCAAATATATAATAAGAGCTTTCTTGAAAATGTCATCTCATGTTTTGCTGGAGCAAAGTTTACTTTTTTAGTTCTAAAAGTAAACTTTCTTTGCCCCCAAAGGGGACTGTTGCCAGATGAGATTTTTATTAAAAAATAAAACCTTTTAGATAATATCCAGCAGATCAAATTTGACTCTAAAGGAGGGTGATTACTTCCCAGCTTTGCTCCCAAGATTCAGAATGAAGATCATTCTCAGTATCCCTATTGAAGATACTTAACACAAATACAGTTAGCGTCTGGAAGGGAAAAAACAAAGATACCTTTATCTTAGGATTCCATGACTTGGAGACATCAACATTTTCTTCTAATTTAGTTTAATTCTTGAGTAACTCTTTGAGTCTAAGGATTAAAATGCCAAAAAGAAAATGAGAGGAGGCCTAAGATAGAGTGAGCTGTAGTTTAAACAAGAAGAGAGGCCTTGGGCATTATCTTCATGTGAATGGAGATCCTTTGGATAATGCCTACAGATTGGATAGGAAAAAAGGTTTTGCACACAGCCACCCATTGTTCAGTCTTTGTTAGGACCAAAATAAGTGGAGACTTGCTTTTCAGGCCCACTCTGTGAAGACTGAAGAGAGGAATGCCATTGGATCTCAACAGTGTTTGATGTCTTCATTTTCCAAGACTCCTCTAAGAGAGACCTGGCATACAGGGGAAGTCTACATAGAGAAAAGGCAACTCCTAAACCAAGTCACTTCCCTGGTAATGAGCACTGGAGCACTTCCATTATGATAATGTGCTTTTCTTGTCCTGGTAGAGCTAAGAGAGCTATGATGACATCACGTGTTCTGTAATGAAAACCAGTGCAAGGAGGGGAAAAGGAAAAAAGTCCCTGAAACCATGAAATTCCCCAGAAGGCCAAAAGTGCAGCAGACAGATATGTGACATGTGACATTAGGCAAGAATGGAGAAATTACCTAAACTTTTAAGCCATCATCTCCAACTTTTGTCCAATTGACCCATCCCCCAGAAGGGTGGGAAATGGGAAATCGAGAGATGCAAATAATTATTACAAGTTTTCTGGGTTGGCTAGCTGTGAGGATTCATCAGTTTTCTTAGATGTAGGATTTTGTCCTGCTTTGTCCTTTATACGACTGTTTTTGTATATCCCGATATTTTTGGTTTTAGAAATATGATCTTATTGTAATTTCAAATATATTCTAAAGATGCACTTCTAAAAGCCCCCAAATTGTGTCAGACAGCCATTTTACAGCTCTCGAGATTTCCACTACTCAGCAAAAATTACTGGCCTTAGAAAAAGCCAAGTTCATTGTCTTGTAAAATACTGTGGGTATTTATATCACAGCATGATAAATCTCAGAGAAGAGAGAAAGCGGGTATGAGATTTTTAGATCTATTACACCATTTAACTCAAAGAATGTTTATATGACCCACTGCACAAAGTTTAAATACATGAGGCAGTTTTGATTGTTAACTCCCTGAACTTGCTGGCGGAGCAAAGTGAGACAAGACATTTCTAAACAGTGTGCTCTGGTATTGTTATCTGCTAGAAGGCACTTTCTGTCTTGTCAGCTGCTTCAGACATCTGCTCAGCTCCATAAAACCTGCACGCAGCATGGGTCATTTTTGTTTGTTTGGAGCTGAGGAGCATTAAGTATTAGTTGACTATAAGTTAGCTCTGTTACTCAAAGTTAGAGAAGACAAGAGAATTTTAGTGATAAAGTCAGTTCTCAAGAAAAAGATTTGCAGAACCCACTCAGTCTATTTCCTAGATATATTTCCATTTTTAAAAAGTTTATGTTAGAGCATGTACTTTTATGTTACAGTGATTTGAACAGTAAAGAAAAGAAAATGCTTCATCCTAATTTTCCACATAACTAATAGGTCATTTTAGAGTATTTTCATTTAACGACTTGCATATTATTTAAAGATAAAGCAATGTGAAATGTTACACTTTATCATTTTCCCTTAATATGTTATTTCCTATGTTGTCCTTTCCTTCCTAGAGTACCATTTCAAATTGCTGCATCATGTGCAGATAAGAAAATTCACTTACTCGCTACCCTATTTTTGATTATTTTAGTTGTGCAGTGAACTGTGGGGCCCAGTTGTGAGGCTAATCCTACACTTGCTTCTTATGTTTTCAGGTGTCCTTTCCCACATTACACAACCCAAGCAAATTTCTCTTCATTTTATTTAAAAACAAAACCAAAACCAATAAAACGCCTAATTCACATACTAGTATTTGGACAAATTGCTGTGTGTATTTTTTAGTAGCCTTTAAAGCATACACATGATAAAATGCACCCAAGATATGTGTTAGTATTCCAATGCTATGATTGTGGTACAATTCTGTCCTGGGGCTCACTAATACAGCCAGACCCACTTGCTATGTTCATTTATCAGCAGGATTCCTGCTAGGCAGGGGAATTAATTCTGCTTGGGAAGAATGGGTACAAGATTATGATAACCAGGGTCTTCCTCCCAGGCTTTAGAAAGAGAACTGATCAAGCTGTAGTTCTAGGGAAAACTTGCAAAGGTAAGATTCTAAATTTAGATAGAAATATATAATTAGATCTTTAAGGCTGTAAGGACAAGGCAACATTTATCTTTTGGACCCTTCCAACCATCTCCCTCCATGTCTTTCTCTCTTATCTTCTTCACCAGCCACTTTCCATTTGTTGAGTCTTTGGTCCGGCTATTATTATTCTTGGGGAAATCGAAGGCTTGGCAGAGGTGGGTGACCACTCTTAGTCATGATCCCACTGCTGTCAGGCCTGGCTTAAATTCCCTTTCTACTGAGACAAGTCTAAATTTAGCTCCTGCACTTTGTTCCGAAGTGGCTAGCCACCAGGGATCTTAGGAGTAGGGCCAGAATAGAGCTGGGTGTTATACTGGAGAATGATAGCAAAGGCACATCTCCATCTTATCAAAATCCCATCATGAGAACATAATATAACCCCAGACCTCATGGAAATAGGGTTGAGCTCATGTATTTTAAACAAAGATCAAGACTACAGCCTTAAAGGGGTATTATTAACCAACTAAGATAATTTTTTTGAAGATTTTATTTCTTTTGAGAGGGAGAGAGAGCATGCACGAGGGGAGGGGAAGAAGAGGAAGGAGAAGGACAAGCAGACTCCACACTAAGCGTGGAGCCCTACCCAGGGCTTGATCCCATTACACCGAGATCAGGACCAGAGCCAAAATCAAGAGTCTGGCGTTCAACCAACTGAACCACCCAGGCACCCCAATCATTTTGAATTTAAAAAGATGTTTATTCTTTAAAAAAATAATTAAAAATTTAAAATGCTCTAACATAAACTCATTAATTATGTAAGAATGGTAGAAGTTTGTTGCTATTAGCTGAACTGGTAATCTGTGCAGCCCAATGTTCTGTCTCTGATATTGCTATCATACGAACATTGTGTGTCAACACTTGTTTGCTTCAGTAAAACAGCTCCTCAAATTTGCAAATAAAGGAAACAAAAATGTGCTAATATTCACATCTTTTGTTTAATAATCATCTCTTGACTTACTAACAATCTCTTGATCTACTTTTCCCTCAGTTACTGCGTCAACTCTTTGCTCCCCTTTTTAGCAAAACTTCTCCTTAGAGTTGTCCATAATGGCTTTCTTCAATTCCATACCTCTCCTTTTATCTTAGATACACTTTAGCCATCCTTTAACCCGAGTCCGCCTATAACTGCCTTGTCAAGGCCACTCATGGGGTCCAGACTGATCAATCTTATGCCATTTCTCATTCTCTCAGTCTAGCCTCAGCATTTAGTCCAGTTTCCCTCTTTTCTTCATGAAACATTTCTTCACTTGATATCTAGGACACCATATTTTCCTGCTTTCCATCCTACCTGACAATATTGCTGGCTCCTCTTTATCTCTCAGAACTTCAACTCCAACGTTAGAACACACCAGTTATAATTCCCTGAACCGCTAGTCATTTTTGTCTATACTCACTTCCTGGTTCACCTGTCGGTTCACAGGCTGTAAATACCACATATCCATTGATGACTCCCAACTTCACACCTCCAGCCCAGTCCTCTTTTGATTTCCAGGCTTAACTACTCCACTTGGAAGAAAAGCACATAATTCAAAATTAATTGATCCGAAGCCCAACTCCTGATATTCCCCCCCAAAACTCCTCCTCCTCTCTTATTCTTCATTATTCCAGTAAATAATATCTCTGTCCTTGCAGTGGTACAGCCAAAACCTTTGAAGCCATCATTGATTTCTCTCACTCACAAAGTCCAAATTGGTCAACAAATCATTTGGTTCTATCTTCAAAATGTATTCAGAAATTGGGGCACGTGGGTGACTCAGTTGGTTAAGTGTCCAACTCTTGATTTTGGCTCAGGTCATGATCTCAGGGTTATGAGGTCAGGCCCCACGTTGGGCTCCACCTTCAGTGGGGAGTCAGCTTGAGACTCTCTCTCCCTCCTCCCCTTTTTCTCTCTCTTTCTGTCTCCCTCTCTAAAAAAAAAAAAAAAAATGTATTCAGAAACATACCACTTTTCATCACCACTATTATTACTATCTGATCTAAGTAACATCAACTCATCCCACCTGGATTATTACAATAGTCCTCTAACACTATAGTAGGATTGGTCTGTATTAAATAATTGAGATAAGTTAGATAATATAAGAAAGTCAGAAAATATCACACCTCTATTCACAACCCAGAGTGTCTTCCCTTCTTAGTCAAAGTCTAAATTCCTTGCCATGGCTTATAAGAACACCTTCCACTTTCTCTTGCTTATCCTCCTTCTTGCTAGACTCCATGATGTTCCTAAAACTGTCTTAGTGCAGAATTTTAGCTTTATTGTTTCCCCAGCCTGGAATATTCTTCTCCCAGATTGCCACATGGCTCATTCCTTTTCTTCCTTTAAGGCTCTGTTCTTCTCAGGAAAGCCTTCACTGATCACCATCTGAAATGCACACTCCTCACTCCTCCAACTCTCCCTGTCTTCTTTCTTTCTCTTTTTTTTCTTTTTTAAGATTTTATTTATTCATTTGACAGAGAGAGAGATAGCGGGAGCAGGAACACAAGCTGGGGGAGTGGGAGAGGGAGAAGCAGACTTCCCACCAAAGCCCAATGTGGGACTCGATCCCAGGTCCCTGGGATCATGACCTGAGCTAAAGGCAGACGCTTAACGACCGAGCCACCCAGGCACCCCTCTCCCCGTTTTCTACTTTATTTTTCACCATCTGCCATACTATATATCTTCTTACCTGTCTCTTTCCTCTTAAAAATAGATTCCATGAGGGGCGCCTGGGTGGCTCAGTCAGTTAAGCATCCAAAGCTTGATTTCAGCTCAGATCATGACCTCAGTTTCCTGGGATTGAGACCCACATCAGCTTCATGCTCAGTCCAGAGACTGCTCAAGATTCTCTCTCTCTGCCCCTCCTTCCTGCTTTCTCTCTCTCTCTCTCAAATAAGTAAATAAAATCTTTAAAGAAAATGAAAAAATAAAAATAAAAAAAACATATGTTCCATGAATAAAAAGGGCTTTCCTTTCATTCATTGTCATATCCTCACAGCCTATGATAGCACCAAGCGTTTGGCAGGAACTTGATAAATACTTGTTGACTGAATATATAAATAAATGAAAGGTAGAGGCAAAGAGCAGGAGACTCTCTCAATAGTCTAAGTAAGAAATTATGGTGGCTTGAACCAGGGTGGTGGCTGTGGAGGTATTGTTAGATTGCAGAGGAAATGCTAACAAAAATCTTGGGATTCCTGTTACTGCTATTTTTGTCACTATACAAGTAGAAATCTGCATTGTACCTGAATGCATCAATATTGGGGGCTCCTTTATGTGAGGCATCCCCCTAAAGGACTTGATTTGCTCTCAATGTGCCAACAACATTCTGATTGTTAGTCTAGAGAACTGAGGACCAGACCCTGAACTAGGATTGTCGGATAAAATGCAAGATACACAGATATATTTGTATTTCAGATAAATAAGGAATAGAATTTAAGTATATCCCAAATATTGCATAGGACATATTTATACTAAATATACAAGTACATATAAATATATGTGTATATATATATATGTATATATTTTATGCATACTATATATGCACAATATAATATATACATTAGATGTATACACATACATATATCCAAATATTGCATGAGACATATTTATACTAAACATATCTATTTATATACTACATATTATATATGTATTTATAATATATTTTATATATTTATGTATATATATTTATATAAAATATATAATGTGTATGTATATTTAGTATAAATATGTCCCATGCATATTGAATGTGTGTGTGTGTGTGGTGTTTATGTCAAATCAAATCAAATCAAACCATCTTCTCAAATTTAACCTTGTGTATTAATTTGTTTGTTTGTTTATAGCTAAAGATGGCAACCTGAATCTGGACTACTAAAAATTCTTTGAAGTAATGAATGTTACTTTGAGTATTCTTTGGGGAGAAAATTCTAGGTTTTTGTTAGTAATAATAAACTGAATGAGCCCTATTTTTTCATCTCAAACATCTATTTTACTTTGCAGTGATAGGGGCTATGAAAGTTCAGAGCCATAGTGTAATTGTCTTTAATTTCACTTATGATCCTTGTATCACTAAAGAATAATTTTCAGCCAATAACAGTATCAAAATAGAAAATTATCTATCTTTATAATCTAGTTAATTAATATTACTTTGCACCTAGTAAACTTAGGCATATTTCACAATTCTTTCAAGAATGTTTGTCTAATAGTATGCCCCTAACTCTCAATCTAAACTTTTCAACAAATGGGGCCAGACCTGAGCTCTGCTCCGCCCCTCCCCCCACTCCTCCTCCCGACCCCCAACTCTCTAAGGTTGATGCCATGCACAAATCACATGTTATATCATGATCTCAGGATCCTGCCTGGAGTCAGCAGTGAATGGACTTCTTTCCATTTTACAAATGGGTTCCCTGGTCCTTTAACTCCTACATTTGACCAGAGCTCAGTAATAGGTGAAGAAAAGTCACAGAGAAAGGAGAGGAGCAGAGAAGTCTTAATCATATGAGCATAAGTAGAAAAGAATTCAAAACAGAGAGTGTCTTGGATAGAAAGGTCAGCTCCTACATTTACATAATTCTTATAGATTAAAAATTAAATTATAGATTAAAAAATATTATCTCGAATGTTATCTCATTCACATTTTATTTATCTAGTTATTATTTATTTTTAACAAATGTAAACATTGAGGTTCATGTAAGGAAATATTGAGTGAAGAGGTAGGTGGGCCTTAAGTTGCAGAAATACAGTGAGTGATCTAATTCAAGTCCAGATGCCTCACCTTCTCCACCAGAGGCCTCTTTATTTCTGAGTAAAAAAGGAGGAAACTCTAAAAAACAATGTCTCTTTGGGTCACCCGGGTGGCTCAGTAGGTTAAGCATCTGCCCTCGGCTCAGGTCATGATCTCAGGATCCTGGAATTGAGCCCAGTGTAGGCTCCTTGCTCAGTGGGGAGTCTGCTTTTCCCTCACCCTCCGATCTTCCCCCCTCCCCCGCCCATGTTCTCTATCTCTCTCTCAAATAAATAAATAAAATCTTAAAAAAAAAAAAAATGTCCCTTCAACCTAAAGGAATTCTGGATGAATAGAAACTTAAAGCAACCCCAAACTTAAAACAAAACCTCATCTGTGTCTTTTAAGCAAATGTTTTTTTGGGGGAAAAAAAAGATGGAAAGAAAAATAAAAAATAAACTTAGAAAGTGGTCAAAGACTTAAATCTGTATTCAAAAATTATTATATCTTACATAATCACACTAAGGGAGTAGCAGACCAATGGGTTTTATAATCTGTCCTTATCTTACATATTTAGGCAAATCTTTTCCCACCAATCCTACTTAATTTTCAGTAATTCTTTAATTGGTTTTTCCTTTGTTAGAATGTTACTTTATCTTAAGATGCTTGTACACCACCTTGTTCACAATAGTTCCTCAAGACAAATTTCTCTATTGATGAATAAATTAGAAAAGTCACTATGCCTTTATGAGAAATCACTTCTCTGTGCAAGTTATTTTCTCAGCACTCTGTGCTACTGTAACTCTTTTGTTCAGTTCTTCTTTTTTTTAAAATTTAATTTTATTATGTTATGTTAATCACCATACATTATTACATCATTAGTTTTTGATGTAGTGTTCCACGATTCATTGTTTGCATATAACACCCAGTGCTCCATTCAATACATGCCCTCTTTAATACCCATCACCAGGCTGACCCATCCCCCCACCCCCCTCCCCTCCAGAACCCTCAGTTTGTTTCTCAGAGTCCATAGTCTCTCATGGTTTGTCTCCCCCTCCGATTTCCCCCCTCTTCATTTTTCCCTTCCTACTATCTTCTTTTTTTTTTTTTTTAACATAAAATGTATTATTTGTTTCAGAGGTACAGGTCTGTGATTGATCAGTCTTACACAATTCACAGCACTTTGGTTCAGTTCTTCTTAATTACATGTGTTGGCTCCATCTGAAATGCGCTCTCAATCTTTCTCTTCCTGTCAAAATACTATCCATCCTTTAAATTCTTGCTCAAATGTCATTGGTGCTCTGAAGCCTTCACTGATATTTTCAATGTACACTGTTCAATCCTATTTCTAAATTTTTGTCACCTATAGAATTTAACATTTAATTATATACCATCTCCTTTTATTCCTTCTTTCTTCAAGATTAATGATGCCTTGAAATCAGAACATCCGTTTCATTCTCTTCCACCTAGTTCAAATATCTATCAAAACACTTAATGATTTATTGATGAGATGAGTAGAAATGATGGTTGTTAACATCTACTAAGTGAACAAGCAAGGAGTGGGACCAGTGAAGAGCACAGGAATTCAGAGACTAGTAATATAGAGCTGACCCTGTTGGGTCAGTGCCTTGACTATAATATTAAGAGTAGAAAAATAGCCTAGTGCTGTGCACATAATACGTACTTAATAAATATTTATGGAAGTCATATATTAATAAATTAAGCCCAAATTTATGCCCATGCTTAATTAAGCCCCTGTTAACAACTTCAACAGCATTCACCTTAGAGCCATTTGAAAAGTGAAATTACTACGTTTATTTTCCAGTCTCTTGCTTTGACCACATAAATAAGCTTCATCTAGATGATTTGAAAAACATATGTGATCATTGTTAGGCTTGGTATCAGCCTTTTATATCAAAAGCCATTAGAAGCAAGAAAAAGATTTTAATAAAAATTGTCGTATATTGGCAAAACTGAAATGGTGTGAAAATATGTAGAAGTAATAATTAAATAAAAATATTGACAAGGATCAATACAAGACAAGGATCAGGACACAGAATTGTCTTAGTTAAGGGCACCTGGGTGGCTCAGTCGTTAAGCGTCTGCCTTCAGCTCAGGTCATGATCCCAGGGTCCTGGGATTGAGCCCTACATCGGGCTCCCTGCTCAGTGGGGAGTCTGCTTCTCACTCTCCCTTTACCCCTCCCCCCTGCTTGTGCTCTCTCTCTCTCATGCTTTCTCTCTCTCTCTCTAATAAATAAAATATTTAAAAAAAGAATTATCTTAGTTAAGCACTTTAGAACATCAACCATAACTTAGTATTTTTAAGTGAACATCAGGTCACAATGATCAGTTATCAGCACGCCCCAGAGATAAGGTTGCAGATGCAAATTAAAACAGTAGGAGACATGGGACTAGATGGGAAATGCAGCAGTAACCACAGACATTTCATTAAGTCATTCATATTAGCTAGACTTTGAGTCATTTGCCTTTTTTTCTTTTTTAAAAAGAAAGGTAGTAAATGCACTGCAGCTGCATTGCTCCCAACAAAGAAATGTGGCTAAATTTTTCAGAATTAGTGAAACATAAGCTGAAATAATCTTCTTCCAAATGGATCTCTCCATATCTGGAAAATCTTCCTAATTACCATAGTTGTGTCCCTTGACTGTTACACCACCATTCCAAGATTGAGTTATCTCAATCTCATTGATGTATTGCTTACTTATTCTTTCAAAATTATTTGTATCAGTAATATACACAGAGTTATTCTTCATCTTCTACAATTTCATGCCAGGGACTTTGGTGAGGACTCACTCCACTTCCTGAATATCTAGTATCTATCGCTTGTAAGTGACATACCTGCTCTTACGACACAGGTCACAGTCTTCTTCAAGCTCTCTGTCTTTTTAAGTATTTCCTATAGGCAATATTTAAAAATGCATCTTTAATGTTAAGCAAAATGTGAAGCATTATGAAATCATTGCTTTCCCCTTATATCGTATTCCAGATAACACCATAATTCCAGATGAGCTGGGTGCAGGATGTCTGAAACCCAGCATTTCCAGACACTAACCCTACTTTCTCAGATTGTGCATCACAGTTGTGTGTAATGGAATAACAATCACAGCGCTTATACATCACTTTGCAGTTTATAATACATGTTCACCTATATGACATTTGCACCAGAATACATTAGCAAGGTTCAGCTGAGTTCAGAATTCTAAAATAACAATTTACCACAAGTATAAAATGATTGTGGAACACTTCAGATTTTTAAACAAGGAAAAAGGGGGGGGATTGTGCAACTATGCATGAACTTGCCCTATATCAGCCACATTTTTATAAATGACCCCTTTGCAAACACCGTGGATATCATCTTTTGGATGTTCTCATCAGAATTACCTGTGTCACATATAAAAATATGGAATCTTGGGCTCTGTCTCACATCTCTGGAGTCACATTCTGCATGCAAGTGAGAGAGGATGGGTTTCCGAAATTGGATATTTTTACTAATCTCCATTAGTTCATTCCGAGGTACATAGTTGATGGTGAAATTTTGGCACTTGAAAGATTTTATTTTATGGAAGCAAATACTTTTTACACCTTAAAAGCCTTAAGCCTGCAGCAAATTAGTTGACACCTATTTCTTAGAAGTAGCCGATAAATAACAGGAAAATAGACTGACTTCATTAGTATGGTAAACCATCCCTGGGCTAGATTGTGCTTAATTGCTATTTTTACTAGAGATACCTAACTGTTTCATTCTTGGTATGAAACACTTTTCCAAAAGCACATAAGCCTCAGTCAATTATATTTACTTGTTAATTTGGCCTGCCTTGGTTTTTCTCTCCTTTCCTTTCTTAATAGCGGTTTTTCATTGAACTTGAAATAAGTGCCCCCAAAAACTCTAATCTGTGCAGTCTTTTGAAGAAGTCACATTACTTGGTGCTAATTTACTTCGGTTACTTCATTAAATGACTCAGGGCTTTCAAATAACTTTGGTAAGTGCTTTTTCCTCCTAAATACTGGTATCACTCAGTGTAGATGAATCCAACTGTGCTTGTCCATTTCAAGTCACATAGATAATTATTTTCACTGTGCAAGTTAGTAGAGATCATAATTGTATGGGATGATTTTCATTAGGAGATTGGAATTCATATACATCCACATATCCTTATAACTTGTCTGTTAAAATCAAAATATTTTTTGACCTGTTTAGTCCTCAGAACAGAAGATCTAAAAGTATATAAACAAATAATCTCACCCAGAATGGTGAATTCTATTGATAGGCCTGCTTTCAGTACAGGACATTGATGTCTTTTTTTTAGGATGTATTTATTTTAGAGAGAGAGAGAGAGAGCACATGCACACAGGAGCAGAGTAGGGAGGGGCCAGAGGAAGAGAGAGAACCTCAAGCAGACTCCCCGCTGAGTGCAGAGCCTGACATAGGGCTCCATCCCAGGACCCTGAGATCATGACCTTAGTTGAAATCAAGAGTCAGACACTCAACCGACTAGCCACCCAGGTGCCCCATCAGCACAGGACACTGATGTCTTACTGAACAATTGAGGCCACTGGAAATGACCTTCCATCTCGTACTCCCTGTCTACACACACACACGCAGACACACACAAACACTACTCTCAGTAGACGTGCTTCAAACAGTGTTTCAGACTGTTTTAATAATCAGTTTACAAATGGTCTCTGACTCCTAGGGAAAAAAATTATTCTGTCTTCTCTTTTCCTGACTACCACCTCCTTCATCAACGTGTGTTATTTCCTGCTAGTTTTCTTCATGATGGTGCCTAATCTCCCTCACCAAAACGACTGTCTCTAGTACTCTCAGATTTCTCTCACTTCCTTGTACCTTATTTTCCTCTTTGTCTAGTGCTCTTTCAGACCACTTGACGTATGTTCTCATAGTTCTCCAGAGACTTCTTTTCTTTCTGCTCAGAAAAGGGCTCCTTCATAGTCCCAGATTCCACTTGTCCTCTGCCTACACTATAGGTACTAGGGTGCTGGTGCTATTTCCAACAAATTTTGTTTCTCTGTTATTTTTTCTTTGTCTTTCCTGAAGTGCAAAATCAAAGAGCAAAGATCAAGGGCAAGTGATGTTTCTTCCAGATGTAGGACAGAGCCAAGGCTAGTCTCAATATACTTGAGGTTCAATATAACTCTCTGTGCTTCCTGGGAGGGGTCTGGGAGGATGGGAGATGCTTTTTCAATTTTGTGGAGTATTTTTAAATATTTTTAATTTAAGATTAAGATTCATTTAAGATTACATTAAGTCAAAATATAAATTCAAATGCTATTTTTGTTAGCTCAATTACATCTTGCAAATATTTTGCTGTTCCTTGCAAGTTTAGGGAATAAGGGTTTTTTGTTGTTTGGTTTTTTCCCTTCACCCTCCCAATAAGGGTTTTTATATTTGTAGCTCACTTAACACAAGATGTCTGAATATAGGGATGAAATATTATATAAAATAGTCTCTCTGATTGATTTCAGCTAGATTCTAGTAAGAGAGTTCCAGAGACTATCACCTCTGGAACTCAAGAACTTCCAGGTAAATGCCATTGTGTAATGAGACTTTTTGTATCTGATTCCCAGATCTCCCTCCTACTACTTAAAACCTGTAAGCATCAGATATAAAGTCAATTAATGCAGACTTCTTATATTACTATTGTATTTAGATACAAACGTTGTGTTTGTAATAATAGTGTAAGGTAAGTGCGGCCTGAACACTACACACCTGGTCATCAGCAGTCCAGCCAACTCCTAGTATGGACTCTTTCATTAAGAGTCATACCAAACCCAACAGGTCCTGTAAGGGAACTGGGACAGGACAGGTAGGGGCATGTGGGTGGATTCTTTCTGGGTCAGGATGCACAACTGGATGAATGCTCACTGTGCAACTCCTGCTCATGTTAGAAACCATTGATGGGATTTCTTTCTTTCCTTTGTCCTGTGAACAAAGGATTCTACTTTCTGAGGGCAACACACCAGTCATTCCTAGCCACCTGTGTGAATGTTAATCTCCTTGGAGTGAGGGAGATCACTAACTTCCAAAACCTTTCTTTGGCCAGGAGTTCCCCTTTCTCATGTCTACTGCTCTTGGGAGCAACAGGAGGTGACATGAATGTTAGCTTTGTTCTAATTCATATCCTGAGTCTGTGACACTATGTGAAAAGTTGCTTCATCTAAAGAGAAAGAAGCTATTTAGTTTTATGTCTGAATCTGGAAAATTAGTTTCTCTTGAGACTGAAAGGTGTTCACATCATTCTTTTTATTTAGTTAAAAGCCAATGCACGTTAACAACACCATGAGATAATAGAAAATATGTATTGTTCTCAGCCCCCAGTTCCTGGCACAGAGCTCCTAAGACCTTTATAACTTCTTAAATGATAAGAATGCTAGGAGCATCTCTTGTTCTAATACTGGTCTTTGACCTTTGTTCCTGACACAGAGCTCCTAAAACCCTTGTAGTTTCCCAGGTTATAAGAATGTCTTTTGTGCTAGTGAGGCAATTCTGGCTGGATTCCTGGATGGCTCCTGGATGAGAGATAATCATGGGAAAGACCAAGCTATCATCAGGAGCTGGGAATTTTCAGCCCGCCTCACAATTTCTTCGGAAGGGAGAAGGGCTAAAGATGACTAATCACACCTCCCTGATGAAGCCTCCATAAAATCCCCAAAATAGGAAGTTTGGAGAGCTTCCACGTTGGTGAACAGTGGGAGGAGTGGGGACAGTGCCATGCCTGGACAGGGCATGGAAGTCCTCTACCTCTTTCCTCATACCTTGCTCTACATATCTCTTCCATGTGGATGTTCATCTATACACTTTATCATACCCTTTAATAATAAACTGGTAAATATAAGTGTTTTGCTGTGTTCTGTGAGCCACTCCAGCAAATTAAGTGAACCCAAGGAGAGAGGTATGGGAACCTCTGAGTTATAACTGATGGGTCAGAAGCATAGGTAACAGGCTGGGCTTATGATTGCCATCCGAAGTGAGGTGAAGTTAGTCTTGGGGGACTGAACACTTAACCTATGGAATCTGACACTATTTCCAGGTAGATAGTGTCAGAATTCAGTTGAATTGTAGGACACCCAGCTAGTGTCACAAAAATTGCTTGACGTGAGGAAAAAGCTCCAGATATTTGGACGAGAGTGTCAGAAGTGAAGGGTTCTGTATGAGTAGTAAAGGAGACTCTGAGGATAAAGATCCATAATAGGTAAAAACTGGGTTTTTCCTTATGTAGGAAGGAAAAAACCTGAGTTTTTCTCTGTTACCCATGATAGGGAGCAGCAGCTGTGCTTCAGTCAGTTACTAAAGGTAGAAGTTATCAAATGGAATTTAGATATAGATAACACCTGGGAAGTTGGTTCACTTGATGCATAAGGAAATACAAACTAAAGAAAAAGACAAAATAGTCTCTCCTTTAGTTACTGTTATCTATAATAGCCAAAAGTAAAAGAACATGCTGAGTTGGATCTTGATGCTAGACAAACTCAGATTTCAGTGAGTCTGAGCTTCAGTCACTAGACTCAAAAGTCACTCCAAAGGTAAAACTTGTGCAGGGACAATAGAAAGTACTTCTGAGATCTCTGGTCACCAAGATGGTATTCAAGGTTGGGGTTGGAGAGGACAAACCAAGAAACTATTGGAACCAGAGTATAATATGAAAGAGGTATTTCATTTTATGAATCAGTATCATCAGCTTCCTGAGGAACCTTCACTGAAGTGGATTGTGATAGTGACAAATTTGGGGGCTGTGAGTTTGGTTTTAAATGCTGCAGCGTGGAAGAGCATATTTGGGTTGATATAAGACCCACCTCTCACTACTGAATAATCACAGATGTCTATATGTGATCTAGACACATGGGAGGTTATTCCTGAGGGAACAACCAGTTTGGTGGATGGGTTAAAAGTCACCGTAAGGTCTGTTTAATCTCAGAAAGAGGGCCGTTCATTTCTACCTATGAATGTGAAGTAGAATAACCAAGAGGAAGCAACTGATATACTTTGTTTATAAGTCATGTGGGACTGGCTTTATGATGAGTGGGATATTCATCCACTGAATATGTCCATTATCCATCTCATGGCAAATGCTATAGTTAAGGGGGTCCCATTCAAGTGGACACCCGATATAACCTCACTGTTGCAAAACCAAAGGACAGTTGGCAAAGCCTTATAGAATTTGCTGTTTCTGCTTCCCCTCATGGGTCTTAGAGATGCTAACAAAACCTTAGGTTAATGAGCAGGAGAATGAGGAAAGACAGAGTAGAGAATTAAGACACTGGTCATAGCAGACTGGGAATTTTTAAACAGTTATTAAAGAATAAGGTAAATAAAGCAAATAGTGATAGAAATGAAACAAAGGTGAGAAAGGAAGAAGAGAGTCATGAGATTCTCCTCAGGAGGGGAAAACTTTTAGGTAGTTATTAAGAAATGGGATGAATAAGGGGCACTTGGGTGGCTCAGTCGGTTAAGCATCTGCCTTCAGCTCAGGTCATGATCCCAGGGTCCTGAGATCAAGCCCCACATCGTGCTCCCTGCTCAACAGAGAATCTGTTTCTCCCTCTGCCTCTTCCCTGCTCTCTCTCTCTCTCAAGTAAATAAATAAAATCTTAAAAAAAAAAAAAAGAAATGGGGTGAATAAAATGGACATTGACGGGATTGGAACAAAGGTTTTTAGTACAACACTACCAAAAGGTAGGTGGACAAAGGGACTCCCTGTTGGCACCCCAATATTAAAGTGCCCCAAATAAGTCCATTCTACGTCTCACAGCTCAGAAAAATTTTAAAAGCCTGAGACAGAAAAGTTATGGGAAACCTGACCAACAACTGCTTATACTTGTGGCAAGCAGATTCCTCAAGTTCAAGATTGACAAAAGGCCAGGGTCCATTGACTTAACCCCTCCCTGGGGATGCAAAGTCTTTTTCACAGAGTGAGTAACATGGTCAGGGGTGCAAAAGAGACTTTTCCAGCACTCCTTGGTACAGCCGCCCGTGTGCTGTGGTACCGTAACCCACTGGTGAAGCCCTGACATGGGCTACAGTTAGACTGAGAGAACATAAAAATGTGAAAGCCGGTAAGACAATGAAAGTTGGAATGTTCAAACAGGCTTTATGTGAAGTGGTTGTGTCTCTTTTACCTGAATGTCTTATGAGAATGGATATCATGTCCTGCTGGGGAACACTCCCCTTACCTAGCATGGTGAAAGCAAAACCTGTTGACGAAATCCTAACAGAGGCTACAGTAAGGAACATAAGAGTTGATGGAGTTACCGTGAAAGTTTGTGGGAGAATTGGTATGTTTGAACAGGCTTGATTGCCTGATTGTATTTTGGGGATAGACACTGCGCCTGACTGTAGAACGTTTCCCATACCTAATGTAAAACAGAAGGCATGTAAATTCACTCTTCAAGCAATATTAATTGGACATGCTAAATGGGAACCAGTAATATTGCCTGAGCCCACACAGTGTGGAATCGGAGCTGGAGTTCAGGTAGGGACAAATTCTCTGTGTGATAACCCTCTGTGCGGGGCTTATGGTAAAAGCCTGTGGGCAACTCCCAGCAAAGGCTAATGGAACTTTGGACTGGAGAATTTCCATTTGAAGGGTATTTACTACCCTGCTATCAGATATTAGTGGATGCTACCCTGATGAATGAAGGATATAAAATGATCTTAAAGCCTAAAATATCCATAATGTTGAGAGTGACATCAGAGGGGGATGGCAATGCCCAGAAGACTTCCATTAATAGAAATCACTTATACAGGATCATGCTGCCTGGGAAATGCAGGGAGGAGATACTCATGAGCAGGGAGTCACTTTCCCCCCAGAACTGACTCTGGAACTGTGTGAGGAACCACTGGATTCTCCTGTCACTTAGTGCTCTACAAACAGCTCTCAACTGACCAACACAGAGCTGCTTGGTTTGTAGATGGCAATTCCACCGTGAATGGACAACATCCTGTTGGCAAGGCCACCATTCTGAATGAAGAAGGCAGAAACAAATCAGCTCAGTGGGCTGAATTATATGCTGTTTTCCTAGTAGTGATGGAAGAATGCACTGAAAAAAGCCTCTATGTTTGGGCTTGTACTGATGACTGGGCAGTGTCCAATGGCCTGGCCGAATGTTCTGGCAGGAGGGCAATGGAAACCTGGCCAATTAAAGGGATAGTCATACGAGGCCCAGCCCTATGGAAATCACTCTGGGAATCTGAGGGGCACATTAGAGTCAGACATGACAATGCCCATCATAAGATTCTCCTAGGTTTAGAAGACGATTGAAGTCAACAAGCAGATATCCCTGTGTGCTCATCTAAGGTGGCCACCTGGGTCCACGAAATGAATAGATGTGTGAGTACTGCAATAGTGCAGCATCCTTTTGCACCCTCTGTGCAAAAGGTGCCAGTAAGAAGTGTCCCCCAGCAAAAGGGACTGTCACTGCAGATGACCATGTGGCAGATTCTCTGGCGGGGAGGCCCTGACCATAGCTGGCAAGTGAGACTAATGCTGGTGGCCCTAGGGACTACAAATAGGCCCTGATGGGAATAGACATTGACTCTATATTGGGTTTTGCTTACGTTGTGGTAGATGTTAATACTGAGAATCCTATAAAAGAAGCTGAGCAGAAGATACTGCATCAATTTGGATTGCTGACCATTATTTCTTTACACCAACGAACACATTTTATGGTTTATTATATCCAACAAAGGTCAGAGAGATATCCTCCTCAGAGAAGTTGTATAGAGAATTGGAACAGCCAATGGGAACATTAGTTGTGTAAAAAGGAGGAGATAAAGGCATGAAGGGCTGGTTCATGCACCTTTATGAGTGCGCACTAACACTCAACATGAGCATGACTTAAAAAATGCACACACACACACACACACACACCTCCCAAGATAGATTCCTGTTTCCCCAGTGGGTCTAAGGAAGAGAAGGTGGGAAAGATGCCTGTATACTCTCTTCACACATCATCTCAATTTTTTCTCCCTACTGCAGCAGTCATAGGACCAGGGCTGCAACTACAAGAGCTGGAACAGGGATGATTCCAAATGAGAAATTACAGCTGAGCTTTAAACCTTTTGTCAGAATGCATAAGGGCCTGGTGGGGCAAGATATGCCTTCACCGCAGCTGGCCAGACTGGGGCTAACACCTTGCCTGGTAGCAAAGACAGCTCACTAGTTCTGAACCTGGGTAACCTTACTCTACGTGAACAGCAGCGGCCTGAGGGGAAAGCCCTGGCCCTATTAGCATCACTGCCAGAAATCTAGATCAGCACAGAGGCCAGACTTGAAATCTTCTCCAAACGTAGAAGAGTTTGGCTATAATGGAGAGAAGGAGGAAAAGTAGCCAAGGGTAAAGTAATGAATGAATAAATAAGTTTTATAATAAGGGGAATCCAATAGCACATTAACACCTCAGAAGAGGCTTTGAGTAAGAGATGATACTGTCTCTTAGCTCAATTATATTAGATGCCTGGAAGGATAAAGCCATAGGTTTGCCTAGATCACTCCTGCTCTCAGAATCTGACAAGATGGAATGGAAGTCCACAAACCTGAGTGGCCTGGCCCAGGGAGACGTTTTTCATATGATGTGATGATGGACCGGAATGATGATTGATGTCTGCACAGGATTTTAGTAATGTGCCAATATCTTTTGAGTGATATATTATTTTGCTATAAAGAGTCCATGGCCAGAGACTGGAGGGTGGGCTGTGAGAGAATAGAAAATATCTGTTCGTCTCTGCCCTCCACTCCTGGCACGGAGCTCCTAAGCCCTTGTCATTTCCTAAGTGATAAGAATGCTTGGAGCCTCTCTTGTTCTAATATTAGCCTTTAACCTCTGTTCCTGACACGGAGCTCCTAAAACCCTAGATAGTGTCAGAGTTGTGTGTGTGTGGGAAATCTCTACACATTTGGTGACCAGAAGTGTCAGACATTGTTTTATGTGAGCAGTAAAGGAGACTCACAGGGAAGAAACACACAGTAGGGAAGAAGCAGGGTTTTCCTTGCACAGGTGGAAATCTGAGTTTTTAATTTTAATTTTTATTTAATTATTTATTTTAAGATTTATTTATTTATTTGAGAGTGAGAGAGACAGCGAGAGAGGGAACACAAGCAGGGGGAGTGGGAGAGGGAGAAGCAGGCTTCTGGCGGAGCAGGGAGCCTGATGCAGGGCTCGATCCCAGGACCCCGGGACCATGACCTGAGCCGAAGGCAGACGTTTAACGACTGAGCCACCCAGGCGCCCCAGTTTCTCATTTTTAGATGCCATGTCCAGAAGAGGAGTTAAATAAATATTTATTAAATTGAACAGAATGTACTCGGGACCAGACAGATGACTTGCAGCATTTCCATCCCTACTCAAACAGAAGACTCACAGTGCAAAACACAAAACCTCCTCTCTACATTTTCAATCATTCTCCTTCATAAGGACAAAATAATCTCAGATTAAAGTGAAGTTTATTTATATTCATATAGAAGTGATATGCAATCCTCCCTTCCCCCCCAAAAAAGACTAGTTCTGTATGATTGCAATAGCATCTAATCAGTTACAATTTGCGTGGTTTCTTGTTTCTTTTTTCCAGAATGCTATCTACATTTACATGATCAGCATGATACATATAGAAATACATGTTAATGTGAACTCAATCTGAATGATACCAAGTGTTACGAGTTTTATGGAGCTGATTCACCAGGTGGGAGTGCTTGATTTTTTTTCCCTGTGCAAAATTTTTAAAAACATTTTGGAATTTAGGAGCTAGTGAGAAGCTTAATTAAAGTGAAGCAGGAAAAATTAAAAAAAAGTCTTTGAAGGAGTGATCTTAAGATACCTAAATTTCAGTAAGTCATTCTACCAAATAATTATGTGCTGAAGGAATTTTCAAGCTTTCTAATGTTTGTTTCATATCTTTATTCTTTTTTCCCCCTCTGTCTGATTCCCGGATTTAAATTCCTTTTGAAGCCTGGAAGTAAATTGTTGGATTTACTTTCTCTCCCACTTTGAGTTTTTTGAACTAACATTTCTTTTTTTTTTTTTTTTTTTAAGATTTTGTTTATTTATTTGAGAGAGAGAGCACATGAGAGGGGGGAGGGTCAGAGGCAGAAGCAGACTCCCTGCCGAGCAGGGAGCCTGATGCGGGACTCGATCTAGGGACTCCAGGATCATGACCTGAGCCGAAGGCAGTCGCTTAATCAACTGAGCCACCCAGGCGCCCTGAACTAACATTTCTAATCAAGATTCTATCTCATGGAATAATATGTGAGACCGACATTACAAACTGTCCCCATTACTGATTTTCCCTTTCTCCTTTCCCCTCTCCCTTTGGCAATAGGATCTCCTGGACTCATCTGTGAGGATTAAAAGTACTTTTCTGGGTCTCCTTTGCAATGAGATGTGGCGATGTGATTAAGTTCAGAACAAGGGGATGTGGGTGGAAGCGAGAGATGCAATGAAAAATCTGGACCTGATTTTTTTTTTTTCCTGGTCTTATGTGGCTGCTATCTTACTTTGGCCATGCAAAAGGAAGAACAGCCTTAGGAAAAGTTGGATCAATAAAACAGAAGAAATCTGCATTCTTGAGGGAACATGGTACCCTACTGAGCTGGACCAATCACCTTTAGATTTATGTATAAGAGAAGTAAACTTTAACCATATTTAGGACATTTCATTTTTAAATCTGTTTGTTAAAGTAGTTTAGCCTTTGATCTATCTGATACAATTTATCAGAATCCATAGCATTTGTAATATAAATAGATGGCTTTTGCTTTGCTGTGTTAGCTGACTCTTCTGGCTTAGGTTCCAGGCCCAAGATACTGTTCTCATCACATAAATCCCAGTCACCTACTCCAGGACGGGCTTTACTAACTGAAATCCAAGGCAATTGTTGATTTCTTCTACTTTTAAGTTCTTTATTATTATTATTTGTTTCTCATTTCAGTGATATGCTAAATTAATTAATTGAAATCTCATGGGCAGTGTATTTCTCCATACTTAGAACTTCAGAATAAGGACTCTTAAACCTTCCCTGATTAAGAGATTTTGAGTTTGTTTTCATATGAGTGCCAAAAATGTTTAAAAAAATATATTGTGGTTGTCATAGTAACTGTTCACAGCACCCATCCATAGAGCAGGTTGCATTAGATGCATTGGGTTTAGTATTCTGGTCTTTTAGTAGCATTTAATAGGAAGTAGTTTTGTGGATTTCACCCTGTAATAGCTCCTTTTGCAGAAGAATCTTGAGACTCATTGCCGATTGGGTTTCTCCTTAGTTTGATTACTTGTTCCGGTTTACAACAGATCAATAATATTTGTTGAATGCATGAATAAATAAATAAATAAGCTTACATGGTTACCTTTAAAGGATAAAGTTTTGCTAAGTGGTTAGGAAAAAGTAGTAGGAGTTTTCCACCATGACATGAGATGACAGGCATCTTCCAACTTTCCATTTGCCACCTAACAGGAAAATATTCCTTATGTCCTAAGATTTTCTTCTGTGAGCATAGCTTTGTGAAGTTTAAATTAAATCTTAACAAGAAAATCTCAGTTAACATAACAGAAAGGCACTGCATGAGGAAGCAGAGGAAAGCTATTAACATAGGTGTCAAAATAGATGTTTTTGGCCCGAGTGAAAAAAGGTGAATATATCACCTGTATTAATCTCATACTTTCCAGAATTGAATGTTGGTATAACGTTTTAAAATTCATATATTTTTCATAAGTTATTTACTATTCAATTTAGTGATATTGTAAAGAAGGACTGATATTTTGCTGAGCCTCTTGAAAGTATCTTCTGCTGCGTTTTTTTCTTTAATTTATATGAAGAAATTATTCTGATTTAAGTGTTTAATTGCATCCCAATTTTTAGCATCTTATTCTTTTGAGATAGGTTTAGTGACATTAATATTCTTCACACTCTTTAGTGGTTGAAAGGTCACATAATGCCCCTTGAACTCTAAATGCTTCCATGTACATTTCATAAAGACAAGGATATTCTCTTAACTACAAAACTGCACAAACTTAAACTTTCAAAATCAGAAAGTTAGCATTAGTGTAGTACTACTATCTAACTTAAGAATTTATTCAAATTTTTCCAATTATCACAATAATGTTTTTCATTTTTATTTATTTTAAAGATTTTATTTATTTGAGAGAGAGAGCATGTGCTTGAGTGCATGAGTTAGGGGGAAGGAGCAGAGGGAGAGGGAGAAGCAGACTCCCAGCTGAGCAGGGAGCCGGACGTGGGGCTGGATCTCAGGACCCTGGGATCATGACCTGAGCCAAAGGCAGACGCTTAACTTACTGAGCCACCCAGGCACCCCAATAATGTATTTTTATGAAAGAAAAACAATTCTGGTCCAGGATCCAGTCCAATATCACACATTGAATTTAATTGTTCAATCTTTAGGCTCCTTTAAAACAGAGCAGTTCACAGATTTTCTTTGATTTCCATAACTTGGACAAATATGAATAATGCAGAGCAATTATTTTGTAAATGTTCCTCAGTTTGAGCAAGTCTGATCTTCCTCATAATTACATAGAGCTATGCTTATTTGGACAGTAATACGGAAGAGATGTGTTTTTCTTTGTGCACCCAAGAAAGACATCACTCCTACAGATTTGACCTATTGATGAAGAGGAAGCTGTTAATTTTGATTACTTGCTAAGGTGGTACCTGCTACATTTTTCCACTATAAAGTTGCTATTCTTCCCTTTGCAAATAATAATTATTTTTTATTGTTTGTTACTTATTTTATTATTATTTAGTATTATTGTTATTATTTATAAGGAAGAGCTTTTCTTTCTCACCGTATTTTCATTAATATCAGTATGGAGTTACAGATTTTTATTTTCTTGAATGAGTTATATCCATTATTATCACTATCTGGGAATTCAAATGGTTCCAGCTTTGGCCAGCAGAATCCCCTTCAAGCAGACCCTTGGGCCTTTTTGATATGCCTGCATCATTTTTTGAGTAGATCTTTATATTCCAGGATATTCCAGGCCCATTTTTTCCTTTACTTGTGCCAGCCTGGAGTCAGCCATCTCTCCAAGTGGTCTTGGTTTCTTGTAGTGGAGAATGGTGCAGAAACCACCATGGGAGTGGTAGGTATGCCTGATGTTACTGGAGAGACATTGACTACAGGATCTTTCAGCAGAGAGCTAACAGTTCTATACTTCTCTTTCTCTCTCTCCAACACATGTATATCTATTATTTCTACTTCATCTTTGTATCTATCTGTGCCTTGACTGCATGCCGATACCGCAATGCCAACCCAACGTCAGAGAGTTTATTCTAGCCTTCTCTCTTTCCATATACATTTCTCCCATCTCTTGACAGTGAAATCAGGCTCCCATTATCCTCAATATATTTACTTGTTTGCTCAATTCTAGAATACACTGAAAGTAGTGTCAAAACTGCCAGCCTTTCTCGCTGCAAAATCAAACCTACTGACTAGAGTTCAATATTTGCTTGTAATTCTTTCTGTCTTTACCCTAAGGATATAAATCAAAATGCTTTTTCAATATTACTTAGCTTAGTTTGGCTCTTGCTTTACCTCTTCACTGTGGTTATATTTTCATTTCAAACTGAGTTAGATTTACTCCTTTCTGTTAGTATTTAATATTAGAATTTTCTCCACCTTGGTTGATATATTATTGTTGTTGGTGGTGGTAGTTAGTATGTAAAACATTAAAATGGGTCCAAAATCCATTACACTTACTATAAGGTGTGCTCAGGAAAGTTTCTTCCATCCCTCACATCCCCCCTTTCTTATTCTCAATTCCCTTCTGCTTGGTTTTCACTCCGCATTGCTTATACCACATTTCAAGCCACTGATAGAATTTTATATGTTCCCTCCATTCTTACACAAAATTTGTTACTATGGGTACTTTTTTTCATTTTGCTCTTTTCTATTTACTATATCCTGAGAACTATGCCATATATGTTCCTACATATTCCCCTTATTTTGTTTTATGGTTACATAGCGTTCCTTTCTATTATAGCTTATTCAGTCACTCTTCTGTATATCAGTATTTAGATTTTTGCCCAAATTTTGCAATTCTAAATAATACTACCATAAATAACTGCCTGCCTAGACTTTTGAATTGTTGAGTATGGAACATCAAGACAAATTCCGAAAAATTAAATTGCTGAATTAAGAAGGAAAATGCACATACCATGTGTTACATATTGCCAGATTCCTCTCCATAAAGCTTGTACCAATTTTCTTTCCACCAGCAGTGCGCATGCCTATTTCCCCATAGCCCAGCCAACAGACAGTGTTGACAAATTCTTAACATTTTTACCAATGTGGTAGGGGAGAAATTATATCACAGGGTAGTTGTATTCTCATAAACTTAAAGACTATTTTTATATTTTTTGTAACGTGCTCATGTTTTTCTGCCTATTTTTGTATCAAATTTTTATTTTATTTTGTTTCCCTTAAGCTTTAAGAATTCTTTGTGTACTATGGACATTAGCTCAATATTTGTGTATACAATGCAGATATTTTATCTCTGTTATTTGTCTTTCAGTTTTCCTTTGTTTAGATTGTTTTTCTTTTCTTTTCTTTTGTTTATACAGTGCAAAGATAGGGTTTTTGGTAGTTGAATGTATTTTTATTGTATTTGAATTTTCAGTCCTTGTTAGAAAAACTTTCCTTGTACTCAGGTCATATAGGAATTCACCCTTTTTTAAATACTTGCATGATGATTTAATTTTTATGCTTAAATATCTGGATTATTTGCAGTTTATTTTTTGGCATATTCTGTGGTTTGGGTCTAATTTAATATTTTTTTCTGAAAACCACTCAACTGTCCCAGTACCATTTATTAAACAGGTCATCCTTTCCCTCAGTGATCTTTTTCTTTTTCTTTTTCTTTCTTTCTTCCTTCTTTTTTTTTTTTTGGCAGGCTCCATGCCCTGTGCAGAGCCCATCGTGGTGCTTGAACTCAACGACCCTGAGATCAAGACCTGAGCTGAGATCAAGAGACGGACGCTTAACTTAACCAACTGAACCACCCAGGCAGCCCTCCCTCGGTGATTTTAAATGTCACCTTAATCATGGCAATATTTCAATCACCTCAAAATGTCTCTATGTACTTGGATTTATTTCTGCACATTTTTTAAAAATAATTCCCTAAACTGCGTCTCCACTTGCATCATCACAACACTGTTTCAATTGTGGAGTCTTCACAATATGTTTTAACATCTACTAGAAGCAGTGTGCCCTCATGGCTTTTCTTTTCACTCTTTCCCCAGCTACCCTTGACTGTTTATTTTCCATATGAACTGTAGTCTCAACTATGGCTACTTAAGAAGCTAGTTGTTTCATTTTGTTTTGTTTTGTTTTAAATTAGAAATGTCTTAAATTCATAAATTAAGATGATGTGACATCTTTATGCTGTTGGGTCATTTTGTTTGAAACAAGGGCTATCTTTCAAGTTAATTTTGTATCCTTTAGGAGAATACTAACTTTTTTTCTCATTAACTGGTCTGCAAATTTTCCTGTTCCTTTCATTTTATCTTCTTCATCAGAAGCATTGTCTTATCAAGATTAACTTACTGAATCCCAAAGAAGATTTAAGTCCCTTCCATATGGTCAGACCTCTGGTTTACTCTGGCTTTTTAGTATTTTCACACTTAGGTTTGCCTTTCTTCTAGAGAGCATTTTACTCACGGTAGTCTTCTCTCTCCCACACAGCTTTCCCACACCACCTTAGCAATCCAGAAGGGTTGGCAACAGGAGCTCAAGAGTTAGCTTTGCTGGAAATTGCTTTTTTTTTTTTTTTACTTAAATAATTTGAAGTCTTTTGTTTTTATGCCTTCTGATGATGCTGAAGGCATTTCTGTCATTTTCTTTGTTCTTCTTTGTAGTTTATTTGTAAGAGATTTGGGTTTTGACTAATGACATAACTTATCTACTTGCAACAAAAATCCCTTTTCATTGTCAAGTTAGACACAACTAACATACAGTCCTTGCAAAAGGAGGTTTGTTACAAAATCCTCCCATAATTAAATAATTCGATCCAGCTCAACCTCGTTCTTCCAGACAAATTTAGAATCTTCTTTTCATCAGTCAATGATTTGTAACATATTGTGCTTTCTCTCTTTCAGTGGAGAGGGAGATTCTGGTAACGAATATTTGTTGTCTAATTTAGGTCTAGATGAGTTAACCCCAAGTTCCCAGTGTAAATATTTATTTCTACCCTCCAAATCTGTGGTTTTAATTTGTGTTCTATAGAGTCTTAGTGGTTCTGTGGAGAGGGAAGAGTGGACATGTGGGCAGGCTACACTATCATTTCATCAAAGCAGGTCAACTTTTCATGTGTCTTTCTTTTGGCCTTGGTATAAATGATCATAAGAAAATATGATTCAAAGCTTAAAAAGTACAAATAAAAAGAGAAAAAGAAAAAATGCATACCTCTAAATGAATTTGTCTTTTTTTTTTTTTTTGCCCTTCTAAAGATGCATTGCTTTATGTTTATATATATTTTCTTAGTAAACCAACTCCAATCCCACTTGAAAGTGGTTCAGTAGAAATAGGATATATGGATAAAAGTTATATCTAATTAGCATGTTACTGTTCTGGCTATTCCTTATAACTGAATGCTATTGTTTTAGTTATAGATTGCTGAAAAAGATACAACTCTAAAACTTAGTATTTTAAAATAGCAACATTGTTAACTCCTACAGTTCTGTGAGTTGACTGGGTTCACCTTGGCAGTTTTCTGCTGTTCTAGTTGGAATAATGGTGTGGCATTCAGATGTCAGCTGAGGATGAAGTCATCTGGACATTTGCCTGGGATGCTAAATGGCTGGGCCTCTCTCCATCTCAACATAGTCTCAAGGACTCTCACCATGTGGTCTTTTCACTCTCTTAATCAAAATAGCCAGACTCCTTACATAGTGGCTTAGGACTCCCAAAAGTACAAAAGTAAAAGCTGCCAGGCTTTATTAGGGCATGGCCCAGAACTGAGATGGTGTTGCTTTCTCCTTATTCTACTAGTTAAAGCTAGTCACAGGTCCACCGGAGGTTCAAGGGATGGAGACAATAAAAGGGCATAAATACCAGGAGGTATGGTTTATTGTGGTCTATCTTTGCTGTGCTCAAGAAGTATTGCTGTACTCAGAAGTACTAAACCAGGAGCAAATGATTTCTCTTCCGTTCTGCTCTTTTCACAAAACAAACCAGTATTCAAATGATGTCCCACTTGTTTACACGTATTCCAGGTTGCTGTGCTTCTACTCTCTGACTTCTTACTTTTCTAGTTTATAGTTGTTTAGATTGCCAGGACTAACTGCCAAGCCATGAATATTTACTAGGCAAAGTTTTTGTTTGTTTGTTTGTTTTGTTTTGTTTACTTCTGCAAAATGTCTTTTAATATGGAAGATGCATTCCCCAAATATGGTATGTATGGTATATTTCTTTGGTATGAACAGAAATGATATGAGTCAAAAGCCTTAATGGCTGAAGATCAGGTTGTTAGTACATCACTTGCCTTGTACATAGTAAGTGATAAAACATACTTGTTGTACTGAAATAAATTCTGTAGTGAAATCCTTGTGTCCCATATTCCTACTAAGCCCAGTGAGAAACTGGGCCTAGACAAGATACTGCTTTCTCAATAATTTCATGCCTCCTACACATAGGCACAAAAGCCATATTTGTGTTATGAGCATTCCAGTCCTAGGCAACTCTGTGTGGAAGCCCTGGAATGAGATCCTCCCTGAGCTCACAAATCTATCACTGAAAGCTTTGCTCCTGAATACGCTTCCCTTCTTGTCCTCGGTCATTATCAGAAAGAATATAGTAGTGAATATCCTAGAACTTCCATCCAACACATTCTATGCCTGAGCAAACTTTGTTAAATTTCATTTCCCGATGATCAGTTAATTAATGTACCAAAAAACTTCAAAAGAATAATCCGGTTAGATTTCAGTTGACAGTTTTCCCAAGCCTTATGCTTGTAATCAACTATGATATTTAAAAGATACTTCCTGAACAGTTAATTTTACATGCCATTTTCAATCTCAAAATGCCACCCATAGGTTAAGAAGGTTGGTGTGTGTTCCAGCTCGATTTCATCTGATGGCTAAATTTTCAGTATGCATCCAAGTTAAGTCTTGATCTGTGTTCTGTGCCTCCTTTAAACTCTATCAACTGGGTGCCTACCAGGAACTGAACTAGTAAATTCTCTGCTGAACTTATCTCAGTAGGATTTTTCTCTATTGAACATTTCACAGCAGCATATCATCCAGTGTGTGGGTGTATTTCAGCAATTAAGAACTTAAGGTATTTAATAATATGCGAAATAATTTTGAAGTCATCTATCTTGGACTACAAGGTATCTGTGAGTTTTCTTCCTAAGAACTTTTCTATGAGTAGAAACAAGAGAAAGCAGATCACTATCTTTCAACTAAAAGAAAAGAACATAGTTACTGGGTTTATTCCTTTCCCACACTTCAATGCAAGGTCATAGTTAATCTGCCACAGGCCTGTGTAAACCATCCCAATTCTTTTTCGAAAAGGCAAATGTAAACAGGGCAGAAACAAGAGTTCACAATTTATATTGGTTAGTGGATATGTATGACATGTTTCACCATTTACAATATATTCATTTATAACCTTGAGGATCCGTTTACTTAGCTGTGTAAACTAATCAGTGGGAAGTATTTTAAATACTTTAGCTAGGTACCAACTCCTACTATGCAGAACCTCGTGTGTAATATTTACCAGTGTCTAAAAATTTGTTCCTTAGGAGGAAAACACCAAAACAAGTCTGAAGAGCCTAGTTAGATTATGTAATCTATATATACACATGCATGCCAACATATATATGTAGCTTCTCCATAATTTTTTTTTTTTTTTTTCCCAGTTTGTTTGTGCTCAGGCTTTGACCGGGTACTTCCGGAGCTGGTACAGCCTCTCGTTCTGCTGCTGCTTCTTGGTCTTTAGCTTTTCCTCATGCTTGTTCTGCCCATGGTGCATGGCACGTGTCTTCCAGGGGCTTGTACTTCTTACCCTGGTAGAATTTCCTGAGGTTCTCTTTCTGCATCTGGCTGATGACGGGGGCAACACAGGTGACGGATTTGCCAACATCTGGCATCTTGGAGAGCTTTGGGGACACGCAGCGGGGACAGCTCCACCTTCAGCTTTTTCAGCTGGTGAAGCAGCTCCTCCTTCTTGCGCGAAGGTCTCGAGCCTTCATCTTGGCCCCCTCTGCGCAATGCACTGCTGCTGCCCTATAATTTTTAACTTTATTCATCTAGGACCTTATTTCTGTAACTTTGCTGAGCGGTTTTGGCTCTTCCTTGGTAAACTAATTTGATCTTCAAAGTTTCCCTGAGAGACTTGTCCTGTGCTTTGACTCTGACTAGGCTTCCTGACCACCTCAATTGATCATGAAAAGAGGTCATTTTCTTTTTGTGTCATCAAGATCCTGCTTCTCTCCAAAATTTCTCTAGTTAACTTTTCCCCTGTTAGCTCAACTCTATTTCTTTGTTTTAATAATTAAAAGAAGAAAGAAAGAAAACACATAAAGACGGGATGAAAATTATTTCTAATCAATATTAATTGTATTCTTAGAATGCTTAAGATTCACTCATCAAACTAATTTATTCTGTATTAAGTTACATTACTGCAGACTAGTAATAGTGAAAAAAAATATTTGCATGATTAACTAAATTAAAAGAGAAAATAAGTGTCATATTCTTATAACCATATAGACAGTTCTTTTTTTTTTTAAGATTTTATTTATTTATTAGAGAGAAAGAGAGAGAGAGCATGAGCAGGGGGAGGGGAGGAGGAAGAGGGAGAAGCAGGCTCCCAGCTGAGCCAGGAGCCCAATAGAAGTTTCCTTCCAAAGACCCTGAGATCATGAGCTGAGCCAAAGGCAGACACTTAACCTACTGAGCCGCCCAGATGCCCCAATATAGACAATTCTTATATAGTACTGTCTATATGCTAAACATAGACCTTTAGGCTTTGTTTTTATTAAGTCATTTAATTCTCAAAATACCCTTCAGAATTTGAGTGTCCGAATTTTGGTGTCATTGTTATTCTTTTCTGTGGTAATGGTTCTTGTTTTGCTTAATGTTGTCATTCGAGGTAAAACAAACAAAACAGATCATTTATAATGTTAGGGCAAGTAGCAAATACAGGGTTAAATGTCAAAAACTGGAAAACTAGGGCTTAACTCCTGGAACGGAGAAAACTGTTGGAAGACTGAGTCAAAATGCAGGTAGAGGTACGAGCTTTTAAGGGGAAATGAAAGATTTCTTCATCTGAAACTGGAAGAGAACAGAGAACAAAATAGATTTTGAAGAATTGATAGCTATGAGAGTAAGAAAATTATTTTAGTTCAAATCACATGTCCTTAATTTTCTTGGAAGAATTGGAGGTAAATTTATGTTCCGAGAGGGGCTAGAGTATGACTTCTTACACAGTGGGACTTTAACTATATTCAGTGTGAGCAGCCAGAGGAAGGGAGCCACAACCCCACAGCACAGATACTCCATCACAGGAGACCGCAGCTCCCAGCAATGTGTACCTTCCAATTAAAGGATTAGAAGGACCTCCTGAACTCGAAGGTACTCCTCCCCACAACCTGTCAATTAAGTTTTATTTTTGTAGTGCAGGGAATTGGGGATGCTCGAAGACAGAAACTGAAAATGATTTTTAGTCAATGAAATAAGTATTGAAAAGCTCTAGGCAAATGATTCAGGTCCCATTATCTTTATGGGGGGTACTTCATATTAGAATCCTAGCTAATTTTAAGAAATTAGATAAATCACATTTCTCTCAGAATTTTTACTTTTTGAACTATTCTGTTATTTAGTATTAGGATCCTAGATCCAAGATGGTTTATTATGGTTTTGTTTTTTGCCCTGTAAAATGTATTCCAGAATGAGATTCAGTTGAAAACTGAGATAGAAATCTGAAATGGTTCTTTCTGACTTACTAACGAATAATGATCGGCATCTACGATTCATTCAATGAAATTTCCCACCAAACAAAATTCTGACTTTTGTGTAAGTCTTTCTTCTATTTTGTAACTAATACAGTATCTACATGACCTCTGGTGCTTAAAAATCCTTGTGTGGTTCTCTATAATTTCCTTGGACCCTTAAGAAATGGGTACATGACACAGCTATTCCTGGGCAAAGCTGACCCAGCCAGTGTGGAGGCCGGTTTGATAACTTATTTCTTGAAGGACTAGATTGTAAATATAAATTTCTAGGACCTTTGTGATTTTCATCATAGCAGCCAATTTATATGCTTGTATTAATTTGTGAGGGTGCTGATCTGTACATCATCAATATGTAACCAAATTCAATTTGGTTATGTTTTTATTTAATATGCTAGATAATTTGAGGCAAACATCAAATTTTACTGACATTTTCACTAAATTGACAGTTGCTTTACTTACATGACTGGTTATTTTGGCATTGGATATAAGCAAAATCTCTCTAGTGAGTCCAACATAATTTATGATAGCATCGTACTTCATGTGTCAAGCCAAATCTTATTTAACTAGCTTTTTCACATCTAGTGACAACAGTAGGCATTACTAACTTGTTAAAATTCAGCAGTGTGCCACACATAAAACCTCCTCATCCTTTAATTTTAAAATAACCATAGCTGGGACGCCTGGGTGGTTCAGTCGGTTAAGCGTCTGCATTCAGCTCAGGTCATGATCTCAGGGTCCTGGGATCGAGTCCCGCATCTGGCTCCTTGCTCAGCAGGGAGTCTGCTTTTCCCTCTGCCTGCCACTCCCCCTGCTTGTGCTCTCAGTCTCTCTCTCTCTTTCTCTCTCTCTGACAAATAAATAAATAAAATCTATAAATAACCATAGCTATCGAATACAAACAAATAAGCACACCCATAGGTATACCAGCATCACAAAGGCTTTTGTAATGACTTTTCTTTTTTTTTTTTTTTTTTTTTTAAAGATTTTGTTTATTTATTTGACAGAGAGAGACACAGCGAGAGAGGGAACACAAGCAGGGGGAGTGGGAGAGGGAGAAGCAGACTTCCCGCGGAGCAGGGAGCCTGATGCGGGGCTCGATCCCAGGACCCTGGGATCATGACCTGAGCCGAAGGCAGACGCTTAACGACTGAGCCACCCAGGCGCCCCGTAATGACTTTTCTAAGTAACCAAACTGCGTAGAGGCCCAAAGAGCTTTTTTTTTTTTTTTTTTTTCTGGGATAATTTAAAGAGTGAACACAAAAGATGACATTATTTACAAAAATGGAGACAAATTGGTTTTATGTTCTTTCAGGGTACATTCTGGAATAAAAAAATGACTGGGTCGAACTTGGTCACTGATGGTATATATTCTAAAATTTAATTATTTTTATCAGCTGGCTAGTGATAGAAATATTTTTTTTTACAGTTTAGCATCAGAATTCATATACTCATATACATAATACACATACACATATGCATACATACACACACATACATAGTCTCTGTTCCCATCTGCTGTAGGTTTCATCACAATGTTCTTACAAATAAAGAATTCTATAAGCGTCTATTACTTTAGTCTTAGAGGTTCAATCTCTTCAAAACATATGCTGAGAAAGAAAGACAAGTTAACAATGGGCATCTTGTATTCATTGTTTAGGATCACTTTAAAGCGAATCATTTCCTTGTCAACCCTTCTTCCTAGCACCTAAGTCATATCTGCAAATAGCTTCCGTGATAACCATTTGCTTACATGTCCACTTGAAGACAAATGCGCAACATTTTCCAGTTGCTTATAGGGAGACTTGAAAGCAGAAAACAGAAGTTTTTCTGTTATCAGACTGCCTAACTCCTATCTTCCCCCTAATAAAAGACCTTTTAAGTAAGCCTATTTTTGTCTGTAATCAAATACTCAAGAGTTGCCCTTGAGTCATATACATGTACTTCCTTCCCTTGTTAGAATTCTCTCTCTAAAGCCAAGAGTCCTCTGTTGACTTTCAGCTCAACAACTTCTGAAAAAAGGCAACTTCCATTCTGCTGTTTTGGATTGATAGTAATCTCTCTGCACATGGATTCTAATATACAGTGACATGGTCGCCAAAGTTTCAAATGCCAGCGGAAATGCAATCCACTGCTAGAAGGAAGCACTTATGAACTGGCAAAGAATAAATGACTGCCATCGGGAATAAGTGCTTGTCATATCAAAGCTTTGGCAAACGTATATGCTTAGAAGACTTAGTTTAATGAATTTCATCCACACCTACCAGATGTGATATCTAGAAATTTGCCAAGTGTTTGTGCAAATATATATTGCCTGGAAAATTTTAGGAATAAATGAGATTTCATTTTGAAATTGATTAAAATTTTATTTTGGTAAATAGGACTAGTTTAGAAAAATTGAAAAGCATATTTATCTATGTTCACTGTTGTTCATTTTTGCCAAATCATTGATATTTGAACAAGGAACACAATTAATTTGCAATATATTTTATACTGGAAGTTTCCGGTATGTCTACAGCACAACAGTATTACATATAAAATAAAGAAAAAGACATATGAATGAGAATGATCCATACCCAGCCATTTGCTAACAATGCTTTATTTTTTTTTAATCCTAGAAGTTTTAGATTTACTTTTTGATTGTCTTTTGAACTTTTCTTTTTAAGACAGGTTAGAAGCTGCTTAAATTAATATGTTCTTCCTCAATTCAAATGCTAAATTGGTTTCTGGGATGCAGTCTAACAATATATCCAATAATTAGAAGAGGAAAGGGAAAGTAGACAGTCTTTTTAGGTGTTAACACCAGAGAAATTTCATCATCCAACAAAGAACAAAATCTGTCTAGAAAAGACTTTAGTTGAATTACCTGTTCCCAACAGTTCAAAGAAATCAAAGCAGGATTAGTATTAATGACAAAACAAACATGTTGCGTTGTCTTAAGCGTAAATGAGATACAGAATATCTGTACTCACTGAAGATCAAAGGATAATTTTCAATGAAAGTGCAGCATACTTTCCAAAAAGGCATGAGAAACCTAAAAGGAGAAGGAGTTCAGATTTCTTTTTTTTCCCTCATGTGATTCTTTAATAAAGACAGATTGAAATTCTTTCTCAAAGGTGTCATATTTAGGTGTTGAAATGTGTAATCTTATTATTACAACTTTGCAACAGTAAAGTATCCTTTTTAGTGTATGTTCTGACTTGTTAGTATTTGAATAGAGACACTGTAGGAAGAAATACTTAAACTATCAGAGTTATAGGGAAATAATGAAGACCTATAGACACTGCGGTAGCTTGAATTCTACCCACTCTCCAAAGTAGGGAGTTGGAGGCAAGGGTATTGCTCAGAACACCCTCATTCTAAGAAAGCCAAAATAGAAATATTCTTAAGATGGTGTCTTAGGCCTGAACTAAAAAAAAACAATGTTCAGATAAGGCGTAGGTGGCTTGATCATGAGACCTTATCTTTTGGAACCTCTTTTCCATCTTATAATATCAACACATTCTAGCCTGTCATGAAAATGGGCTTTCCCAAACATGTCACGTTCTCTCAACCCAAGGCACCATCGAGCAAGTTGTTTGTCACTGTTTGGAATACACTGCTCCTCCTCCGCTTGTCTTTGTCTTTGTTCTTTATCTTCATACTTTTTTTTTTTTTTTTATCATTATTATCTCATCACAGAGACTTTCTTGACCTCAAGATACTATTGCCAGACTAGGTTAGATGCTCTTCTATCTTACATCCTACTTACTAAACAATATTCGCATCGCATGTGTGCTTATCACATCTTCTATTAGATTGTGAATTCCTCAAGGGCACTAGAATTATAACCATTATAACTCTCAGGTTCTTTTGGTACTGTTGGCATGGTAAAATTTGCTGAACATAAAACTTTCCTGGAAGTCTTCAATCCTGGCCCACAAGTGCATTCATGTCCACAAAATCACCCCAGTTTGCTAATGAGTCTTTTAGAATCTCTGAGAGGTGGAGACTGGCCATATTCTACTGTTCAATGTATCAGGTTCTTTCAGAACATCTGGCGACATGAAAAGGCCAGAAACTATAGTCACCATCCAATAAGATAATCATGGACAACAACTAAATGTGTGACTTTCATTTCACATTGTCTTTGCCCTATGATTTCTTCCTAGGTTTACCCAATGTCTTGTTGCCCTATGACTCTTTCCAATGTTTTGATGTATATGTTAATAGAAGTGGAGGTAAAGACTGAAGGTCAATAGGTCGTTGTTCCCCGCCACCGTGAGAAAACCAATGTTAATGTTATCCCAGTTTTACTTCCAAATTTTCCCTTTTAGTATTCTTTTGTATCTAAGAACCTAAATGGAGAGGAAAATTTTGCAAAACAAATGCAAAATTATTTCCCAAACTACAATACTACATTATTAAATATATGGCTGCTCTGAAGTGTTTAGGACAATCTTTTCCCTAGTTCTTCATTATATAACTTTATTGCTATATCATAGAACCTCAGAGGTATTATTTGCGTCCCAAAATTACTGAACTGAAAAAAAAGTTATTTTAAAATATTTTATGTACAAATTTGCCATTTGAACTATTCTCAAGTTCAGAAATGAAAACTGTAGCTATGGCAAACATTTTCTATGGCTTAAGGAGATTATTAGACATTCATGAGGTTAAAAAGAAAAGAAAATTATCAGTTTCTACACTACTATGTGTTTGAAAAATGTATCACAAACTACTTAAAGTCTTAGACATAAAATAAGTTTATTACTTCCACTTAATAGAACATTTACTGCCTCAGAAAGAACTAGAACTTGAATTAACAAGCACTTGTTTTTCATGTATTTATTCAGTCATGCATATTGTAGTATACCTACAATGTGGTACTCGCTTTAATCTGGCTAGTGATATAATGGTGACCAAGAGAGCCTTCTTCTTACCATTAAGTATTTTATTTTTTATTTTTTTTAATATTTTATTTATTTATTTGACAGAGAGAGACACAGCGAGAGAGGAAACACAAGCAGGGGGAGTGGGAAAGGGAGAAGCAGGCTTCCCGCGGAGCAGGGAGCCTGATGCGGGGCTCGATCCCAGGACTCTGGGATCATGACCTGAGCCGAAGGCAGACGCTTAATGACTGAGCCACCCAGGCGCCCCTCCATTAAGTATTTTAAATGGTTAAATACGTGGCCACATATCTGTGAAAAATCATTCCTCTTAGTTTTTACCTGCTATCAATTACTATTATTGCTACAGAGTTAATATTTGTGTAGAAGTTGTCCAGAGAGCAGTGTGGGTAATGGAGAGGGAGTGAGCTAATGGGGAGGAGCACGAGGCAGAACAAGAGAGCTTGGACAAGACCAGATCATACAGGACCTTGTTGAACATGGCAAGCAGTTTTACTTATATTCAAAATACAATGGGAAACTACTAAAGGGTTTTAAAGCAGAAGAAAGATACAATCTTATCTGCATCTTAAAATGAATACTGAGCTGCTACTAACAGCATGAGCAGAAGTGGAAAGAACAGTTAGGAGCAGGAAGCCTGTGGCTTGGATGAGTGAAATGGCAGGAAAGATGGATGGGGTGGATGGATTTAAGATCTTTATTCTGGGTTGAAGTGATAGGACCTTTGATTAATTAGATGTGAGGGCTTAGGTAAGAAGAAGAATCAAGGTTTCTAGCTTAACAACTGAATGAATGCTGATACCATTTTCTGATAAAGGGAAGATTGAAGTGAAACAAATTAGGAAGAGGAAATCATTTATTAGATTATTTATTGGATGTGTTACATTTGAAATGCCTGTGAGAAATCTGCACGAAGATGTCAGGCAGGACTTGACATGTCTGGCTTGCACTGGAGATATTCATGGAGACCATCAGCTGTTAAATATCATATAAGGCCATGAGACTGGGGTAACATTATGTAGAGATAGAGAAGAAAGGAAGTCCTAGAACAAAATACCAAAGTTCTTCAAACTATATGCCAAATCCAGCCACTTCTCCCTACCTAATCTTTGCTCCTGCAATCATTTCTCACCTGGATTCTTTCAAACTACCATCATCTCCCACCTATTTTAACTCTTGCCTCCTACAATCTAGTTTTTAACATAGAAGTGAAATGATCCTGGGGAAAATTAAGTTGTGTTTTAAACGCTCCTCAGATTAAAAAAGGGATCTTGTGGTGACCAGTGAGACCCTAGCTGATCTGGCCCCCATTTAGATCTTGGATTTAATCTCCCCCCCTTCTCTAGCCAGCCATATTGCTTTCTTCACCATTGCTTGAATCCACCAGATGTGCTCCTGCCTCCTATCTTGGCTCTTAATATTGCTCCTGTCTGGAATGCTCTTTTCCTATAGATGTATATGCTTCAATTCCTTACCTCTTTCAAGTTTTCACTCAAATATTACCTCAGTGATTTCTGCAACCACTCAGGATTATCTTTATGGGCATGTGATGTGTATAGTTGCAGAGGATCCCAATATTAAAAGGGCCCATTACTTGGTTTAATGCTCTGCTACTGCTCTCTTAAAATTCTTAACATTTAAACAAAGTGTTCTGCATTTTTATTTTGCCCTGGGCCCCAGAAATTATCTAGCTAGCCCTGTAACCACCAGCTTTAATCTTCTCATCTTTTTTACCTTGATTTATTTTTCTCCACTTCTCACCCATTGCATTTTATTGTTTGGTTATCTCCCTCCATCAAAATTCCACGAAAGCGGGATATTGAAAAAAATCGTTCATTGTTGGGTGTCCAGTGCCTATATGACTAACACACTGTAGATGCTCAATAAGGATGTTTTAATAAAAGAATAAATAAATGATTGAATGAACTCCAACATTAAGAGTTAAGGTATAGGAGGAAGGAGACTATGATGGAGTAGTAAGTGAAGTGGGAAAAAAATCAAGAGTATTTCCCAAAAGAAATTAGAGAATAGTGTTCCAAAAGGAAGAGTAGTCAGATGGGAAAATTAGGAAGAGGCCCAGTAAGATGAGGCCAGTGATTTGCTGTTGATCTTGAGAAGAGCAATCCAATTACTGTGGTGGGGGAGGGAAGGAGTCAAAGACATATGGGGGTGAATTGGAAAGAGTAAATAGGACATAAAGAAGAATTGCTTTTTAATACATTAGAAAAATCTCTAAGCTATTGATCTACTTATCATGTATATTCCGTGTATTTATCTATCTAAATAATTGTATTCATATAAAATTGATCCCCATGAAGTATATTTTTACCCTAAATCTGTAAAATTCAAACTGCTACAGTACTTTTTCTAGACCATACTCAATCTCCATTATTCTTGAATACTTCTGAAGGAGATAAAAAAATATAAACATTTTCTCTGTACTCAGGAGCTTTCAGCATAATTAAGGAAATAAGACAATCATCAAATAAAGAAAAAAGAAACCTGAATTTAAATAACATTTCAAGGAAATATGAAAGGAATATCACAATGTTATACATAATGTATGATTTGTACCCAGCAATAATTAGAGTTAAGGTTTCTGAGGAGAGAAAGAGTATTCAGATTGTGGTGGTTAAGAAAAGCTTTAGAATAAAGGTAGACTTTCAAAGTGATCTGAAAGAATGGATAACACAGATGCAGATAGCAAATGTTTTAAAAAATACTCCACATCTTTAAGGAAGAAATCAGGATTAGGGAAAATTAGGAGATCAGAAAGTATAAGATTGATTGAGGGATTGACTTATTTCTTTCAGCATAATACCCTCTAGTTCCATCAGAGAAAGACATGTATCATATGACCTCACTGATATGAGGAATTCTTAATCTTAGGAAACAAACTGAGGGTTGCTGGAGTGGTGGGGGGGTGGGAGCGATGGGGTGGCTGGGTGATAGTCATTGGGGAGGGTATGTGCTATGGTGAGCGCTGTGAATTGTGTAAGACTGTCGAATCACAGACCTGTACCTCTGAAACAAATAATACATTATATGTTTAAAAAAAAGAAGAAGAAGAAGAAGAAGATAGCAGGAAGGGAAAAAATGAAGGGGGGGAATCGGAGGGGGAGATGAACCATGAGAGACTATGGACTCTGAGAAACAAACCGAGGGTTCGGGGGGGGGGGGGGGGGGATGGGTTAGCCTGGTGATGGATGTTAAAGAGGGCACGTACTGAATGGAGCACTGGGTGTTATGCACAAATAATGAATCATGGAACACTATATCAAAAACGAACGATGTAATGTATGGTGATTAACATAACATAATTAAAAAAAAGAAATGCAAAAAAAAAGATTGATTGAGGGAGGCATATTTTGAACTAAGTTTGTTCGGAATAAAGAGTTTAGGAAGATGAGAAATTGGATAAAGTAGATTGGGGACTTAATATGTGACTGTAGGGCAACATGGTGTAATAAAAATAGTATTTGTTTTGGAGTCATAGAGAACTATATTTTTATCCTGGTGCTGCTGCCTAATACCTAAATTCCAACTGTGTAGAAACTCGGTATCTTTAACCTGAAATATGACATAATGCTATTTAACTTAAAGGTTTGATGGAAGGGTTAAATCCACTAAGTAACCAGTTTAATGCACCTGATAGGTCATCAGTTCCCAGTATGTGTTGGTGAGCTCCCACACACACCCGGCATCAGGTTACAGATACTTCACATGTTTAAGATATGCAGTTTATTGTCTAGATGGAGGGAAATCATTAAAGACTTCTAAACACGCAGGTTATATGTTTGAAAGCAGGTATTTTGTTAAGATTAATCTGCTTTTATCGTGCAGGAAAATTCGAAGTGAGACTGGTTAGAAACCTTATGGAAATGTTGACATAGATAGTAGAGATTACTCTGAACTAGTATTCTAGTTCTATTCCACATATCAGTGATATTATAATCTGTATATATGCCTAAAATATTAGCCCTGGCAAGCATTTTCTTCCCTAGTATTTAATAATGACTAGAAAGGCAGATCTCGTGTGTACAACTTGGTGGATTTTACCAAGAGTACAGACCTGTACACACACTACCCAGATCCAAATTTAAAATATTCTCTGCCACCCAGGTATCTTTTTGGTGCCTCCCTTGAACTACTCCCCCAGCATTAACCTTCCCTGTTCTAAAAGGTAATCACTATTCAGTGACCATTCATCATCATTGTTTTGCTTAGTATTGAATTTTATATAAATAAAATCACACAGCATTTGCTCTTTCGTGCATGGTTCTTTCACTTTCTATCTGTAAGATTCACCCATACTGATGGATGTAAGAAGAGTTCATTCTTTCTCCTTGCTGTATACTATTCCACTGTATGAATATATCCCAATCCATTTTACAATTGATCAATAAGTGCTTCCAATTTTTGGCCACTATGAATAAAATGACTCTATAAACATTCTGGCCCATATTATTTGGTACACAAGTGTATGCACTTTTTCCAGGTACATACCTTGAAATCAAATTACCTATATCAGAGCATGTACTAAATCAATTAAAATGTTTTATTTTTATTTATTTATTTATTTATTTTTAAAGATTTTATTTATTTATTTGACAGAGAGTGAGAGAGAGAGAGAAGCAGAGGGAGGGGGAGAAGCAGACTCCCTGTTGAACAGGGAGCCTGATGTGGGACTAGATCCCAGGACCCCAGGATCATGACCTGAGCTGAAGGCGCTTAACTAACTGAGCCACCCAGGTGCCCAATTAAGATGTTTTATAGATGAAGTTTCTAGAAGATAACAAAGGAACATATTTTTATAAACTTAAGGGAAGAAAATATTTTTAAAACGTTTTAAATAAACCACTAACTACAAGGTAAAGTTTGAAAAGCTGACCTTCACCACAATTACGAATTTCAGTTTATCTAAAGTCACCTTTAAGATTGAAAAGGCAAAGGGGCGCCTGGGTGGCTCAGTCGTTAAGCGTCTGCCTTCGGCTCAGGTCATGTTCCCAGGGTCCTGGGATCGAGCCCCGCATCGGGCTCCCTGCTGGGTGGGAGGCCTGCCTCTCCCACTCCCACTCCCCCTGCTTGTGTTCCCTCTCTCGCTGTGTCTCTCTCTGTCAAATAAATGAATAAAATCTTTAAAAAAAAAAAAAAAATTGAAAAGGCATGGGAGAACACATTTTGAATTCATTTATCCAACAAAAGACTCATATCCAGAATATCTAAAGAACTCATTAACACATCAATAAGAAAAAAAAACCAGACAATCCAACTTAACAACAACCAAAAAAAAAGACAAAAAAATCAAACAGGCACCTCACAAAAGGAGCGATCCAAACTGCTGAGAAACATATGAAAAAAACACTTCACTTTATTAGTCATCAGGAAAACGTAAATTAAATCCATAATGAAATAGGACTACAAACACACCAATATCTAGAATAAAAAAGGTTGACAATATCATGTATTGGGAAGGATATAGAGCAAGTATGACTCATGGGCACTGCTGATGGATGGAAGTTGATACAACCATTTTCATTCATATTTTTTTTTAAAATGTAGGTCAAGCAAAACGTATCTGCGGGCTGAATCTAGCTGGGACGGCCGATTTGCAGCCTCTGACAAGTCCTTCATGTAACAGATACAGACCCTGGGGCACAAAGAAGTTAATTGAAGTTTAATTCAAGGTCAAATAGCTAGAGCCCGTGTCTCCTGACTACTCAATCGGTGTTTTTTCTGCCACACAGTGTGGCTTTCTCTAAATGACTGGACAGGAAATGAAGAGTAAAGTATATGCTTTGAAATTTAACATATTTCACATTGTTCAAGTAAAATCCATTTCATACAATCTTAAATGAATAAAAGGAATTTAAATCAAATTTATTTCAATGCTACTAAGGAAGTTTAAGGCTTAAAATAATAATAACAGTAAGCCTAGAACCACCTATTAGAGATTAAAATTTAGACGGTTCAAATACAAAAGCCTTTCATAAAAAGATATCTGGGTATTAGTCACCATTGTTTTCATACACTTGAAAGAACTTAATAACCCATCTAATTATTTTTTTTCTGGAGTACAAATGAACTGTTCCAAAAAGATCAATTAAATAATAGGACTGAGAAGCATCTTTTTATCAGAGGAGTTTCTTATGAATTTACTGCATTAAAGTTAATTCCCTTGCTATTATTGAGGAAATAGTATGGTCATGTTGGAGTTTTAAAATGTCTACTGATGTAGGAGCAGAATTTCTTGGCAGATTAAACAATAGAATCTTTGGAAACACCAAAGTAGTCTTAAAAATCATCTCTTCTAAATTGGTACATCTTTAATCAGAAAGAAGTTTTGTCTCACTGTAAGAAAGCTTTTAATTGCACAGCCAGTGAAATAAATTATTATTTTCTCTCACATAGGAATTTTATGTACAAAAACTTGAATAATACAGTCATATTTTTAAATGCATAGATGTAAAACTTTGTATAGTTAAGAAGTACTACTTCTTCAGATTTTTTCTAGCTAAATGTCTTTCCCATCCATTGTATTGAAAGTCCATCTGCTTTTAATTAAAAGTAATTATCTGAGGCTAGTAAATCACAGAGACCATATAAAAGTCTTTAAAGTGTCCAGTGAGCTTGTCTAAATTTCTCAGGGAATGTTTAAATATTTTAATGAGACTGAAAATTTTCAGCTCACTGATGAAATTCTACCAATCACATAAAAAATAAATATAAATTATGTGCAATTTAGATCCATCATTTTGAAAAAAAAAAAAAAACAAAAACAAAAACAAAGGACCATATACAACTCTTACTGTGGGACAATAAAAGAGCACATACTTTTCCACAAATATTAGTTCACGTATAAAATGATCTCCTGTGCTTTCCCCAACATGACAAAACTAAATGTGTTAGCTATATAAAGGGCAAGGAGCCAAACATCAGAGAGAAAAAAAAGAGGGAAATGAATTTTTGCAGCACATTGTGTAAAACTTTGTGGAAACTTTTATTCGCTGCTATTAATCCTTCACTTTGATGAGAAATGTATTCAATCATTATTCCTTTTTAAGAAAATGCTCTCAGCTTTTAAAACAGTAATTGAAAGACTTTTTTTAGACTTTAAATATCTGCTTTAAAGTACTTAGAACAACTAGCTACATTCATTTGAATCCCTTTATTGCCAAAAAGTCAGAGGGGGAAAAAAAAGTAGCCAGATAGAGTTAGATTTAAATAATTTATTTCCTCCGAATATTTAACACACAAACACGCATAGAGAAGTACAAATACAGACTAGACCTTTAGTTTCTTGCCAGCATTTTCAACATGCTAATGTTTCTATAATATCATTTACATGGTTTCAGATGTCTATAATTGATCTCCATACTAAGAGGAGCATTGTGATTTCACTGTGACCTACAGCTCTGATCCTTTTCTTTTCCTCCTTTTCTATTCCTTCTTTTGCCCTTGAGAATCACACGCACATACAGACAGAAACAGATAAAGTCACACAGTCAAGATAGGACTCAGCATGTTATCCATTCATTTCGTTCGAACGCCTATATCATTTTACAGTTTGTGTGTTTGTTTTTTCTTAACTGGACACATACATATCCTTTCATCAGTGATTTCTGGTGAGCTCATCTGGAATTTGAAACTGGTTTTCAGACAAAGCTTGATGAGCAAAACTAAGTAGACTGGAAACTATATTGTCATTCTCTTTGCTTGTTTTGTTTTTAAAACATAAGAATATTGTACATTATGATTCATATCTATAACAATAGAAATATGAAGTTTCAACTGGGAGCGATCATCTGGAAGAGCTGTAACAAGGAATGGAGAGGAGACAAATTAAATTGACTAACACATAAAACCTTCCTTAATATTTGGAGTTTACCCTTAGAGTTGGGGTTAACGTCAAGCCAATGTATCATGCATTTTACCTGAAAATGTTTAATTGAATTTATAGACTATAAGAGTCAAAGGATTCTGAAACATACAGTTGAGATCTTGAATTTGTAACCTGAGATCTTTTTTTTTTTTTTTAAGATTTTATTTATTTACTTGACAGAGAGAGACATAGCAAGAGAGGGAACACAAGCAGGGGGAATAGGAGAGGGAGAAGCAGGCTTCCCGCAGAGCAGGGAGCCCGATGCAGGGCTGGATCCCAGGACCCTGGGTTCATGACCCTAGCCAAAGGCAGACGCTTAACTGACTGAGCCACCCAGGGGCCCCATAACCTGAGATCTTCTTAGCCTATTGCAAAGGGAAAAAAAAAATCAAGGGGATGCTGATATATGCTCTCACTCAACCCCTTTGGAAGTCCTGAAATAAGCTTGATTAGATTCTCAGAAGAAACCTGGAACGCTGCTGGCCCCTGAAGACCTACTAAATTTCTAGAAGTATGGGAGATGTTTTATAACTAAACTTTTTCCATCGAATCACTCCCCGCTCTGGGCTCTCTATTATCTCATATATTGAGAAGCCTGTCTTTTCTAGATAGCAGAGATCAATCTTGTGTTTTACTTACCCTTTCGTACTCTACAGAGCTGCTGGTATTTGGGGAGAGATGGACACACAGGGCCACATAGGTATTTTGGGTAATATAATTTGGCAATAAACTTTTCATTTCAGTTGTAGCCTATTTTTCATACTTCTGCTGAAAATATTTCTGTTAAACAAATGAGTTAAATCCTTGATATTGCCATTGGACAGCACATATAATAATGTTAGATGATTGCTACATTAAAAAAAATACTTTAGTTACTCTCACCTTATACTAAGAGCAGTAGTATATCTGTTCCTGCCAGGCCTTTCTCACTGCTATCTTCAAGTTGTAGATGTGGGAGGAAACACAATGTGGTAAAAATAACTGGGGCTATGCTAGACCCTGTTCTGCCATGATCCAACTCTGGCCCGTAAACCTGTCTAGTGACATCTCAAAAGGTGTTTGCTCATAAAGAACAGGTAATATTTCACAAGGGTGGATATAGATCTCACAAGAGTATGTAGTTACCAATGAGTAGTAAGGCATAAAACTGCACGAAAGTGTTAGATATTAAAATTACATCTAGGTGGCTTTGGGCAAATCATTCAACCCTCTGTATCCCCATTTCTTGTCCATAAAATATGAACCTGTTGATCTCTAAGGTACTTTTTAATGACAGCTCTAAATTTGTACTTATTTATGTTTAATAATTTGACAACTACATTGAAGGGTCCAGAATAGAGCATATGGTTGGTCATCACCAGGGTTGTTGTGACTCAGTCCCTGAATAAAAGTGGAAGTTTAGGCAGATTGGAAAAATGAGAGCAATTCCTGAGAGCCAGCTCAGACACTAGTCTGAGCTGACACCAGTCAAGGATTAAGAGACATCTCACCGGGGCGCCTGGGTGGCTCAGTTGGCTAAGTGACTGCCTTAGGTTCAGGTCATGATCCTGGAGTCCCAGGATCGAGTCCCACATCGGGCTCCCTGCTCAGCGGGGAGTCTGCTTCTCCCTCTGACCCTCCCCCCCTCTCATGCTCTCTCTCACTCATTCTCTCTCTCTCTCAAATAAAGAAATAAATAAATAAAAATCTTTAAGAAAAAAAAAAAGAGACATCTCAACTTCGGATCTAGCCATCCACTCTTATTAACGCTCACTTCTTCCCATTCTTTCAATATACAATGTGTTTGCCCTGATCCCTTTGGCAAAATATTTTTGTCTTTGATTACTTAGAATAATGCTTTCTGCACCAGCTGGAAAATTATGGTTCCTTACATCAAATCCAAATTGTTTTTCAAGATCACTTCTTCTACCTTTCCAAGCCAACTGGGCCTCTCATATTTCCCTTCTTTAGTCATTTTCCCACATCTTCAGAGTTTTTTTTTTCCATAAACATTCAAAATTCATATTCATTTATTCCATGAATTCTTTCTCATGTTTCCCCAAAACAACAAGACAACATATGTTATTATAGAAGAGTCAGTGATTCTACGTTTAACATTTTATTAGTCAAAAAGTCAACGTGTCATCCACCGATAGATGAAATTTGGTAACAGAGGATACAGAAAAGACAGAGAGAAAATGCCGTTAACCTTCATTCTTTCCACAGAAAGTCAGGCCTGATCAGATAATGAAAGTATAAATCACCTGGTGTCGGAAAGAGGACAAAGTAGAATAAGAAAAGGAGAGTGGAAAAGGACTTTTAAAAAGTCAGTTCAATTAAAATAAGTATGTTGGACCATGATGTCTTACAGTACATATTATTGCTGATCCGCTAAATAATAGTATGGGAAATCTGGGGAGGATATAAGCACCTTTGGACTTAAAAAAAAAAAAAAAAAAGTTTAGAGTACTGACATTCCCCAAAGAAAATTAGAATCCCGGATGTTGAGTTCAATTGTGCAAATTATTGGTCCCCCTGCCAATAATTAAGTTTGTTTGATGAGAAATTCATATTCTTCCTGTGAAATCATTTCTTTCACACCCTATCTTCCTGCTTCATGTGGCATCAAACAGGTAGGGGGCATCAGTAGCCTATCTGTACCAGCCTCCCGGAGGAGTGGGTACTGCAGGGAAGCTGCAGGACTCACGCGTGATGATGCCAGCCAGGGAGGTAACTTCCTTCACAACTGGCCTCATATCCAGAGAGAAGGAGCACCCGTATCAGAATATCATACACTGGGGCGCCTGGGTGGCTCAGTCATTATGCATCTGCCTTCGGCTCAGGTCGTGATCCCAGGGTCCTGGGATCCAGCCCTGCATCGGGCTCCCTGCTCTACCGGAAGCCTGCTTCTTCCTCTCCCACTCCCCCTGATTGTTTTGACTCTTGCTGTGTCTGTCTCTGTCAAATAAATAAATAAAATCTTAAAAAAAAAAAAAAAAAAGAATATCA